>NW_028288676.1:311666-623333 GCF_059628265.1 Tinamus guttatus
AAAAAGAAAAAAGAAAAAAGAAAAAAGAAAAAAGAAAAAAGAAAAAAGAAAAAAGAAAAAAGAAAAAAGAAAAAAGAAAAAAGAAAAAAGGAAAAAGAAAAAAAGAAAAAAGAAAAAAGAAAAAAGAAAAAAGAAAAAAGAAAAAAAGAAAAAAAGAAAAAAGAAAAAAGAAAAAAGAAAAAAGAAAAAAGAAAAAAAGAAAAAAAGAAAAAAGAAAAAAGAAAAAAGAAAAAAGAAAAAAAGAAAAAAAGAAAAAAGAAAAAAGAAAAAAGAAAAAAGAAAAAAAGAAAAAAGAAAAAAGAAAAAAGAAAAAAGAAAAAAGAAAAAAGGAAAAAGAAAAAAAGAAAAAAGAAAAAAGAAAAAAAGAAAAAAAGAAAAAAAGAAAAAAAGAAAAAAAGAAAAAAAGAAAAAAAGAAAAAAAGAAAAAAGAAAAAAAGAAAAAAAGAAAAAAGAAAAAAGAAAAAAGAAAAAAGAAAAAAAGAAAAAAAAAAGAAAAAAAGAAAAAAGAAAAAAGAAAAAAAGAAAAAAAAAAGAAAAAAAGAAAACCACACACACACACACAAGCCATGTCCATGGTGAGTGATTGACAGAACCGTTCATGGGCTCAAGGACTTGATTTTGGCTGCAGTAGTAACGCAGCAGTAGAATGCAGGTCGGCTTTAGAAGAAGACACTGTATCGACACATCTCAAAGTAGAATTGCAACCTGCAGCGTGTGTCAAGGATGGCAGGTGACAAATTCCTGTCCTGGAGAACTTCCTATTTTATACATCAATAGATAAGCAAATAACAAACCTCGAACAAAACTCATACTCCAAAGGCTGTATGGGTTTATGACAAAGACCTTACCTCAAAGATCATTTACAAATACAATGACTCAGCAGGTGCTTGGTCACAATTGAATATTACTTGAAAAAAATACATATATATAGATATAGATATATATATATACACACACACACACATTCAATTAGCATATATACACACACTAATTCAATACCTTTTTCCCTAAAGAACCTGCTGGCATTTGAGTCAAGCCATCTTGACAAAGATGAAAAAAGATTAAATAAGACACAGAGGGACACCTTCACAATTAGAAGATCCTCCAAGAAAGTGCCTTAATGCCTACGGCAGTGGGGGGCGGGGGAGAGGCAGAGAATGGGAAAATAAATTTAAAATAAACAAACAAGCAGAAAAACCACATGCCACACCACACGCAGTAACTATAGAGACAGAGCCTTGTACAAACAGCATCTCAGCACTAACCGAGAAAATAAATCTCACACATCACTGGTAAACATATTCCATTCTTTGGAAAGAAACTCACTTCCAAATACATCTAATAAGACAAAAATTTTGAAAGTTCAAATCAGTCTAAAGAGCTCAGAGTTCTCTAAGGACTTCCAAGTTTCAACTAAAGCAATACTTCAGTGTTGGATCCCCTAATTCAGTTGCTTAATGAAAAAATGCTTAGCATTAAATGAAAATATGACATGATAAATCAAGTGTAAAAGAGGGCACAAAACTCATGAATTATCAACAGAGCAGAAAACAACAACAAAGCTACAGAAAACTGCCCAATTCCAAAAGCCAATTTCAAAGTAAACAAATGTCCCAAACTAATATTTTGAAAATATAACTATCAGGCTGATTGTTATTTTTAAACATTGCAAGAAAGAAAGAAAAAAGCAAGAAGAAGGTCTCAGCAAAGCGACGTCATCAGCCCTGGGCAACATTCTTTACTGATAGGTGGCTCCTTGGAAGGCACCGGGGCAGCAGGGCATCAAACACAGCAGCTCTGGCATGCTCACAGTTGAGGACTGATACAGCATTGCCACTCTAGCACTTCTTCCTTCACCAAAAAATATCCACATTTGATTGAGATAACAGGTTCTGAAGAGACAAGCTCAGGTTCCAGAGCCAGGTACCTTAACTGAACCCAGGAAAAAACTCTTTCCTGTAACTAGGTAAATTCTTGGCGAGAGTAACGCAGGAGAAATGCCCATTTTTGAATTAAGAGGGGACAACTGTCAGAATGGGAGAATGGTGTTTGGGGACACTACGTCTATAGTTGATGGGCTGAAGAAATGAGAAGTCAGGACTGGTTAAACAGGGCAGGCAAGAACAAGATATAGGAAAGGACAGGTTGGCCAAGAGCTACGGAGGGACACGAGGATCCACAGCCACAGGGACAGGACACAGGCAGCTGTAATGGGCTGGCAGCCACAGGGCCCATTAAGCTCTTGCCAGAAAGATCTCGACAGCATCAACAACTTTAAAGACAAAAGTGCTTTAAAGGTGGACATTTGTCCACCTTTTAAGAACTTACCTGAGTAAATACAGAGGGCATCTTACAGCTGAAGCTGCTAGAAACATATATACGAACAGTCAAGAGAAATTCTAGAAGATGCATAAGATAATCCTTTATAGTCCATTCTGAAGCCATTTTCAATACAGCTGAAACATGAATATGTACGTAAGTATAAACATACCTGCTAAATGAACAATCAAAACAGAATCTGCATAAAAGAGGTCAAATAGAGTAACCAAATATTTCGAGAACACTATTTATAAGTGAAAAAAAAGCCTGCAAATTGCCTGAAGATGACAGGAAATTGCACTTATGCAAACAAAAAGAGATAGGCTTGGGGTTAATTAAACCATTAATTCCTTTTGTTTGCCTTTTGTTTTCAGAAGACCCTTTAGTTTGACACTAGAAAAGTACAACACACGCAATATTTTATACAAGTCATCTAGGGCATTTTACTAGACTGTGCTTTTGTGCTTGGGATAGAAAATCCCTCTTTGTGGATTCTGAAGCTTTTTTACTTATTCATGCTAGCACTTTGTTAGAGCTTGCTTTCCACCATGGACTCATTTCAAAAGCTTTGAGAGCACCTCGGTCTTTCAGTCCTTACTGTCATGTAGGACCCTGAAAAAGCAAAGCCACTGCCTTAGAGGCTCTGAAGGGACGAGAAGCCTAACAGGTTACGAAGCACGAGGAGCTACAGGCCAGCAGGAAGTCTTACTGAACTGAATAAAAATTAGTGGATTACAGATGTCCTAGACAAGGTATTTCAGTTTAATTTTCCTGAGCTCCCCAAGTGGAGCATGGCAGTGAGTCTAAAAACCCTGCTAGAGATTTTCTCAGGTGCCTGAGCACCAGTGCAGATTTTGGAGCACTCGCTTAGTGTTGCTGTGCTATACTGAAGCTGTATCTCCCATCACCTTTGAGACGCATGACCAGCGTCACCATTTTACATTAGCAAAGTCATTTTTCCTATTTTAGTTTTACACTCTTCATCCACCAGAGATAATAATAGGTACTTCTAATGAAAGCTGACATGTTTTCTCTACAAAGCCAGAGATATTATGTTTGTTCCATCTGTTTCCTAGCTACAGTTTCCACATTAAGGGCTGGGCCACTTTGAACATAAATGAATCTTAGCAGGAAAAACAGCAATAAACAAACAAAAAACCCCACCACAAACAAATACTCTGAAATAAAGTTTTTTAAAAAAAAATCTATATGCCGTAAGAATATTTAACTACTATATTCAATAATTATTTGTATAAAATAGATTAAATGATATGCACTTCTCATAGGGCACACTTGTTTAAGAGTCTTGATAAACATTTAAACTCAATATTAGCTTTACAAAGTTCCTGCAATCATAATTATATATCTCCTAAAAATATACCACTATTTTTTCTATCTGCAGGGCAGAGTAAAGCACTGTGTGTTATGGCTCACCTTAGCAAGTCAGCAAGTGTTGCATAGCTGACCAGTTTGTCTTAAAAAAAAGAAAAAGAAAAAAAATACAAAGCTTTTTTTTTAGTAAAACTAAATATTAGTTATATCAAAATATTTATTTAGACCCTAAAGGAAAAGTAACAAACAGAAGATAAATTTTTAAGCATCCTCCTGCACCTTTACACTGTAAAACACACAGTAAGAACAAAACAGTCCCATAATGAATCCACAGTGAATACCAGAAAGTTTTTGAGTACTTAATCATGCAAACAGTAGGCAAAACTGATGCAAGAAGCTATTTATCCTGTTCTTACTGTTTGGGAAAAAATAAAAGACAAACTTCAGAACACAGCTTTGGGATGACCAAAGAACTGGAAGATACTTCTCACAAACCAGAGATCCTCTTCAATGATCAAGCAGTGGTCAGATGCTAAGCACAGACAACACTTCAAAACATTTTATCCAAAATAGATCACTGCTGATCCTGTACTTCACATTGAAGGGATGGCATGTCAAAAAACAAAAACAACAAAAAAAACACCTTGCAGTTCACTTCTGAATCAGCAACTACTACAAGAAGTAATCTAATCACAAATAATCAAATGGACAGACATCCTCCTTGCTGAACTGCATTAACAATGGAACTGCTTTACTGCTATGTCACAGGATGACAAAAGCCAACATATCAACAAGACTCATTTTTACAGCACACAAACAAGATTGACACGGTTACCACAGCGGCAGAAGAGTAGGAAGCTCTGCTCCACAGTCAAAAGCCATTTCCAGCTCCTTAGTACGTTGCTAGTTCAGATCATACCCATAAAAATATGTCTGAGTAATAAATACACAACTGTTCCCATTCCAATTACACTCAAAAGCAAACTATAGCAGGTGGAAGGAGTGAATTTATCACCAAATTCACCAGAAGACCTTTGCACTGGCTTAAGCACATCATTAGCGCAGCAAGAGCACGTGAGTCGATATAATAACGTAGTATCATTTTAACTAATATTATCTTTTCTAATTAGCCTTATACAGCTTCAAGAAAAAACGCAACCTATCATATGACATGGACTAGTGTTTGAAGTCTATCCTGCAAATCAAGAACTATGTTTTGAAGATCATATAAAAAGAGAAAGGAGTATCAAAAAACACCTCTGAAGTTGAAAAAGATTACTTGATAGAAAAAGTGGCTAGAAAGAAGCAACATCCACTCTATCTATCCCATGGAGTGTATATATATCTATATATATAAAGATAAAATATATACACACAGTATAAGAGGGACGTGGAGCTTCTAGAAAGGGTCCAGCGTAGAGCCACGAAGATGATTTAAGGGACTGGAGCATCTATTGTATGAGGAAAGACTAAGCGAACAGGGCCTGTTTAGTCTAGAGAAGAGAAGACTCAGAGGAGAGTTGATCAACATGTTCAAGTAGCTGACAGGTGATTGTAGGGAGGATGGGGCCAGGCTCTTCTCTGTGGTGGCTGGTGACAGGACAAGGGGTAATAGGTGTAAGCTGAAACACAGGACGTTCCACCACCATGTGAGGAAGAACTTCTTTACTGTGAGGGTGACAGAGCCCTGGAACAGGCTGCCCAGAGAGGCTGTGGAGTCTCCTTCTCTGGAGATCTTCCAAACCCACCTGGATGCCACCCTGTGCCACGTGCTCTAGGTGTCCCTGCTGGAGCAGGGGGGTTGGACTAGATCATTTCTAGAGCCCCCTTCAAACCTTAACCATTCTGTGGTATGTACACATGCACACACAGAGACATATGAAGAATATATATAAACAAAAAGCTGGTGTCAAACTTTTCAGGCTAATAGCAGAATAGGGACCAAAACTTAGGCAGACTAATATAATGCCTGTCTGCTTGATCTTATTTATTTATTTATTTATTTATTTTAAATCATAAGGAAAGAGAGAAAACTTCAGTGCAACATGCTCAATTTGACAGCATCTAGTCATGCTTATTTTTGCTTCAAGTTAGACAGTCTCAGATGCATCGGCACTCTCACCATATAGCATGAGGTGTCTTGCACATCGCAAGTCAGAGCATGGACAGCGACAGGCAAGGCAGGTGTTACAGGCCCACGCAGAGTAATCCTCAAGTATTCTGCTGGCGACCATGAGCTGCCCAAATTACCTCAGCTTGCACGCTCATTTAAAGCCTAGGCAAGTTGTACATCTTGCACATGTATAAGCGTTAGCAACCGAGCATGCTATTTATGCATATTGCAGTCATAAACCCCTGCTTACATTTTAAGATTAAAAAAAGAAGCAAAAACAGATGAGAACAGCCTATTCCCAAAATAGTTACGGGTGTTTTTTTCTTTCACAAGTTCATTGAGATTCATATTCTTACCTCAAAACTATGATTAGAAATTCTGTGTATTTGTCTATCCATATGCTTGGGACTCCAGTTAGTTACATTATTTCACAAACAACTCAAACCACTTTGATTCAGTTATTAAAATACATAAGCACACTTTATTTGAAAACGTTAAGAGTTTACTTAAACAAAATTCACATAAGTCTACCCATAAAAAGAAACACCACTACAAAAAGAGGCACTGCCATATGAGGTAGGATATAAAAACTGATCCAGTTCATTTAAGAGTTTTGCAAATCTGCTAAAGTAAAAGCATTACCTTCTATTCATTTTCAAATATGCAGAGAGAGAACTATCTCAAGACATCCTTTTGTCTCCAGCAATTACACTAAACCATAAAATACTTAAATAATAAATAAACCAATTCCAGAAATGAAGCAATTTTAACCGTAAGCATAGGCAAGTATGAAGCTTATATTCTGAAGAGGTGCTGTTCTGATATTTTCCCCCCAGTACACAGCAAAAGAAGAGATTGCTTTGTGTCCACTGCTGTGAATTACTGAGGGCTTACGGACAGAAATATAGATTATTCTCATCAAGAAGAGTTATTATCTTCCTTTCATACAATCCATAACTTTAAAACATCTTTGGTGTGATAGAGTTATTAAGGTCCATTCCACACAGGAAAGACCATAATAACTCACTGCCACTACCATCACAGCTCGTGAGTTATGGATAATACAAAAGATAATTGCCCTTCGAGAGTAAATTATATGGGCAATTTCTTATGGGAATTAGAAGACATTTTTGCATAAATCACTGTGCCTTATTAACTAACAATTTAAACCCACTTTAGATTTTGAGATCACATCTGAAAGGAGCATGTTTTAGGCCTGCAGTGTTATTTTCAGAAAAGAAAAAAAAAACAACAAACAAAACAAACAAACATCATCAAGCACTGCTGGAGCTGGACCTCCACTGGGCAGCAATGGATGCATTCAAAATCCTGGGATAAGCATTTAAGAATTCTCCTTTTCTGTGAATTTTGAAAGTAACCATATAAATAATGCTTAAGATGACTTTTATGTTAATAATATGCACCTAACTAAGTGTATTTCAAAAAGTGTCTCATGAGATGCTCACCAACAAATTGACATGGTAAAGACTATGTAAGTGGAGGGTGACGTGGCCTGGCCAAAGCACCAGGCTCCAGGGCCATGGCGAGCGGTGCAGAGCCCAACTGGAGTCTAGCGACGCAGCGGTGACTGCAGGGATCAGCTCCACAGCTAGGGCTGGGTGTAGCCTTCATTAATAACCTG
The DNA here is from genome assembly GCF_059628265.1 of Tinamus guttatus. Lineage (NCBI taxonomy): Eukaryota > Metazoa > Chordata > Aves > Tinamiformes > Tinamidae > Tinamus > Tinamus guttatus. The sequence continues at coordinate 319,073 of NW_028288676.1, forward strand.
CGTGATGGAGAAATGGTCCAACGGGAACCTCATGAAGTTCAAAGGGAAATGCCAAGCCCTGCTGCTGGGAGGAACAACCCCTACGCCAGTGCAGGCTGGTGCTGACCCGCTGCGAGGCCGCTCTGCACAGAAGGCCCCGAGTGTCCCCGTGGCACAGGCCGAGGATGAGCAGCCGCCTCGGCTCCATGAGGAAGGGTGTTACCAGCAGGCCCAGGGAGATGACTCCTCCCCTCTGGATCAGCACTGCCAAAACACCTCTCCAGTGCCGGGCTGCCCAGGTCAAGAGAGACATGGACATCCTGTACTGAGTCCTGCAAAGGGCCACAAGGACAGGGAAGGCACTGAAGCATCTCATATGAGAGGGGATGAGAGCGCTGGGGCTGTTCACACTGAAAAAGAGCAGGCTTGGGGGGTCTTATCAATGTATATTAATAGCTGTCAGCGTGTGGAAATAGAGAGCCACTCTCCTCAGCAGTGTCCAGTGAAGGGACAGAGGGCAACCGGCACAAACTGAAATGCAGGAAGTCATACTTAAATGTAAGACCCATCTTGTTTATGGTGATGGTGGTCACCTCTTGGAACAGGGTACCCAGAAAGTGCATCAAGCCTCCATCCTCTGTAGTATTCAAAACTCAACTGGGCAAAAGTCTGAGCAACCTGCCTTAAAGAGGGTGTCCCTTCAAAGTGGGGGTTGGATTAGACCATCTCCAACATGGACCATTCTGCGATTCCATATCACTCTCAAAGGGAGAGAAACTCGGCACTCTAGAAGATGAGAGTATCAGAAAGACAGGATTTGCCAGCCTGTTTTTGCTGAAAGAAATACATGAAACCAACAGTCTCATCAACTGTCACATGTAATAAAAGCTAAGGTATATTTTAGATAGGTTCTCTAAAAATAGGCATCACAGAAAGGTCTCCTGAAAGGACTAGTCTAAACTAACATGCTTAAATAAAAGCACACTAATTTTGTGATCAAAATACATTAACACTGTTCCATCACAAACAGCAGTAAGCAGGAGGAGAGAAAGAAAAAGCTATTTGTTCAAAATCAGGATGAGAAAGATGTATTAAAATCCCCAAACACTGGAAAATGAGAAATCCTAATCTCTTCTATAATGCGATTGAGATTCTTAGTACCATGCAATCCAGCTCCTTACCTTAGGTTGAGGGTACAACATGTACATGAAAGGATTTAACCAACTGGATGCAAAAAATTGGAGTTTAAATAATCCACAGGATACCAAGGCTGTGTTTCACACAGAAGCCTGCAACAGAGTACTGCCAATTTAAAAAAAAAAAAAAAAAAAAAAAACTCTTGTAAACACACCAGTCTGATTTGGAAAATGATAAAAGCTCCTGCCTCCACTCTGGAAATACTCAACTTTAGAAATATTCCCTGACTGTGACCCAGAAACTGTTTCAAGGAGAAAAGGGCCTCTATTAAGCAAGTTAGTTTACGGAGCAAAATAATCACTGGCACTCCAGAATCAAAAACAGTCCCCAGGCAATAAGCCCTGGTGATGTGGATAAAACACTGGGCTAATACCAGTTCAATATCTGAAAAGAAATAACAGTGCAGTTTGTGTACAGGTGATTCAAGCAGGATGAGAAGCTGAAGAAATCACAGACCACAGAAGGGAACCTGCTTCTAAAGGAAAATGCTGTGGCTTCATTGAGAGACACAGCTGAGGTAATGCAGTTGTATATTAATGATGTTGGATTGGGCATGCATACCGAAGCACCCCAAAGCACAGCATCCAGTTATGCCAAGTAATTATTGACATAATCTGCAGGTTCAAAAAGTGGGGCTCTAAAACACCTGCTAACGAAGGCCTGTGAAGGAGCACATTTCTGGCCAAGCAGGGTAGCTGCATGACCATCCCACTGTGTCCTTATTGCCTCATATTCTCTCCTCTAGCCATATAGCCCTTGTCCTATTCCAATTCCTCACCTGATCCTGCTTCTCGTCAGCCCCTTCACAGACTTAACAGAATTTCTCCTTTCCTGACCATACATCCCCACCGGCTCATATCCCAACAGTGCCTACAGACGTTTTATTTCTCTGCAAACTGGCTTATCACTTCAGTAGCTGAGCTTCATCTCAGCTCTAGACTACTTTTCCTCAGCTTCTGCTCTAGTAAAAGTCCTCATCCCTACTCTCTTCGCAGCAAATCAACAGCTCAATCCTCACATGGAAGGGTTCAGCACCAATATCTAAAATTTATCAGTTATAAGAAACTGACCTCAGAATCTTATTGTGAGAAGTATCAGACAACCTTTGTAGGTACCCAAGACTGAAAGTCATCCTGAAGTTTAGAAGTATACCTTACAGCTATTACTATTTAATATCTATGGCCTTGTACAAGAGTGTATTTTAGTTTTACTGAAGGCATTTTTAATAAAACTGAATTAAAGTGAAGGAAAGATGAAACAGATTCTGAAGTAAATAACCACTGGAGATTGAAGCAAATGAAAAATGGTGTTGCAGAAGAGCTAAAAATATGAATTTATTCGGGTTGTCCTGGTAGATTACAACCTCCTCCTTTGATAAAACAGAAGATTCTTCCCTCCCCTACCTTAGGCAGAATAAAATGCCGGCAAGCCTGTCTGAGGTAATTCAGGATAGTTTAATTTAGTATACCATGGAATAATCAGTTCAGCTAAAAGAAACTGAATTAGAAGATGTACAAAAATCAGTATTAAATTGGTTAAAGCTAAGACAATTACAGGTAACATTCAATTAATAGTTAAGTTATTGTGGTAGTTTCGTTAACTGAGAGGGACTCAAAAACAGATTCTTAATATTTTATAAATGCAACTGGCACAGAATAATAGAGTGCACATGTAAGAACTGATGAAGAACAACTGAGCAGGTATCATCTATTTACAGGAAGATGAGAGAATTATTAAAGAAAATGCATGTATAATCTTGAGGATCAAGACAACAAAAACAAATTCAAAGATGGCTACATTAATGTCAAACAACAGGAAATTTCAATTATTTTAGATTATCAATAGAACAGACAACTGGAGATCCCATGATCATAGTTATCATGATGGATGTAATAATAATAAACTAATAATAATAATTTTAAAAGAGAGAGAAAAAGAATAGTAAGGTATCTAGTAACTACTGTCATCATCTTCATGCATAACATTAAGTCACAGTCACCGTACACAAGAAAGAAATGGGAAAAAAAGGCTACTAGGCTTTCAATAATCTCTCTCCCTCTCTTTTCATATACGTACAAGTAATATATATAATGAGGCTAAGCCAGCCTGGCTTGTTTAGCCTAGCAACATAAAAATCTAAGAGCAAGTGTGAATGGTACATACCATCGTCTATTTACACAGAGCAACCACAAGAAAAGAAATAACAATTAAGCCACAGGATGGTATTAAACACGAGCAGATGAGTACATAGAGGGCATAAATAATGTTCAGCTGGAAATTAGGAAGATACTTTTGGAAACAAGCCGGGAAGGCCTAGATCAAACACGACCGTTATAAAGACTGAAAGACATTATTTACAGGCCTATAATTGAAATGGAATGGCACAACTAATCAAAAAACATCACTCCTGCACTGAGGAAGGGGAGGGATAAAAATAAATAAATAATACATTATCTTCTACAGTTTTACAGTAGTCCTCCAATGTTGAGTTAGTACGGTGACTAAGGAAGGAAAAAGTTTTATGAATCCGAAATGTAACACACACATTTCTGCTTTTAGTAAACCTTCTTGCTTATGAGCATGAGAGACCTGAGGAGTACACTAACAACACAAGATCCTGAAAAGAAATAAGCCAGTTTCAATAGGTGCCAAAAGCAAACCTTGAAATTAAGCTCATAAAAGATCATGCAGCAGCATCACCAATGAATGACCCAAGGGACACAACAGGGACTTGACGGCCAGCATCCCCTGCTCCCCTTAGTGCTGCAGGCCAAACTGCTGGGACATCATCTGTCCTGGCACCAGTATACAGGAATATGAGGATATCAGTGTCAAAGCATCATATATATATATATATATATACACACACACACATATATTATATATATATAATATAAAACATAACAAATGAGTGACTGAAGTTTGTTTTTGTTCCAAAAAAGAATAATCTTCCCATCTACAGATTACTGCACCAAGTTTTACTATGAGAGTGGCTGCACTTCCAACTGTTTCACTTTTATCTGGTTGCACACGTTGTTCCATTGTTGCAGAAAAGCAGTATCTTAAAAGCGATGTTTTCCTAGTGACATTTGTTGCATAAAACATAACAAGCTTGTTACACAGTGAAAACACTTAAGTTACCATTTATTTCTTACGGTCTCTGCAAAACAGACTTTTTTATGTCTGAAATTGTGGATTCCTCTTATTAAATATTTAGATTAACCACAACAAAAACAGGGATGGATGGAAGCAGTGAGAGAAAAATCTCCCTCTGAGAACTACGATGGGTTAGAGAATGCCTAGTGCAATGAGGGCTGCAGAGAGCTCTGCCACTGCTAAGCTCCTAACTCAGGGAGAGGCAGCTTGTTTCTCGTCATTAAATCAGAAAATATTCCTTCCTTTCAGCCTCTTCATATATGTACCTACATGTACCCCTCTAGAGTCTACTTTCACAATTCATTCACATTTTCATGTACAGAGAAAAAGGAAGGTGCATCCTACATGCAACTCGTGCTTCTCAACACAAACGCACAACACAATCCATTCAGGATATATGTGCATTCCTGGAAAACATCAAGTTTCCAGAACTATTCAAACAAGCTCTTGAACTTCGAGAGTGTTTGCTTTTTGCTCATGTGACTGCAACTTATTTCTCACAAAGTTTTGAAAGTAAAAGTTAAAAATCAAGCAGAATTATCACACTCTTACATACGAAGTGGACCTCTAGATTTTTTGTAATATGCACAAGCAGATTGATATATTTGCTTTAATTAAATTTTTTTGATGTGTTACATCAATAAAATTCTCTATTTTTTGGCACAGAGATATTGAATCATTACTCCACAGTGTTTTGGTATCTATTTCCTTCAACACCCCTGAGCAACAGTAATACTTTCTCCTTTTTCCATGCACTGGCAGAAAACTGAAGGGGAGAACCAATACAGTTGTCAAAACAGAAACAGAGTCTCTCAAATGTCATATTAAAAGGGATTATTTATTAAAGATGGAAAACCTCACTCTTTTTTTCGCAGCCAAAAGCTTTTATTGTATTGTCATTTCCAGGGGGCAGCCGGGGGAAAAACACAGCAGAAAATGAAAACTGAAGTTTTGACAGAAGCTTCAAAATCTTCAAAAACTTAAAGTCTCAATAGCTCCGTCCCTTTCTGAATGCAGAATGTAGCCTGAATGTAGCCAGCTCAACCATACACTTACTGCTGTCCCTGGAAAAACTTTGTGTTTGAGTGACCCACGTTTTGCAGCACGAAAAAGTAGATCTCCAGCTAGGCTTGTATTCAGAGTATGCCCAAGCTCCTTTCGTAACTTAAAAAAAAAAAAAAAAAAAAAAAAGCATATATTTGTAGCTATTCTCAAAATGAAACTGCAACTTCAGTTTTGAGTTGGATTTGGGAATACTCATAGAATGCTTGTAGGTGCTCTATATATTCTGCTGCACTATAATGCCTTAATCAAGTTGGGTTTTTTTAATTCTTATTCAGATTATTTGACCTGAAACACAGAAACCATCACCCTGGACCTGACCTCAGCTATTCTAGCAGCCAGTTGCTGGCAGGAGCTGGCTCCAGACAGCCTTCTGAAGATGCACAATCTGTCCAGGCACATACAATATGACCTACTCCATGAAAAAATGCACTCCTAATTGTTATAAATTGTTTCCAGTTACAAGTCAGAAACACCTTCTGGCACATTTGCCTTGGCTTGTGATCCCTTTCAAATGTTTGTACCAGTAGCTGTAATTGTGCATATTATTACTGCTATCTACGTAAGCATCCCATGACCTTTAATAAATTCTTTAACTCAAATGTCATCTGTGATGGTTAGATCACATTATGCTTATAATAGAAGAGTGGCAAATTACTACGGGAGGCTTTAAAATATTTGTGCTTCACTAGACACAGTGTTTTCATGTTTTGAAGAGAGAAAACCTCTCTGGCACGCAGCAGGCTGGCGGGTATCGCGCTCCGCAGGGCAGCAAGCACGCAGAGCAGCGAGAAGGAGGCTCTGCGGCGCGGGCTGACCCCCGACGGGACGGGGCAGAGACCTCCGTCCCGGGAGCGCTGCCGCACAAGGGCCCCTGTCCCACGGCTGCTCCCGGGCCGTGCTGGGAAGGCCACGTCCAAGAGCCCGGCACGGCCACCGGGCTCACCGGCTGCCCGCTCCGCACGGCGGCTGCGGCCGGCAACGCGCACCGGCCTCCTCTCTGCACCTAGCTCTGCAGCCATCTCCCTAATTCGGATCCTCAGTACGGAACAGAAATATAACCAAAGTCCAAGTCTTGGGTGGGGAGGAAAGTGAAGTTTGGTTCAGATTTGAAGATGTGACTGCAATCTCCCGACAGCTGCTGGATTTACCAGTAGTATTTTTAACACCGCAGTACCTGCAAAGACAGAGGCTGCTCCGCCTCAGCGGGACACACGGGCTCTCACCCGCCCTGGGGGACACATCTCAGAGCCCCCCGGCGGGGCTCGCTGGGCACCTCAGCCGCAGCGGCTCCTCTTTCCCATGGCGACTCGCACTTCCGCGCTCCGCATCCGCGGCGCGGGCTCCAACTCCTGGCCCCGCTCCCGCACACGCGGCTCGGAAGCACCGAGCGCGCAGTCACAACAGCGGCCGAGGCGCCGCACCAGCGCGCACGGCCGCCCGCTGCCCGCCGGGCCGGGCCGGGCCGAGCGGAGCGGAGGCTCCCGCACCGCCCCGAACCGGGACCGCGGCGAGGGGGGCGACCCGCTCCCGACTCCCGCTCCCGCCGCACCCGGAAAAGTTGCGGCGCGGCGGCCACGGGCGAGCGGAGCGAAGGCGCCACCGCCGCAGCCCGCCCGGCACCGGGCACGGCCGCCCGCGCAGCCCCCGCCCCGGCGCCCCCACGGCCGGGCCGCGCCTCGCGCCTCGCCCCCCGCGGCCGGGCGCGCAGCAAACTCACGGGGCGAAACCCGCCGCGGCGGCGGCGGCGACGCTCCCCGGGGCCGCTCCGCTCCGCACCGCGCGGCTGCTGCCGCCGCCGCGACCCCCTTCCTGCTGCCGCGCCCGCCCCGCCCCGCCCCGGCGGCCGCGCGCGCCGCCCCCGTCCCGCCCCGCGCCGGGACGAGGCGCCGCTCACGTCTGCGCGCCGCGACCGCGGCCCGCGGGGCGCGTGGGGCCGCGGGGCAGCGCCCCCTGCCACGCGCGGCGCGAAGTGGCGCCCGGGGTGGCGGGAGCCGCGGAGGGTGCGCGGGGCCCGGCCGGGGGCGGCCGCTCCGTGCCGGGCACGGGCCGGAGCGGGCGCTTCTCTGCGCAGAGCGGGACGGGGGCGGCCGCCCGCGCCGCGCTGCCCCACGCATCTCCTCTCCCTGCTCCGCGGGTGTCAAAATCCGGCCCCGCGTGCTCGGAAAGGGCAGGCGCCTGATTCGCGGGCACGACGGAGTGCCTTGAGGAAGGAAGGATATCGCCCTCCCAGTGACTGAAAGGAGGTTGTAGGGAGGCCTGGGTCCGTGTGCGCTCCAGAGTGACTACCGCTAGGACAAGAGGGAATGGCCTCAGGTCGAGCCAGGGGAGGTTGGGACATTAGGAAGAATTCCTACAGGGAAAGAGTGGTGAAGCATTGGAACAGGCTGCCCAGGGAAGTGGTGGAGGCACCGTCCCTGGCAGCAAGCAAGAAACGCATCGATGAGGCGCGTGGGGACATGGGGGCTCGCGGATGGACTCTGATCCTGAAGGTCTTCTCCAACCGTAATGGTTCTGTGATTATAAGGAAGAGAGCATAAAAGGGTTGTTTTAATAACTCTTCGAAAATGCATTCGAAAGCGATACTGTAAATTTTGGGGCTCACCAAGGGGATTTCCTTCAAAATTATATTTTAAATTTGTACAACTTTTGTCTTCAAAATTAAATCAAAGTCTCAGCTTTTTTTTTCTTTTTTTGAGAATACCTTACTTCAGCAGTAATGAAGTCATTAATTTGAGTAGACACTGCCAAGTCTTTTATTTTTCATTACTGTAAACATACGGCAGCCTACCTGAGACTTCATGTTTAATGGCTCTCTAAATAATTCTGCTGTATTTACCTCCATTTGCTCATATTGCTTTCATTACTTTGAGTGTTGTTTGAATGCTTTTTGATTTTAATTTTGCTTATATTACCTACCTGGTGATATCCGTGCCAAGTGAATTTGTATTGCCTCACAAAGGCAGTCAAAATGAGTAAGTTAAAATGTGATGTTTAAGTTTTGCCTCCTCCTGTCTGTAATCTGAAGACTTAGAGTGCCTTTTTCTCTAATTCAATATTACCTTGCATAGAAAAATTGATTTTTTTTTTTGTGGTGTATGTTGTAACCTCCTAGCATGAAGCGCAGAAAAAATAAATACACCAAGCACTAGGTCCTATAAAGTACTCCACTTCCCCCAAAACATGGTTCCTGGGGACAGTGAAATCCTTGGCATCTTAGACGATTGGTTATTAACTTTAAGGATTTTCCAATAAGAACAGAATATTCTGAATGTGCTTTTTCATAAAAGACCATTTATAATAAGGCTTTATGTGAAATTAAACGGTGCAGCAGCTGGTTTGCAAATCCATGTTTCAGATCTACAGACTTCTGCACTGGGTCCCAATTCAGCAAGGAATTTAAGCGCCAGGAAGTCAGGTACCTGCTTAAGTAACTAAATCCAGCGATTTGAGAGGAAACAGTACCATAAAATTAGAAGAGGTGACTGGTCTGCAGCTGCAGCCTCGCAGTAATGGACTAGGAATTCCTTGTATGCAGGAGTGGATGTAATTGCACGTCCCAAGCTCCTGTGTTGTGACAAGTATACTTCCATCCTGAAGATTTTCGGGATGAGTGCCTCAACCATGCAGACAGTTGCCACCTGCTATTAATAGATATATGAGGAAGTATTGTATGAACTTGTCGAAAAAGCTTTCGAATCCCTTTGCTTATACTTCTGCAAAACAATAATATTGTCATTGGCAGACAGCCATAAAAGGTACTAAATCATAAAAGGCAGTAGCATGTATTTTGATGAAATATTTTAGATAGATACATCTTTTTTAATTCTTTGTTTCCAGCATCACTTATTCTATATTGCTACAGATGCTTATTTTTTTTTTCCTGACTGTTTCAGGCAAAACAGAATGCTACCTTCCCTTTTTTCTCTAGCATGTATAAAAGGACAGACTGCATCAGACACTGGAGAGCTGCATGGAGATTTTGCTTTGCAAATGGAACAGCATGCTGGCAGCATAAAGGATGAAAGTCTTTGAAGAGCTCTTTTGAGGATAGAAATCAGCCCATGAACTCCTTCAGGCTGCAGTCTTATTCATCGTTTTTTCCAAGATTTTTTCACGCACTCACCAAGATAAATTCCAATTTAAAAACAGTCCCAGAGAGCTGGGTACATATTATATAGGCATGTAACCCACGCATAGCTAATGTCCTTTTTATACCTCAATATTATATGAAAATGCTACAAAACAAATACTTAGGCATCGGAGGTTTAATTTTGTCTCTGGTAAATATGCCACTAACCCAGCTCAGCTAAACTTTACTTTTAACTCCTGTGTGTAATGAATGGTTTCTGTGGGCCGCAAATGAGGCAAAGTTTTGGGGCACTGGTAGTGCCTCGCCTGTGAACAGGAGATTTGCATCTCTAGCTCTGCCAAGCCAACACATAAATAATAAAACAATAAATTACAGCAATATCATAAGGACAAATTATTGATAACACTGTAATCCCTAGAGCAGTGACATATTTTATGTACAACTGAGAGTGGTTTCTAGTAAGACATAACTTTAAAATGGAAAATATTTGTTGTCCTTGCTGTCAGTATTTTTGGGTGTTGCTGTCTTACATACACACTACTGGGCTTTTGATCTTAGAGCATAAAAGAAATCTGACAGCGCTGAATATATGTCCTCCTTGGGATTACTGGCACCCTGGTGCAAATAATTCAGTTAGTTGTCATTAATCCGAATGTGCCAGCTCTAATACCTGTCCTTGAAAATTATCCAAATTTCCCCTGAGGCTTTTCTTGTGTCTTTAAATAACCCTACTCTTGCCCCTTTGCCTCTGGGATTTATGCATGTTGTACTTAAAGTTTATTTTTTTTATATACCCTTTTTTTTTCTGACATGTATGTATGACAAAAAAGGTCATACATCTGTGGTAATAAGGAAAGGAGACTTTCCAAAAATACTAAGCAGAAATGAACGAGACTTCCACTGCATCTTTAAAATTTTTAAGAATGTAGTTCAGGAAAACAGTGGTTCTGCATTGATTTATGTTTGACATAATTACATTAAACAGTGACTTATACTAAATCCCAGTTTATGACTGATTTCTGTCATACTTACCTAGAAAACCTGATGAGAGTGCTGCAGGTATGAGAGTGAGATCTCTAGTGAAATACATCATTGTAAAAGGTTTAATTTTTCCTAGTGCAATAACCCTTGCATGTAGAAAGGGAAGTAACATATAATTTTAAAAAGAATTTTAAGAAAGTCTTGCAGCAATCTTTTTTATTTGTCAGTGGTTTGGGCTGCTGCTCTGTTTTAAGTATTTAAGTAGTATTTCCGTTACTCAGTTTTGTGACAGAATTCCAGAGTTGTTGGTGCCTAATTTGGGAGAGCTCACCACAGGCACATTGTAAAGAAGGGAGGAGGTCTGATAATTTTTCTTATGGAAGAATAACTGTGGACAGAAGAGATGAAATCGATTAAGGGAGAAGATGAGAGGTAATGCCATATCTTACTCTGCATATGCATCTCTGACTGACTGCACATATAAATGATTGTTTGCATAGAGCAAGACAAAATCCGCTAGCAAAGTCTGCTGAACTCACAGTAACAGTTTAACTTTCAAAGTCACTTTATTCTATGCTAACATCAGTTTTTAAGGGTAGCTGTGGCCAGGGGCACATGAACAGAGAGGCAATTTTTGAGTCCAGAACAAATGCTACTGTGGCAGCTGTGTATAAATGAGCAGATTTATGTTGCAGAGTGTGAGAAAAAAGCACTGAAAAATAAGCAATTGAAATCATGGCAACATATAGCCATGATTTATCCAGGGATAAATTTACTGCTGTTGGACCAGGATGAAAGCAGTTTCATGGACCGACTATCCACAGCTTTTTAAAATCCAGACAGAGGGATTTGTTCTGGGCTAACTTCGTGGTGGGCAAGGTAATTATTACCACACAGACAATAGAAAATAATGTTCCGGGTGAGGATGTAACCTCAGTATGAATACTTGGGGAGATTATTCTGTCACAAATATATATTGCATCCCAGGATGTGTGTGCCAAAACAAGCAGTGGGATGCTGGGTGGACAGCAGCTCTTAGTTTTCTCCACCCAGTAAATTAAATCTGAATTTACGGGGGGAATTGATGGGGAAGAATGAAGTTACAACACTGGTAAGAAAGACAGGTGAAAGAAATGAAATGATTCGACTTAATATTTACTTAGTACTTTAGGTTTACTAAGCAGTACTTGAATACTAACTGGGCCTTACAACAACACTACAAAAAAAAAAAAGCTGTTTTCCCCAATTCTATTCTGTTTCGTGGTATTTGGACAACTAGTCTTCTCTAAGAGTAAAAGTAAAGGTATTCGATTGTGGATATAGAGCCAATTAGATAACATGCCAAACTAACTGAAACACCTTTATTAAACTATCAGTCAATATGACTTGGTTACCATATTTTCCTTATCCCTCTTTATTACAGAATTTGCTAGTCGAAGTTCTACAAATCTTAGAGAGTAAAGGGCAATAGTCACTAGCAATCAGGTCACAAAGCCCAGATCTCAAACTATCCTCCTTTCCCAGAATGTGAAAGGCAGGGTCCCATCACCATAAAATGTCTGAGGAAGGTGCCCAGATTGTACTCCCTTGAAAAGAGAGGAGCCAGTTCAGACATCCACCAACAAAGGAAACCTGCTTCAAAGCCTGAGGGCCTTAAAGACAGATATCTAACCATTTATCATACAGATTTGCTCCACCTTCTTTAGACAGAGCTCTAGAAATGCATTTAATCTTTAAAATGGGAAATCATATTCCTTCTTGTAAAGTGTTGCTCGTTTCCTGTTTCGCTTCCTTCTGTCCTGGAGTGATCTTTGCCAAACAGGAGATTCCTCCTCCAATCACCCCTAACTAGAGCAAGAAAACAGCAGGAGAAAGTACTGAAATCTGGCAGATGTCCTTCAGCTTAATGATTAGAGTTTGCTTTGTGGAGGTCATTGTCCCTCAGGTGAACAATGATCACCTACAGAGAATGATAACAAGCTATTAAATCAATTTGGAGTTTGTGGGAGAATGTGACTCTATCGCCTGCCACCAAAACTCATTCTTTTCTGGCTCTCAGGCAGAAAGCTGACAAGGCCTGTGGGCCTACCTGAGAGTCCCTCATGCACAACATGCTTTTGTCTGTGGCCAGTGGACCCAGATTTCCAGAAGCTGAATCTCTTTCATTAGATCCTGCAACAGAGCAGGTAACAAGGTAAAGGACCACAATTTTACTTTGGTATATGGTTCTTCAGAAATCACTGAATGCAGTATTGCTAGAGCCAACTAACCTGTTTCTCATCCATTTTCATTTGTGGCAAATGTAACTATTGCTATTGTGTAGGAATGCATCAGATTCCCCAAAATACAAAGAAAGAAGTTTAACTCAGTTCTCTGTTCCATTGTAACTCTAATGGTAAGTTTACCCTCCTCATAAATTGCGTGAGAAATGCTTGTTCTAGACAGACACAGAGTAGTCTATTCAACCACAAAAAAAATCACTTTTTTTTTTTAATGACATGAAATTAAGATACATATTCATTGCCCTCAATTTTCAGAACATTTCCCTCTGATTTTTGTAGTCCTTTTCGTGCTGCTTCCAAGAGATATTTGGAAATTTGGATATTTGGATATCTTCCAAGAGATATCATTTTCTCTCCTGTTAGATTCTGCTACCACTTTCCTTATAGTTTATAAATTAAGGCATTATGTCCTTAATTCTAAAATGTAAATTCACTCATTGAAAGATCAGCTGTATTGTATGAGAATATTCATATGGCAATAAAGACCTGTAATATCTAAATTTAATTGATATTTGTAGTGCCACATGACTTCAATCCCTTTTGATTTTCTTCTGGCATGTAAAACAAACTTCTAAAAGTGAATGAAAAATGTTAATGCAGGAATGCTTCAGCAGTCCTTCTGAACATAAATATTTTGTGTATTCAGAGCAGATGCATTACTATAGCTATTTACTAAATTCCTGAGTCTTTGTGGCAAAATGGTATATGCTTGCATCTGACAAAAACATATCTTGACTAAAAAGTAAAGTATGGTATGGCTGAAGCTTTTCTGTGTGCAAGCAATTTGCAGTTGTGTTAAGAATCTACAGGTGAAAGGTCTCTTGGGAAGTGGCTTAATTGCTAAATATGGCAGCAGCACCCCAGCACATCTGGTTAACAGAGAGTTGTGCCACAGTCCATTAATTCAAGAGGAATTTTTGACATAGATACCAACCTGCAGACCAGCTTCCTATCTCCGCATCCTAGGTATTGAGGTACATTTGCCTTCAGCGTTGACTCAGGAAGATAAGCCTTGGAGAACAGAAAGGTTCAAGACGTCTGCCTGTTTTTCCTCCTTTCCCCATAGTCTGTGTTAACCGGTGCTGGAGCTTAAATTTATCAGATTCCTTGCTCAAGCAGGTAGGTGTTTTAGGACAGCATCTTGCCGAAGATTTTTAGGACACCTATTTCACCACATTGTGTACGCAGCCCAGGAGACTGTCCCTCATCTTGTGTTTTGAATTCCTCTAAGTGAAGTGCTGCACTTAACTACATAAGTCCTTTGCTGGACCTTGTCCTAAAACCATAAAATAGTGCATTTGTCCATATTCTTTTCAGCTAGCCTTCCCTTGCTTGACCTTTACTTCTACCACTGGCACAGTGATAGTTTTAGGAAAGGAAATATTAGTCCTATTAAACCACAGTTTCTAATAGCTGGCCTCTTGTTTGGGATGGCAGAGTGACAAAACGCTAACACAGTCAGTCTCTCTGTGAACTGTAGATCATAAAATAAGTAGCTACATTTCCATTAAAATATTAACAGCAGGGGTGGGGTTCAGTAATTTAAACAAGCTACCATTAAGTCCCCTTATATTTTAACCATAGGGCAGAGGGCAGTGGGAAATACAGTGTAGAGGGATAGACGCTATTAATGGCTATGAATTAGTATGGCTGTTAGTATGACTTGTTTATGAGAAATAAAAGAAATGTTGCCTGTAGTACAGAGTCTGCGGTGTTCATTGAGTAAAAAGACAAATATCTATTTTAGGAAACAGCATTCCTATTGAGGAAAATTAATATTGGTTTGTTAAAAAAAAATCAGAAATAGACACTATGAATACTGAAAAATGCCTTAACGTTTTGGGAAATATCCTGAAAATATATCTGAAAAATACTAATCAATCCTTAAAGGATGACCACTTATTTCTTCACTTATTTCTGGGCATGGGCCTAGTGCCCAGTTCTGTAAGAGAAAAGCTCCTGAGTAACTTCTTATGTTTGAGTTTCCTACTTTATTAAAATGGATTTCCCTGAAGGTGAAATAAGTAGTTCTGTTCATGCATTACAAAGATTTCAAGAAATCCTGGTCCTATTCATTGAAAACACAGCAGCATAGCACTCGATGTGGTAGGAATCCTGACTTATCTCCACAGCATTTCACTAGTAAAGACTTCTGAAACAGTAAGAGTTTTTTAAAAGTATAGCTGGTTTCAACATTATGAATGCAAATGAAAAGCCATGACTTTGCTAATAACCTTCCAATCATGTTGATGTTTTTTTAATCTCTGATGCTGTTGGTGCTAGCATTTAGTATTTATTTTTGCCATTTTTTTTGTTCGTAGTTGTTTTTATGAAATTACACATTTGTCTCATTTTAATGGCATTTCTGTCTCAGGAGGTCCTTTAAACATTGTAAACCTCATCTTGTTAAAAGGAGATGTGGAATGTGATATGTTTGTGTATGTCCCGTAACAAGAGCTTTTCATTATAAACATGTGATAATTCATTTCATCAAATAAGATTAATAGACGAACCATTCTAGAAGGTGAGCAGCCAGATCTGCCTAAAACTTGTAAGGAGCAGAAGGGGTAGTTAAGGCCAGCTCAGATTCCCATTAGTGGGTTATCTGGACAGCCAAACTGAGCTATTGCTCATTAACTCACTGACAGGACAAGGCAACTCAGTATGAAAGGCACTGTGTGTAGCTTGTGATGTTACCAACCTATGCATAAGCCACCTCTCATTCAGCTTTTTGTTATGTCATCTCAGGTATAAGCTGCGCTGGCAGAATTCAATTCCAGAAGCCTATTACAGAATTCTGTGTGACTCTGTATAGTTATATTACTGGATTATACTGAATTTAAATTAAAAGTTTTCACTTGGGAAATGAGCTGGACAGATTTCTTCAAGCATCCCACTAATAGAGCTGAAGACATTCAACATTTGACATGAAGTAGGGAAGATTAATGGAGAGGAATCAAATTATCAGCAGGAATAAAAAAATATAAAAATAAATTACACTGAATATTAAATATAATTTTCACTTTTTTATATTGGCTTCTATTCACTGAAATGAAAGAATTAAATTACTAAATATTCCTTGAATAAATAATCATAGCCCAAATAAGACAGAAAGGCATTGCCTGCTGGCAAGCCTCATGGTGCATCCCGAGACTGGGATTCACTGATATGTAGATTGGGAATCTTCTGGAAGAAGCAATGGCTTCTGGTGGTAGTTTTTGAGGGGCAGAGGTCTGTTCTAGAGAGATTCATTACGCTGATTTACAGGGTTAGACTGTGTAACTGATTATTTTGTAAATGCGAGCAGGCATCCGGAAAAAAAAAAAAAAAAAAGTTGCACGCTAAAAGCTTTTCCTATGGAAACAAAAACATATTTTTTCATTCTTCCATTTTATCTTTCTCATTTTTTTAATGTTTACGTTCCCAGTGTCTCTCTCTCCATTATAATTATTAACATTTATCATTAGCAGATAGTAACCAGTCCTAATATAGTTGCTTGTATTTGTACCCAGGTTTATGGTTGTGCTTGCTAATATCCAATTTAAAAATGCATAAGCTAAAAGTAGTGTAATTCTAGCATGCAATGCTTTTCATGACTGAGTTTCACCTACATAGCTATATTTTAATCTTTAACACTGGAATTGAACCTGGGAGAGCGATTTTGAACATAATTATTTGATGAAATTTCTAATACTAGTTTTCCTAGTCAGAAAAAGAAAAAGTGAGAAAGTCTCAAAATGAAATGATTTTGTAAGGGGAGAAAAAAGCCTCTACTATAAGCTTTGTCAGCAGAAAAGGAGAGGAATCTTTTGGAGATGTTTCCTGACTCATTCTAGCTCTCATTTTCCAAAGGGCAGTTTTCTTTTTAAATACAACTTTTCTGTCTATTCTTTCTGTTAACCTCAGACAGATTGAGGTCCCACACTGAGTCAAATACAGGGGAGCAAGCTTAATGAGCAAAAAAAAAAAAAAAAAAAGAATGAAACAACTTTTGTCTTTGTCATACTGACAGGCTGCAAGACTAATACCCTTCCTGATATGCCAGTGAAAGAAATCAGAGACTTGCCTGCATGTACAAATCTGAAAACATAGGCAAGGGCCAGCTTGCCTAAATGTAAAGGGACAGAAATGGACAGTTAAGTTTTCTTGCAGGAAAGGGTCTAGAGCAACCCTGCAGCTGTAATATCCCCTCTACCGTGACTGCAGCTTTCTGCAAAGCCCCTCAAGATTGGCCCAATTAACTAACCTAAGAGCGTAACATGTACAAGAAAGACCACTGTGCAGAAAACGTTATTCCCAATTCTTTTTGTCAGTTTAGTGATTATTATCTATTATCTATTGTTTCATATACATACACACACACATATATATGCATAGATATGTATAAATATGCTTTTGACAGCCTGCATGTGCCAAGAAGGAATCCAGAAAAAAGCACAAACCACTGAAATGAGCATGGCCAAAGGCTTCATGGATGCATGAAGTTCCACTGCAGCATTTAAGAAAACGAATGTGCCTTGTTTAAGGCCATATATTTGATGTGCAAGACCAAAATTCAAACTAGTTAGGAATATGAACTAGGATTAATAGTTCTCTTGTGACTTAAAAACTGAGAGTGTTTCTGCCTTTTGGGGCTCTGCCAGCTTTACGCAAGCAACTTGGTTAGTTGAGAAGTAACTCTTTCTATGCAGGGACTTACTGGATGAATATCTGTACAAAAACTTACAGTTTTCTGGAGGTTTTCTACTCAACAATTGCACTGAGGAGTGTATATTTATTGAAGATCTTATAAATTTGTTTTAGAAAGCCTCCATATTTATCTTCTGTAACCTACATCTAGGATATTTCAGAATATTGAAATAGCCATTATCATCTTCCTTCAAAGTAAGTGGTTTTGGAAAACTGCTTGTTCTGGTAAATTATGATTCAGGAATAGACATTTAACTTGTTCCATTTACATTTTTGGTAGGCAGTATACAAACAAGCAATATTAAAACGTTACATTTATTTAACTTGTCATTTTTCATGTCTCAGGGGCTAGCACTGTACTGGTCTATTCTAAATCAGTGTAGAAAAGTGCTTACAGTTTTAGTCTGAAATTAAGAACTGCAGCATCAGAGCCTGCAGCAGTATATTCACTACTCGCCATGTATTTTGCTTTTCTTCACTGAGAGCGTATAGCCAACAAGGCCGAGCTCTGTGCACATTTTTGACCTCGGGTGACAAAAACTGAGCATCACATACTATGTTTCTAAAAGCAGTCAGCAGGTTGTCTGAATTTGTTTACTGATGATCCAGAAGCAAAGATCCTGTGTCTCTCCCTGGTGCCTGATACTGTGGGTTTCTGATCTGTATCCATGTGTAAGGGGGACAGCTACGATACGTGGCCTATATCTGAAATTAAAGCATCCTAATTTTGCAGCCATTGCATGTATTTTTTTCTTTACTGAAAAATCTTCACTGGAGACATATTGCTCCTAGGAGGAGCCTTGTCTCAGCCTCTCTTATTTATACCGACAAACACAAACCTGTAAGTGCTGAGTTGAAGGGCAAAATGTCTGCAACCTTAACAATATAGCCACAAAGTTATTTGCCTTGGAATCTGTGGGTATCCAGCAGATTTACTCATTTAGGAATTTGGTTCATTTAACAGATTAGGCAGTCATTCAGTAATTATATTACATCATTTACTACACGGGGGTTTTAGTTATATAAAAATTTAATTGTTTTTATTTCATATTTGTTTAAGAGACTTTTATCATGAGGACATAATTTGAATAAGCTAGGAAAGTGGTTTGTATAATAACAAACATTTCTTAACTAGTAATTATAACTCTGCTATATTGCTGGCATGCTTACAATGTATGGAAGTGACTGCACATCATAAAACTCTCCGATCCCCTTCTCAACCTCTGTGACTGAAAAACTGAACTTAATCTTGTTGTTGAAAATGCATCGTATTCAATGCAAGAATGAAGATGAAGAGCAAATTCATTTGTTGCTTCATCGGTGAAATAGATGTCTTCTTGGAGGCGCATGGCCCACAATGGTGACCACACAGGGACTCGTGTCCAAACCAAGAAGGCCCTCAAGAGCAGTGTGTAAATCTCCGTGTGGAGCAATCCAGCGTCCTTCTGTCTTGCAGACACAGCACAGCGCAACTCCAACAGGAATGTGGCTTCCAGGAGTGAGGCATAACGCCGTGCGCGGGTGATCAAAGCACAGATTATTCCCAAGGGAAGAAAGGAGGGAAAGTGAAGGATGCCGAGCATACAAAACTGCAGTGTGGAAAGGAAGGGGGGTTCTTGATAAAAGGCATAGGAAATAGGCAGGGGTACTGCTGGGACGGGAGTGAAATGGGAGTGAAGTGCTGGCTGGCAGCCAGGCCAGGAGCTGGTTCTCGAGGCTGGAGCTGTGGCCGTTTTGTTTTCACCACTCGCTTGCTGCATTGGGGAGCATCCCCAGCCGGCAGGTGGTCCCAGTGCCTCCGCTCCGGCCATGGCCCCCAGGGCAGAGACTGTCTCACCAGGGGCTCCGTGTGACCCCGCGCTCAGCAGTGTCCGCCCAGAGACCAGGCCTTACGTCCTCTCTGACCACTGTGGCGGCCTGCTCCGTCGCTCGCCTCATCTCTTGCTCTTCTGTTTCTTTCCCTCCTCTCCTTCATCTCAGCTTGTTACAAATAGATATCCTAGAGGGAAGAATCATCCTCAGTGTTGGTCTTTGAAGTGTAAGGGGTTTGGACAAGCTGTTTTGTTCTTTTGCTAGATTCTGGGTGGGATAATGTCAGGATACTGCAGGATGAAGGTTGCTTACCCAGGTGGACAAGACTACATGGAAAGACTTCTGATATCTGCATCTGAATGTTTTCGTGCACACAAGAGAGAAAGAGTAATAAAGAATAAGTCATAGCTAAGGGGAAATATATATGTGTGCTTTATATACATATATATCTATCTGTCTTTGGCCAAATCGATCACTGCAGGGTTGAATGATTCCCCCAGCAACCTGCAAGTGCACATGCAGCCAGGTACATTAAGTAAAGTAGACATTCAGAGAATGAGTGATATTCCTGCATGCAGATGGAGCGTTACCTCTGAAACTAGTTTGCTGGCTGATGAAGACCTGCAGTGGCAGATTTCACTGTCTCAGAATGGACTTTTTTTGTTATACTTTTATACAGGCTTCTCACAAAGCTGTCTTCTGGTCAGCCAGCGCACGTTGTGTATTGGAATGAACCAGATAGTTTAGGTTTGGGCTGAACTATGCCATAAAGATTCTTGGGCAGCTTTACTCCATTAGAGCCCGCTGGAATCATCTTTCAGATGGACTTTCCAAAGGCCATGCAGCTTCCAGTAGCACTGGTGTTAGGACCAGCATCTTCCAAGCCTCACAACAATGTCCTCAAGGTAGTCAGTCTCCTTCTTGCTTGCTGTCGCTGTCATGACTTATGGCTCCCTTTTAGAGCGTCATGGCAGGCAATTTCTAGCATCTTCGTTTTCCAGCCTTGTATTCAGTCCTGCTCTGTCTTAACCAATTCACTCATCCCTTGTAATTACAGCTCCGGATGGAGCTGATAAATTAACCTTACAATTACCCCCTCCATTTTAATAATAATAGTAGGAGAAAAACCTTGCTATGTTTGCAAAATTGATGTCAATGGAAAATTTCACAGCTAGGAATAAATTAGACCAACAACTACCTTCATAAAAAAGATTTAAGGGGACTGCAGCTGGACCTTATGCTAGTTAGAGATGCAATGTGCAGAGTATGTCATGAAAATTAAAGTGCTGCAAGGCTAGAGGCCAGGCTAATTTTTCCTTTTTTTGACCTAGAATCTGCTTAATTGGTCACTTACAACACGGGCTCGGGCTTCGGCTAATTCCCCCCTCTTTCCCTGAGATGCTGTAAGCACTGTGTGTATTCCCATATCCATAATTAAAGTGATTTCTTCTGAGAGTGTAAGTGGAGCCAATACAGAGGCCTATAGAAAACCCATGTCACCACAGCTGAGGAAAAATATTTTAGCAGGAGGCCAGGTCTGCAAAAGAAAAAGAAAAGTCTCCCAAGGGCTTCTTGCTTTATTCACAGCTTGAGTGACCTAAAAATAAAATATTACTGCATAGAATCAGAGCCATATTATTCCCCACACAGTTTTACCAACATTTCAAGCTAAATTAAAGAGGACCTGCTCTAAGTTTCCTGAAACTGCTTTCCGGCTCATCTTCCCATTTTCTCTCACTCCTGCTTTATAATTAAACAGAAAAATGAATGTAGATTAAGGAAATGCTGGTTTGTATCCCCAAGTGACTGGCTCGGTAAGGAGCATCAGTGTCTTTCCCTCCTCCCCAAAGCAGAACGGCATTTCTTCCCACACTCACTCTCCCAGAGACCCACAAGATTTGTCTAGGATCCAGATAAAGAGCTTAATCATTTCCGGATCTCTGAACAGTAACTGGAGAGAGTGCCTTGGAAAAACATCCCAAGGGCATTTCCAGGCATCAGTGGAGCTTGTTATGGTACAGGCTAGGCTATTCTGGCCAGAGGGAATTTATTCTATTTTGATTCTTAGGATTGGTCCACTTAGAGAAAAGAAGAGAGCAAGGCAAAACACCTGCATGCTTTTTTCTTTTTTTTTTTTAAAGGTGAAAACCATTTTATAATAAATTCAGCCTGATATAGATTTATCTCCCTCCTCAGTTCCTCGCGGTTTAATTACTCTTGCAGTGCTGATGGCAGGGCTAGAGAAGTGTGGACGCGAACTGATGTTCACCAGACTGGTTTAGACAACATTAGGGCAAGACCAGCAGAGAGTTAGTGCAACTTTTCCAACATCTGCCTGAAGAAATTGCCAAAAATAAAGAAGCACGAGCACTTAGAGGACATAGCACAGCCCTAGTTGTTTGTGTTATGTGATCTTTGTACACTATATAGGCTCGCCTTTCCTTCAGGTTATTTCCACTCCTATCATCTCCAGCATTGCATAAGCATTAGGGCTTCTTTTTTTTTTTTTTTTTTTTTTTTTTTTTTTTTTTTTTCAATGGGGAGGGGAAACGTGCTACCATTCCTTAAAAACAGTCTGCTTCTTGCACCACGATGAGCCATCAGTCGCCACACTGTAAATAACCTGAGAGGGAAAAGCTAATAATGTTTATGTTTAAATAATGCTCTCTAAGCAAATGCATTAATTCCTCACGGAGACAGATGAGGTGCATTACGCCATTTCCTGCAGGCCTTCCACATTTGTCCCTTATTTGGTCTTGTTTGCAGTCCAAATAGCTGCGAATTAGCAGGGAGAGAAGGAAGCTGAAGCCGTAGCCCAGAACAGGACATGTGTATAGATAGATGCCTGTGTAGCATACATTAACTGTATCAAAGCTCAGCGTACCATAAGGCTGACACATGATCCGAGACCCTGTACACCCGAGCCTGTCATTAGGCTTGACATTTGCAGCCCTGCCTGAAGTCCGGATTAATCTGCGGCTCATCAGTCCACACTGGTGAGGGTTAAAGGAGAGGAAGAGCCTATGCCAGAGGGAGAGGGGGGGCTGCAGGGCTATGGCACCTCCAACCTCATCTGTTTTGACTGATTTCCCGCTAATCACTGTTGGTTTCCATTAGTTTCCTTTTTTTTTTTTTTTTTCCTCCCCAAAGGCAGTTAATAGTTTGTTCTACAGGTTCTCTTTCAATTTAAGCAGTTTTGTTTCATTTTAAGACACATTAAGTACAACCACTATTGAAAGTAACCTAACGCTCTCCTAGGCAAGCCAGATCCCATCCTGCGTAATTCACTTCCAGACCCTGTGTGCAGCTTCAGGATTCACTCGACCCAAGAACTGCATGCACTGTGAGACTTCATTTGTGCACCAGATCCTTACAAATAACCTGGTTTTCCTTTTCTCAATCTCAAGTATTTAGACACCCCTCCTAAGCAGATACATTTTAGACTGCTTGGCAGGTAGACGTGAGGTCTGAGGAAGGGCTGGCCCCTAGATAAAGCAAATATCAATCCTTTCAGAGGCAGTTTTCTTACTCTATTCTCACTCATGCTATCTTTTACATAGGAGGCTGTGGCCCTTGAACAAGCAATAACTAGACTGTAAAAGTTTAATGAAAATCTGAGAAACAAAGTGATTCTCTTTTGCAGGTGCCAACAAGAGTTGTTTCAGTAAAGTCTCTCAGAGAGTTGTAAGACTATATTAAATGTTGCCCACTTCTCTTACTGTAAGGCAAGTAAAAATGTTCACCCTGTTTGAAACAAGGATTATATGCTATATGACGCCAAAAAAAAAAAAAAAGAAAAAGAAAGCTAGATCTCAGCTTTGTAGTTTGCAAGATACAAACTTGAAATATATTAGCAAAAATATTAGCAAGACTATAGACCTTCCTTGCTGTATGAGACAGTCGCATTTTATAAAACCTCAGCACACGATGGCGGTTTCCAGATGTAAAGCTCAACAGGGTGTCAAGCAAGACATGTAACAGTGTGTCTCTGACAAGGTCATGCTGCTTTAGAAAAGAGATTACTTAAAACATATGCATTTCGGAGTTTCTTCTTTGCAGTGACAGAGCAATCCCAGAAACTTGAAGGGTACCAAGCTCCCAGTAGGCACAAAACTGCTGATGCAGAAGAAAGGAAAACATGGTCCTTTTGAGAATGTAAGCAGAAAGACTTCTGAAAATTAGAATAACCAAATAAGCATGAGCTGGAATTAAACAGGACCACGTTTTGAAGCTGAATTTGTGTCTGTGCTCAATGAGAAGACTCAGAGATCCATGGACTTTACAGCAGTAGGTTTTCTACTGAAAACTCAGCCAAGCTGTTTTTAGGAGGAAGGGAAGCTTCTAAACAGACAGGAGAAATATTTGATCCTGTTCGCCTCTCCATTTTGAAGGCATCGAAGGAAGAAAGCGCGGCTTTTTCACAAGCATGCGAATCAGTGAAAATGCAGCTTCAAAAGACGCTCTATCCTCCAGCTCTCAGCGTGTGTCCGTCCTCCTGCGCATGTCATCTAGAGAGCAGCTCTGTCAAAGAAGAGACCTTGGCATTTTTTAAGCACAGAAAACATTGCTGGTATTCAACAAATAAAAACATCAAAAATGAAGTGCTCTGGCTTTGGGCCTTAAAACGCATCAGCCATCAGACAGAAATAAGTATTTGATTCTGGTATTTCTTTGCTTCATTCTTTCACAGCTGTGGTCAGAACCACTATGGTTCTCTTTGTGGGGCAGCTCAGGTGTCCACAGGTCAAGCAGAGCGACACACAGTCCTGTGAAGACCACTGGGGCCAGTCTCTAGCCCTCTTCTCTCTGTACCCATGCTCCTGAAAAGGGCATGAGGAAGAAGCAGGAATAGATTAATCCAAGACTATCGCTTATCCTGCCCCTGCCCGCGACTCCGGGGCGTGATGCAGGTACTGACTACCTGAGAGAAGAGCAGCTGTGCGGCCTCTCTCAGCCGCAACGGAGGGCCTTGACAAGTACCTACTGTCTGGTGGTTGCTTTTTTGTTCATTTTTAATTACACTTCAAAATTCCATTTCAAATATTTTCTTGAATTACATACACCTAAAGCAACAGTGCATAAAAAAATAAAGGAGGGCTTTGGGGAGGTGCCTCTTGCCTGTGTATCTAAGAAAATGCTCTCAAGAGATTTCAAAATGGGTGTCTGAAGCTTGCACAGCAGAAAAAAAGGAATCAATCTGCAGAGGAACAGCAATCAGTTTTCCCTGGGGAACTAGATATTTTGCATGCTCTTGTACACGAATCTGCTGGGTTTTTGTGTTGGGCTGGAGGAAGCACAGCCAGAGCGGTACATGCACCTCTGTCCTCATGACATGGCCTTCGCTACCTTTCGAAATGTTATCCTGGGAAGATTTAATCAACAAAGGATTAAAGAAAGCGCTCAGCCACTTCAAATTGATACCACAGAGTTTGTAAGCAGGAGATAGTGTAATGGCAACACTGTTAAACACTTAGTTTGCATCTCTCTTTACAGGGAAACACAGAAGAGATCAGTTCAAGTCAGAGATCAGGTTACAAGTAATGACAGAGAATGAACTAGACCACGTACGGACTAGAAAATTACTTCTTAAAAGCTTAGATCCACTTAATGCAGACGAAGCATGCCGTCCTGATGGCATGAGTCCATCAGACTTAGAGGTCAGAAGCAAGGAAATAAGCATTAGCCAACTTGAACACACTTACTTGGGATTTATTTCTGGGGATTGGGAAGTAAAGAAACATATCCCATTATTTTAATTTATTGAGGGGACAGTAAAACAAAACAGGAACAGTTGCTTAGGAGGAAGTTTTTCATTTGGGGAGAATCCTGCATAATATCATAGAGGAATGCAGAGAAGGGTGAGGAAATAGGAAAGGGAAATAGATGTAAAACAAACAAACAAACAGACAAAACTCCAGAGCTTTAACTTGATAACTTCCTACACTACTTTGAAGGTTACAAAATAACATATATGCCAAACATTTGAGGATATGACGATATTTACACTGCAGATAAACAAAGATGAAGGTTATGTACTGGGATCTGAATGCATTTAGATTTCCTGTGCACTCCTGCAAGGTGGAGATCAGTTCTCTGTCCAACACCAGCATGAGCCCATGAGTTGACCCACCAGCAGAAAGTCCTTTCTCAAGCAGTGTCCTTCACCCTATCCTCCAAGATCAAGCCTTTATAACTCTGTGCTATAACTGATGAGCTGGTCATGATGATTAGCTTTTAATATTTTCAAAAAAAATTACTTGTCATGTTTATAATGTAAAATGGTGGGTCCTGGTGCTGACACTCTTGGCGTGAGAAGCAGTAGGTGTTTGGAGGTGCAAGTGAGGAGGGTGAGGCAGGTGCAGCCTCATCTCCCCACAGCCTCATCAGCCTTGCAGCTGCTCCAGGTCCTGCTGGGCGGTGGGACAAAGCCAGGTGCTAACCAGCCCATCCTTAAAGGCACTTGGAGACAGAGGTGAGTGAGTCATGAGGGAAGGCAAGATCCTCATTAAATGGCTAGCTTTTGCGTGTGAGCTTTCATCGTCACTGTTACTATGTTCTCATTTTAATTTTATTGTCATGTTTGCACATAATGTTCATATTCTCAATGATGTTCTGTTGTAGTGCCTTGGTGCTTTTCGGATATTGAGGAGGAAATGACTCAGGGGTGCTATGAAAATAGGAAAAGGTCTTTTTCCATCCACCACTTGATTCACTTCCAGGTTTTCTGCTCAGCTTTCAAACAGCAGGGGAGGCAGCAATGGTCCAATTAATAATCCTTCAAAACTTATAATTTACACAACGGTTTTGAAACTGTGATAATGACAGGAGAAATTACAGGAGAGCTGCTAAACTGTAACTAATGGATCTTTCTTAAGATGACGTACACTTGCAAGAATATGACGAATTCCAGCAGTGGCAGGTATGGACATGTGTAATTAAGAGAAGTGGAGCACTTTGCCTACTTGCTGCATTCCCTTGCTTTGGGCACAGCAGGGAGCGGTGTATAGGCCATATTTCTGGGAGGACAGTTATAGGGATGACATATTTGACTGGATCTTTAGGTCATCCATTTACATTAGTCACAAGAGCTAATGCCAGAAATGACTCATGATGGATGCCAAAGCAGGATCGTATTTTATGTTTCCATCCCAGGCCTAGATTTGTTCTGTGAGGAAGCACCTAGCATCAGGTCACAGCCAAGACAAGCTCATGCTTCCCCAGGACCTTGCAGGCATACGCTGGGGCAGATGCCCAGGCTGGTATCATCCACGCGACGTGTGCCCAGGTCTCTCCTACCTCCACTGCTCCCTGCCTGCAGCAGCAGCAGAAGGGTCAGGTTACTCAGGGTGCTGCATCGCGGCGTATTTAGTGGAATGATTCTGGGTGCCTAAAAAGCCATGAGGCAAAGCGATGAGGTAAATTAAAAGCATTTTCAGCTATGTCCTGTTTCATTTCTTATTTTCTCCTTTTCCTTGCATTGCTTTGCCTCCTCCTCTTTCTGCAGGCTAAGGAGCTCGGGTGGGTGATGGGCCTGAAGTAAGTACGCATGTTCACAGTCTTTCAAGCTTTCCTCTTGCAATTGCAGCTGTTAAGATGCCATGCAAATGCAGAAATTAACCCCTGCTAATTCTGCTTCCTTCCCAGTAACTGGATAATGTTAGCTGAATAGTATATGGAAATAATTTGAGTAATGTACTGATACTGATTGCAGTGTCTCACTCTTGCGAAAGATGCTGTCTGCTCAGCCTATCAAAGGTAGGTTACATTGCAGAATCATTATTTTCTATTATTTTGGGATCTAAATATTTAATCTGTGTTTCATGGTGTCATTACTGACAGAGGGAAAATAACTTTTTTAACTCTTCATTTGTGCAATTCCTCACCAAGTCTACAGAGCTGGTTTGCTCTACTCCAAGATCACATCTGGGGAGACAGGTCTCTTCATTTTCCCTTTGTCACCTCTGCGAGCAGGGCTGCCTCTTCTTACATGAAGACTCAACTTTGGACAGCAAACCAAGGGTCGCCAGAGGTTACAGACTGGAGAACTGATTAAGAGTCAGATTAATTAAAATCCCGAGGGTAGACTTTCAATAGTGTTTTTGACCTCTGTTGTTTTAGACATGAAGACCTGCTCTTTATTAAACTTCATATTCTAAGTAGAATACACTAAAAAAAAAAAGTCCAAATTATTCAACATTTTTTAAAGCAGTAAAGCTAACAAAGCCAAGTTCAGTTGCGAATAAATATAATAAGATTTTGAATTAACTGCCTACCTTCTTCTAGTTATTTTGTTTATATGGGAAAAAAAAGTCAAAGGGGTGAGGTGGACACCTGCAGCCCACAATTAATATAATAATATTCAGAAAAAATGCAAAAATCAAATGTGCAGTTCTATGATATTTACTCAACTGTATTTTCCATCTGAGCAAGTAATATGACAGCTGGATAAAGCAGTTTGTGCCTCAGTAGAATAAATGAAAAGCTAAAATAGCATTTGGAGGGAAAACTAAAAGCACAGTGTTGTGCATTCACGTGCACAAACATGCACATGCAGAGACATAGGCATCCAGTGTCTTATGCTATTACATAAAAGAAATTCAGACCAAATTTCTGTCTTAAGAGAAACTATAACTGGGTTGAGATACTTGATCTGCCTTTGCCATCTTTCTCAGGAAGCAACACGGTTAAAGACCTGCTAAGCCACCTGTTCTTAGCGCAGAATGAGGTCTGTATTTCCAGAGCAAGCCCCAAACCACCATCTGGTTGGCTCTGAGTGGTGCAGAAAAAGTCGCCCATAGTACCAGAGGAACAGAGGATGGAATTCAAAGGTCAAAGACAGAAAAGGAAGAAAGAAATAAAAGGCCTGAGTGTGGCAGTTGAATTTATCAGCAGGACACTGACTGCAATTTTAAGTAGTTTCCCAAATACTTTCAAAGAAAAAGATGAGTAATTAAATGACAGCAGTATTGCAGAAACATTCCCACATTCTTCACAGAGTACATTCTGTACCAGAAAAAGTTTCCTCAAAGTTATTTAAAAAAGTAGCATAAAAGGCAGACGCTGTAGTCACATTCCTGTTTGGATGAAATACATCTTATTAAACCAGATCATCCAAAACAACCCTCAGTAACTCAATTGCTCCTGAAACAACTCTCTTTGCTTGCCAATCCTGGCAGTCTCTGGCAGATGAGTGTAGAAATTCCTGAGCTCTGACTGTCCTGTGCTAACAACCTTCCTTTCCAATACCCAGTCCTCCAAAAAAGGTTTCTCTGCTGAAGTACAAGAGGTTAAACACAAGTTAAGACCTAATCAATGGCTTATCTGCTCCCCCCGCTTTTTTTTTTTTTCCTGCTTAGGAAAAGGGATTATGAAGTATCCATACTTGTGTAATACAAAATTGAATTCTTGTTATTTAAACCAAAAAAGAACACAAAAATACTGAGGAGGAGAAAGGGAATACTGAATATGACTGTAAACATTTCTAGTTTTCTGGATTTGGGGAGTTTATGCAATCATACCGGCTGCAGCAGTCCCCAGACCTGTCCCAGCAGCCCTGAGCACTCGGGACATGGCAGAGAGGGCCACATCCCCAGCTGGGACACACTGGCAAATGCAAACAGCCCCCGGGCTGGCTGGGCTGCTTGGTGCCCTTTTTGCTGGCAGGAGCCCCAGAAAAGAGCCATAGTGGAAGGCAGCATTAACACAAATGTGTGAAATTTGGTAACGTTTCCCTTCCTGCAGAACTGGGAATTCCTGGATTTCGCAGTTCATGAAATGCTTTCATGTGAGTGACCGATACACTAATTTGTAACGGGGGACACTTTGCCAATAAGTCTAAGGAAGGAAATGTGGTTTTGCGGTAGAGCCACTGGCCTAACGTCCAATTTCCAGCTCTAGTGTAAGCTTCCTGTGTGACCCTGGGCAGGATTCTCATTTTCTGAAATAATTTAAGAAAACTTTTTCTCCCAATTCCTCAGATTCTCCCTCAGTTCTTTTAGATCCAGACTTTCTGTGTGGTTTCAAGCATAAGAGTGATCTAATCCTACATGAGGGGGCTAAGGGTTCTGACAGGGCAGCAAATCTCTTAATGAATGCAATAACATTAATAAGCAGGTAAGATTAAGGACACTGTATCTTATGTAGCTGGACTTTAGATTTGCAATGCTTGAAAGAGAGCTTTGTGAAAGGCAATATAAAGGCAGTGGTCAGCAGTTGGCATAAATCCAAAATATTGGGTGAGTTTTTTAAAGATTAAGAAGAAAAAAAAAAGACAAAGCAATCACTATTTGCTTTGTTTGAAATTGGGAAAGTTTTCACAGGAACTACTTTCTCAGTTCAGGGAATTCATGGGAACAGAGATTCTATTTTCTTGCCTGACTTGGGCTCCAAAAACTGCCCCATTTAGATACTGTACCAAGCTTACTTAGCAATAAGGAGTAGAAGAGAGCTCTTTTTCTTTTCAGTTCAGTGTGATTAAGACCAGAGAAAACTGTTGCTATATGTAGCCCCTATACTGCATTGTTATCCAAGCTGCTGCCTGACATTACAGAGCACAATTGAACTCACTGAGCCATGTGAAACAAATTTTTAAAATGCCAAATGTGTGCTACAGGGTTGTCCCTGGAGGCAGAGGGGCGACCTTTGTGCCGCCGTGCTAGTGTTATCAGCCTCGGAAAGGGAATATATACGGCATCACATTTAGGCTGAGAAATATGATGATATCAAGAAAAAAAGTCCTTAAGCATGGGCAGCATGTATTTGCTACTGCAAACCCATCATGGCTGTCAGGTCGTATAAAAGAAGCCGTGAGAGAAGAGACGCAGGCAACAGGCTATGTAATGAGATTAGACCAATGAAAGCCTGGCTTCCAACCATGATTTCTTTAACCATACAAATTGTCTCCTTGTCCATAGAAATATTTTCTCCCCCTTAGATACACACTACTTTACCTGCAGCTACTGCAAGAGCCACCTGGATGCAAGGATAAACCATAGCACTCCCAGGCACTGCAGCACAAATCACCGGGGATTTTGAGGTAAATCTGCCAAACAGAAGAGAACGGCACCCATGTTTACCCTTCCTGTCATTTACAAAAACCAACACTGCAAAT
This sequence comes from Tinamus guttatus, assembly GCF_059628265.1. Taxonomy (NCBI): domain Eukaryota; kingdom Metazoa; phylum Chordata; class Aves; order Tinamiformes; family Tinamidae; genus Tinamus; species Tinamus guttatus. The sequence goes on from NW_028288676.1 coordinate 349,434, forward strand.
ATGAACCCCTAATGCTTGAAATTGCTCAGCTGATGAAGGGATCAGAAGCTAATGAAGCGGGAAACAACTAAGTACAAAAGAGATTCAGTGGCTTTAGAGTCATAATTGGACACAACAGGGGTTATTACAGAGATACCTAGCAGTGAAGCTCTGCTTAGGGATGTCCTAACATTTCCATTCACAGGGAGGTTTTTCAGGGGTCAGCTGTTTCACCACCTCCCCTTTTTTAGGCAGAGAACTAATTCTTGATACTTGCAGTTAAGGAGTACACTTTTGTGCTAGAAAACAGCAGAACCAGCCCCTTTACCAACCTCCAGAGATGCTGGTTCAAATCCTGTGCTGGTAAGCACTTTCACAATAATTTCCTCCGTCCAAGACACAGAATTATAGCAAGGATTAAGGGCAAAAATTTCAAAAGCTTATCCTAGGTAAACAACCTGGCAGTCAGCCACATGGGGACACAAACAGGGATTTTCAAAGCAGGTAGATGGGTGCACTTTCATTGCCACAATATGCTGGCACTTGGATAATCTCAGGGAAGGACAAGGTGAATGCGGGGCATATTCCATCAGGCAAATTATAGAGAATATAATTTTGGCACAGAGAAGCAAAACATGTTAAACTGACCTATTAGGCCAGCTGACTTCAGTATGTGTTTCTCATGTTTAAAGAGAAGCTGTCATGGGCAATAGATGCTTCTGGTTTTGCTGTTCTAATAAAGCGCTTCTAATTTCGATCAAAGGTAAGTTGTTTAAACCTGGTTAGAGCATCTGACTTTTGAATGAGCTAAGGTTCCTGGGTAAAGGACAGTTGTATCCTTTTTGTTGTTATTTTATTCCTCATAATTGCTAATTTCTCTCCATGGTGAATTTGTAATGGCAGCTTTACTGCCTTGTTGATCCGTTCCATGGAGCAGTCTGGAGTTGTGATTACTGTGCTTGGGTACCTTACTTCCCTCGTTGCAAACCAAAACGTGTTGTTTAGCAACAGACATTTCTCTCCGCCACACTGGGCTTGAAGAAATGCACTGCTGATCTCACCTGTTGCCTGTCCTCCTATATTTCACCTATCAGAAAGAAAAGAAACTGGCTGAGTGCAGAGGACGCTAGTGAGGAGTGCTCTGTCTGCCAAGAATTACCGATATGGATGCAAGGACTTTGGTCAGGTTGAGAACATTCCTTGTCTTGTGAAATGCTGATCTAGGAGGTAGAAGGGAGTAGAGGTTATTCCTATGATGGTTTGGCATGTTTGCCAGATGGTTTTATCACCTTCATCTATTCCCATTGGTTCCTCCCTTCAATAAACCAAAAAAAAAAAAAGATTAGGATAACATTTAGAATGTATATCACTTCCAAAAATTTAAATTACAAATGAAATAAAGCATAGATTCCAGGAAAACTGATTACATTTTAAAAGGTAAAAATAAATTATTTGTATCCACAGAACTTAAGTTGGATCTTTTTTAGGCTCTATCCAGCAAATCATTTCCTATGTGAAGTTTAAAGGTAAATTCCAGTATGTGTTAAGTGTGCAGAGCTGAGTCCTTAGAATTTATCATTTTAATTAAATCTCAAAGTTAATTATTTCAAGTACATTTTGAGTGCTATGTACGTATAGTACCCTTAATATATCTTTTGAACATCAATATCTTTTTGAGCATCACAGGGGCTCCACTTCATAAACTGATTATGTTGCAGTAGATGCCTGGTCTGATAAGAGATTAAATATTACTTAGATAAGGACAGTTCTCTCCTTGCTAGAGGAAACTCTACTTTTTGTGTTTACTTTGGAAGTCTTTGAATGTTAATTTCTGAATCTTTTTCTAAGAATCTCTGACATCTCGACAAATACAGTACCATGACTCACCCTAATATGAAGCTCCCAAAGTGACAGTGAAAGGACAAAACTTAACAACATGAAAAAGAGCTGAGCAGGATTTTCAAACATCAGTTCAGGACTGGATTCAGTGAATTTCAGTGAAATAGATGGATTCAGAAGTCCAGGACACTCTCACATTTAGAAACATCCCTGGAGCATAACAGAAGGCAGAGTAGAGAAATGGCTGTCTTAGCTACCATCACATAAATACACCAAGATATAATAAAAAGGTATATTTGTGTAAGTGCTCCTCCAGCTCTTTTTGCTCTGAGGCTTGAGCCTTAGATAGCAGTTGCATTCAATATTCTAAACTAAGATTAAAACAAGGCATAAGCCTAGGATCTGTAAGGTCTTTATCCCCATGGCCTGGTCTAGAGAGGCCTGTCAGCCTGGGGAACTTACTTTTTGCTTTATATTATATTTATATTGTGTTGTCCCCAGAGTTTGATCTCTAAGGTAACTGAAGTTATGATAAATAAGAGCATGTACTGCTCCTGCTCAACACAGCACTAAGAACTAATGACACTGACTGAAGCTTTCTTTTGCAATTCTACATTTCTAGCTCTGATGTTTGTGTTTTAATGAAACATTGGCAGAAGGAGAAAGGCAACATCCCCACTAAATAAGAGAAACACATTTAGAAGCCAAATACGTAGCAGCCGTCCGCACCGAGTGGCAGTGTGCCCGCTGACATAACAGTCTGTTTGCTCAGCTCACTGTATTGCAGACAGCAAATAAGAAACATATGCATTTTTGTGGAGCTCCCAGCTGAAACTTCATGCAGAAGAACGAGCCTTAAAGTAAACGGGCAAAGTCAAATTAAACAGAAGACAAAAATATGTTTCTCTGGCTTGAAACCAAAACCGTACAGGAGCCAAGAACAGTCTGAAAACCAATTTCATGCTAATGGGCAAACGCTAGTAAAGTGTGATACTTTCTAAATGATTTTCAGTACAAGCACTTTTATATACCTCAGTGGTTTTGTGAGATAAGTATTATTTATCTCCATTTCACAGACCCTGGAAATGGAGGTGATTAAGCTGCTTGTCCTAGAATATGTGGGATTAAAACAGAGTTCCTTTAATGCTTTCTTCCCCGGGGCTCCCATATTAACTGTCCATGCATTATGAAGTCCTGGTCAGGCCTGAGATATTTAGTCTCTTGGGAATACCCAACATTTGAGAAGCTTCTGCGTTGACTTCGCTATTGCTAACGGCAATTTGTGTCAGGAGTCCAGATGCTCCTCAGGCGTAAATTAGGAAGGAGGAGGGATTTGAGACAAGGGCTATCTCACGTGGCATCCTGTCTTATGTTCTTGCAGGAGCAGGGAAGCATAAGGTGCTGACGACCGACTCCATCACCTCCAGCATATCCAGCCTGCCTTTGCTCACAGGAGGGAGCAGCCACAACAACACTGCCATGAAAGACACAACTACTCCCTGGGGCTGCTGTTGTACCCAGAACACGTTTGAAGGTCCTACATGACTTACAGATGGTTTGTTCCTACATGAACAAACCGTTACAAGGTTTCTGCATCAGGGTTGCCTAAGCTTGTTCCTCTCTGCCGTTTTTAGTCAATTCTAGTCCAAAGAGGAACCACTTCCTCATATCTTCTCCTGTTTCCTTGCCATGACTGTTAAGAGCTTGTTGAAATGAAGACATAACTACAGAGTATATGTTCTGCAAAGCAAACGGAAAATAAATTGGTCAACTAGAAGTTCTGAGGAAAGGCACCGAAGTCGCTATGTGGTAAGGCCTGATGCTCCAAAGCAGCGGAAACAATTGCACAGGGAAAAAAAAAAAAAAAAAAAACAGGAAAAAAACCTTCACTTCCTCTTGTGTGGCCCACGATTACTCCTTCAGCCTCACGTTGCACCAGCCACTTCCTCAAGGGCTCTTGACTTAGAAATCCCAGCAGATGTCAAGATGATGCCCACCTGCTCTCAGAGTGAGCTAGAGGCAGAACGTGTTGTGTCTGCCAGAATTCCACTTCAAACATAGGGAAACAATTTCCCAATTTGTAGTCAGTCTGTTTTAGTCAGTTTCCACACTTCTGGGGGCTGCAAATTGTTGTTATTCAAATTATTTCCTTCTCTTTCCATGTTGAGCTTGCAGCAAGCAAGGTGACCAAAGAACAAGATTACTTTAGGGCTAATGTCGTAACTTCGTAGCAGGCGTTTGATTCATAAGCCTCATTTTAGGCGTTAAACTAATGCATCCATCATAATTGTTATGGCTGCTTGCTGGGAAAGCATCGGGAAGTTCAGAAAAAACTTCCTTGGAGAGAATTAGAAGCAGTCCTGGAGGATAATAATGTCACTTACTTTTATAAATAGAGGAATATTAAATATATTAGAAGTCTACTACACTAAATCTTGGGGACAAGAATCAGGGTAGGGAAATATCTTTGATTTAATATGAATGAGTTTTCGCTTGAATCACTGAAAAATGTAGAAAATACCAAAATTAGATCTTCTGGGATATATTCACTATGATACTATCTTTATCAGCAGAAGTGTTTTTTACTTACATACACGCAAAACTGGAGCAAAAGAACCACGGTGGTCTCATTTAGAGTGCCTGGAATTGAGCTGCTAGTCACTTAATATAGATATTTCTTTTCTTTAGGGATGCAGAAAGCTCCTTAAGCACTTATTTTGAACAACTCAATGGCAAGTATTCCCTTCCCTGGGAAATATTTTTGTTTGTTTGTTTTCCTACTCGTACATACTCAACTCATGAATTCATGATTCTCTTTAGAGAAACCAAAAACATAACACCCCAATGAGAATGTGGTCACATTCTCTTCCTGCAGGCAATGACCTTCCTGAAAGTCAGGAGATCATCCTGAAAATACCCCTTAAAACTCATTTACTAATACAGTTACAACAGACATCTCATTTATGGAAATTAAAGCTGCAAAGTGTTTGCAACCACTTCTTCTTGCTACACCCAGTTGCAAAGATAAAAAAACATGTAGAGCTGCCAGACTTTTGCTTCAGTAGCTCTCCGATCTGGCCTATTCTTCAAGATAAAGTCAGCCACTACTCCCAAGAACCTCGATCTGGTGAGAAATAACAAAAGACAACAAGACCCCCTTATTATATCCTTACCCTAGCTCCTCTGAATCTGAGCTGAACCAGATGTTAAATATACAGCCAATTCCCAAATTCCTGTATAAATCCATGCACAAAGTTTCTCTTCCTGTGGTAAGCAACTGGAAGCAGGAACTGATGGAAATGAGAGGTTACAGCAAAGGGCTGGTCTTTGAGATTTTGTGCACTTTTCCTGCTTGCTCCCAAATGTAGTTTTCCTTATACCTCAAGTTCTTTAATGCTATCTCTGAAATGCCAAATATGTTTGTGGTGTTGCAAGGCAATAGAATAGAAACTGAGATCTACTCACCTTCTACTGCTGAGGGTGTTTCCAGAAAGGTAAGATCAGCCCCTCATTTCATTTTCTTTGTAAGTCAAAATTTCTTTGCCCCTAATCTGATATTGCTAATAGCAGAACTGATTGCAATCTGCTTTTAAGTAAGTATGTAATGAAAATCCTCTCTCTACATTTGTACTGCATAAGGATAACCATAATTTCAGACCTAGTGGTGTGAAAAAGCACAGCTAGAAATTTTCTAGCAGTCTTGAAAATTATGTAGCGTTTGTGACGTGGAGGTGGAAAGACAGAGGATTTGGCATTAAAAACTGAATCTCACATTGTGAAGAGGAAACCCTTTTTACCTGACTGGCCTGAATACCAACCTTACCACAGTTTTGGCTCTGCAGAGCTACTGAATAACATAAAATAAAAGGAAACTTTTAAAGCATTTTTTCATTAAGATTGGGATAATTTCTAAATATGCAAGGCTCATTTGCTAATATTTCAGGATAATCATTAATGTTGTAGTATCTTGCGGACTGATATTTTAACTATTCTCATTACAATATTCTTTAAGAATTTTTTAGTTTATGAAATCTAGTATCATAGATCAAATTGTAAATTTAATTGACTGGCAGTAAGTCATCTTTCATGTGATTTGCTAAGAATGTATCGTCTTTATATTTACCAAATAAACTAGTGAAATTTGTAAAACGTGGTTCCTGAGCCAACGTTCAGGATACTTGGACTAAGTAGAAGAGGTTGCTTTGTATGGGCAGTCTATAGTCTGTTCTCTGATCTTTTGGTAAATGGTCAAAAAACAGGACTGTTGTTGTTTTTTGAAGAATGAATGAATTGTTTCTCAATATCTTCTTTCAGTAAGCAATGCTTTTTCCAACATTTTGGAGGCTTTGACTGTCTGCTGACTGCTTTTCCTTGGTAAATTGTACTCTAAGCACTTCTCAAGTGCAGTGCCTTCTATTGGACCTTCTCTTCAGTCTATCCTGTAAGAATAATCTTGTCCTGTTGGAGTTCTTTCTTTGGTTGCATGATAAAATAAGCTCTATTAGCTTGGTGGAGCTTAATCTTAGGGAGATGAGCTCATCTGCTTGCTTCTCTGTGGGAGCTGGTTCCTTATTCCTTAGAAACCCAGGCTGAAGAAACCTCTGAAGAAGATGGGGAGCTGTTGTTGCAGAAGTGGCTGCGGCTTGTTTCCTGGATACCTTATTAAAATTCAGGGAAATGATTTGCTAAAAGCAAAATGTTGGAACACTATTGTTTCAAACTTGAAATAGCCTCAGTGGTCCTGTGGCCCAAAGTAATGTGTTTATGTATTATATACAGAATAAAGCTTAGCTGTATGAACAGTCTTGTGAAAAGAAAATCCTGCTAAAATTAAACAATCAAAGAAGATAGGTGAGATGTGACTTTATGTAGTAAACAGTGATTGAGGAAAGAGGAGAAAACAGCAAGACTCTGCATGAAGCAAATTAATTCATGCTGGAGTTTCACGCTCCTGAAGAAATTAAATTGCCCACTTCCTAATCAGCACAGCTCCCTGCCATGTCAATTCTTTCCTTCGTGTTTCCTCTCCCATGTTTAGCATAATTTGTTCTGTATGAAAGCCCCCTAATTTATGTTTTTACTTGTATTTTCAATATTTTTCTTTTTCAATTATTCTATGAGAGCCCGTTGCATTGCTTTGATGTGTTAGCTATGGAGCTATGACATTTCCTTTCTTTTCCTGTTGTTGAAAATATGATCTGTTTTTGGCCCTTGGTTTCTTTATTTCTTCTTTCTTTTCTTTCCATAAAAGTGAGATATGAGGCTATGCCACTGCTGCATCTGTCAAATCCAGTAATACTTTGTACCTTTTGTGGGATAAAGATATGGAGGATACTGTCCTGTACTTGAGAAGTAAATCAAGACCATCCACTTCTAAACTAGATATAGATCTAAAATCCAGTCAAGGGCAGAACTTGAAGAGAAGAGACATAAATAGATAATGAGCTGATCGAAAGCATTAATTCTGAGTGCTCCTTGTTGTTGAGGAAGTTTGGAACTGAAAGATCAGCTCCAGATCTTAAATTAGCAACTCATTAATACACAAATATTATGATTGGAATCATGAAGTATTATTTTTCTCTCATCCAGCTGAGTCGCTAAATCTGGCAGCATGAGTGTCCTCCATTCTTCTGAAATGCAAGCAGCAGCTACAGGGAAAATGTAAATATGCTTTATATGCTGTACAGGGAATCCAGGGTAAATCATAGAGCTTGGGAAATGACATCAGTATTAGTAAAAACTGCAAACTACAATACAAGCTTTATACTGTACACAGTTCTTGCAGTCTGTTTTGTTGTTAGGTATTCTTAAAATAAGCCTGACACTCAATTTATTGCATAAACTATGGTAATTGTTATTCACAATCCAAACTCTCTGTAAAACATGCAGTACTTGGGGCGCATGGAAAATAGAGAGCAGCTGAGACCGTTTTGCCAGAGCTCTCATTTCCCCCAGAACTGGGTCCTGATTCAGGAAAGCACTTTAGCAATTGACTGAATATAAACATGTGCCTAGGCTTGCGCTTTCTCGATTAGGGACCATCTTAAGCATGTGCTTAATGTGTTTTGCTGAGTGGAGGCCAAAGTTCTGACGGGAGCTTTAACCTCTCTGCCGTTTTCAGGCCAGGAATACAACCCCCATGCAGCACAACTGGTGATATTGTGCGATTCCCATTCTTCCAAAAGGCTGTCATTTTCAGCTGATACCTTCTGAGAAGAGCTCATCAGATTTATGGCTCTGAATATGAACCCAGAGTGAGCTGGCCTTGAGCCCAGACACTAAGCTGCAGCTTAAAACCTGATTCGGATCTGGCTCTGAACACCTCGTCAGCTCGCTGCCGATAATACAGTATGGAAAGTGAATTATCTTTTAGCCGGGAGAGGTGGCTCGTGGAGACAGGGCTGACATGCTTTGTGGGGTATCGCTGGCATGTTTGATAGTGGGGGAAGAAAAAAAGGAATTGTTCCTTAGGATTTTCACGCCTGCATCTTTCCCTAGCACTACACTTCTCCTGATGCTTTTGTATTGTTGTTTTAAGGCTTGTCATCTTTGGTAAGAAATGTATCTAAAAAGGTTTAAAGCTCCTAGTAAAAATCTGATTCTGGTGTGTAGCTGTATCAGAAATTTCTAGAGATCTGTATAATAGCTGTATAGCTAATACTTGCTAAAGACCAGCAGATTATTTGCTGTTTATTTTCAAGCTGATTCACACTGAGCCTTTCTCTCCTGTAAACCTTTTATTTTCATTTATTTTCCTTAGCTGAGAGAATTGTTGTCAGTACTTTTTTGTTCTGTTTCTGAAGAATAATAAATGAAATAATGATTTTGCATTCTAGCCACAGCAGTCTCCTGCTTTCTGCTTTATTTTCTGTTGAGCAGCTAACATGTGGATGGCTCTAAATCCCTGCGTTCCCATTACTCATGACATGCTGAGGATCACTTCAGGTACTGTTTCCTTTTATTCTGACAAGCAAGAAACCAGAAAGGCCAAATGATAGAATTTGCATTTAACATGGTTGCAACGAGTTGGCAGCAACTATGTAAACCGCCGCTCTCAGCTCTGCAGCTGAGTGAGACACATGGCTGTTTCATCCACTTGGTGAAGCAAGTTCACAACTTGTGTGTAACATCTCACAGCACCTGGATGCTGGATGTCCTGGAGATAACAGCAACAGCACTAGCAAATGCGTGCCCTGTTGAATTAACAGGCCGAGGTGTTATAATAGGTAGTGAGCTTACCAAGCCTTTGGCAAGACTAAGCTTTAGTTCATCTTTTCAACCCTGATGCTTAGGTCTGGATGGACTGGGCAGATCAAATGAGCTAGATGCAGCTCTCCTATCCAGCAATGGGCTGGCAGGTGCTTAACATGAAAACATAAAGAACTGAGGAAGCTTTCAGCAACCCTTGCTACCCTCACATCTTTCAGCAGCTGATCTCTTGGAGCAAGCGGCACCTGTGTGGCATAGTTTCTGACCAACCTTCCTCCACAAATTTGCCTACTCCCTCTTTGAATTCATTTATACTTTATCATGTTAGAGCTTCCCTCGCATGTTGATTTTCTTTTTCTTTCTGTAATACATGATGGGGACTTTTTGGTTGGGCTGTTTCTTTCTAAGGGCTACACTCAGTTACACTCAGAACTAGCAGTGTCTCGGATGGCATGAGGCTTTTGCAACAGGATTTTCCTTAACAAACAGGATGTTCCATGCAACAAGTGGCCATCTCTACAGTTAAATGTCATTCAGCCCTCACAGACTGAGGAACAGGTTGTCATGACTGCAAAGTGCCATCTCATGGCTAAAATTATCAAATATGTGATTAAATCACACATTCTGCTTTTTCTGTGAGGAAGATCCTATGGGTTTTATAGCTGCTATCTCATAGCAGCTCAAGTAGAGAAAGCCACTATTTACATTAGATAGACTTGAGAGGTGCCCTGTGGTGAGTTTAGCGAGATCTTGGTCTTGGGTATCTCAGCGCTTTCCCTCTCCTCTGGAACATGTCTTTACAAAAAACTAGTTAAAGTATCCGTGCTTGTTATACCAGTGAGTTTTATAATACTAGTCACTCTTGTAAGGAGCTTCAGGATCTATAAATAAACTGTATTTCTGTGACAAAGTAACAAATGTGTTTTTTAGCTTACTTCAGCTAAAGCTTCAGCTTTCCTGCACTGTGTTGTACATGCATGCGTGTCAAAGGAAAGGAACACAGTGAATGGACGTGTTTTGTCAGATATGTATTGAAAAAGGCAGAGCTTATTGGGAATTTTGAGGTTGGCCAGCACCGCTCACTCCTTTAACAGTCTGGTGGCCTGTTTACCCAATATTTCAGGTTTAGAACTGTAATATGATTTATCTATAGAAGAAGAAACACATATTTAAAACAAAATTGAAGCATCCCCAAACGCTTCCCAGTTAGCTAAGCTTACAAAAGGACAAGAGCATGTTTACCTTCTAAATTATTTACAAAGCTTTAAATTGAGAGAATGAATATTAAATTCTGTGTGATTCCCCCCTAATAAATATTCTTTTCATCAAACAAAAAGAAATGCATGTTCCATCTCAATGATCCAAAAATGCAATTGAGCATTACCATTGAATCTATCTCTGCAGCAGCTTAGCCATTAGCATTTTGCCTTGGCTCTCAACAAATGTTGCCCAGAAGTACCTAAATTCCTCTGTGACAGCAGGCTGTGCCACTGCCTGTTCTTGACAACAGCTCTGGGAGCCAGGAGGGGAGAATGGGCCAGCTGCAGAGCTTGGAAGGGCTTGCAGTCAGGAGAAGCAGAGAGGAATGTGGCATTCTTGGGTTAATTGCAAGCTTTCTGCTGATTCAGAAACACCAGAAGGTGTTACGTTAGAATATGTTATTTGAAGCATTTGCTCTCAGTCATGGGTCCAATTGCAATGCTGCATATAGCAAGACATGACTGCCAAGAGTCTCTGTTTTTACTGAGGCATTTTTGTATGAGGATTGCATAATTTGACACTGCATTTATGACATCAGTTTCCATGTCTTATTAAGAGAATTTCTGCTGGCCACCTGTCAGATACCTCCATTTTCCTAGTAAGGATGTGCAGTGTGCCCAGGATGATATCAGGTGTCAAATAAAGAAAAATGATGGTTTTGATTTGATATAAAAATTGAGATGTTTTCCACAAAATAAGCATAATGGTAAATTACATTTGATTTTGAGAAAACATCCCACTTCTGTGCAATCAGTGAAACAAGCCATCTCTTCAAATAAAAAAGGATGAAATTATTTGCTCTATAACAACTTCATGGCTTTTATTTCAATTACAATATTTGTCACTGTTTGCTCTGCCTTTCATGGTGGGAATTTCTACTTTAGAAAATTTACTATTGTACCAAGGGGCCGAACAATAACAGGATGTGTCCCTGAAGTGGCTGTATTTCAGTGAAGAGTAAGCAATCCTGGAGCTCTGCCCACTGCTCTCAGTCACAGGCAGGATATGAAAGTATGCGATGTTGTTATTTCCCTGAGCTTTGGCACAGGCCTATCTTGAGTGATTTGCTTTTGTGGCATGTGTACAATTGCTATAAAGAAGATCTCCAGAAATCTCTGCTAAGAAAACACATTTTTTTCTTTGATATTGTTGTGTGAGGACTCCTTTTTGAGTGAGAATGAATCACCAAAGCTGATGCTTTATCTCTTAGTTATCGGATGCATTTGCTCCCTCTGTAATGCAGGAGAAAATACAGAGCTATTCCAGGAGGTCTGAGGAGGGAATGTATTCAGCTTTAAAACTGAGATAGTTCTATGTCAGTATTGGGCTGTTTTATACTAAGGAATTAAAGTCTCCAAATTCAAAAAAGCTGTTTTATCAAGGTGTGCTTTGCTGTGTTACTCAGCGATTCTGGAGAACCATGCTCTAGCTTTCCTCATGGTGTTGCATAACCCACTGCTTCATTGCGTCTTAATTAAAAATCATCCCTGCTGCTGTTTGTGCCATCTAACGTCATTCTGGGATACTTCATGTTGTAAGTGACTGTTGTGTCAGCGGTGTTCCTATTGTCGAAGTAAAAGAAGAGAGTTTATGGTAATTCACTGACAAAATGAAAACTTAGGTATGTCCCAGAGGGAAACTAGACTTGGTAACTTCAGATGATAGGTGGTCTTGAAAATAATCTGCAGGATTTCAATGATGGGTCATAGGGCTGTAATGTTTTCCTAGCATTAATATAGGGGCTAGATATACCCTGTGGTCAGGACTCACGGTTTAATCCTCTGGGGTCTGAACCTCCTCAGAGTTGCCTCCTGAGAGTGGTCATGCAGCCAAGGACCTTCTGCTCACGTGCTCCGTGCATAGCCCAAGGGCGAATTACTTTCAGGCTGCAGATCACAGGTAGCAGTTTCAGTTTGTGGCCATCTCCTCTTAGTCGAAAGTTGGACCTGTAGCTCTTGAAGTGCTTTAGTTAATGCCAACGACTTGCAGAGCCTTGTGCTCAGGTGAAAAAAAGAACAAGAAGGAAAAAAAAAAGAACCCACCTTCTGCCTCGAGAGGAGCCGGGCAGCCTTGTTATTGCGTGGCCTCGGCTGTGTGTGGGCACAGCGCATCCATTTTCAAACCTGGTAATTTTATAGCTTGTTAAAGAGCCATCTGAGTAATCATTATGCATCATCAGGCTTCCAAATGTTCGGCATAGCAGAGGCAGGCAAGAGCCAGGCTTGCTCTTGGGTGCCGGGTGAGACCCCTTCCAGCGAACACTTTAGCAAAGACATGCGAGGGACTGATAGTGAAATCGCCCCATTTACAAAAAGTATCTTTCTTGGACAATCTCAGGGAATTGGCTCCTCGAGCCTTTTCCAGACTGGGTTTCAGGTCACTATTTAAGTCTCGCAGAAATTTAAATAATAAACATAGTGTTGGTGTAGTTTAATTCTTTAAAACTGGTAATTAAGCTATCTGCTTGAAAAAAATAGTTTATGTGTAGATCTAGTGCTTCACTAGTATATAATTTTAATGCACAATAGCTGCTTTGCGGGGAATTCAGCCTGTCGCTGGATGTTTAAATTTTCAGTGTCTGTTGTCATGGTGATGAGAACTGACTCTGGTACCCACTGTGTTCAACATAAATTAATTTAAAGTCATAGCATTTTGAAATATTTTATTCTCCTTAAAAAAAACCTCGCCTTTCCTTAGATTTATTGTGGAATAAAATGGTTCTACTTGAATTGCCATTAAAAATACATCGATTCTCGGCTAATTATTAGTTTTACTTGCAGCATTCAATAGACTGGATGTGATAAATAATGTAAGTGAGGAAATTTGTCCCTGGATTTCTTGTGGAACCATAATCTCCAAATTATGTAGGTGAAAGATTTGAACCGTTCTTTCCTTGGCACTCTTGTGCTTTCCTGTTTCAGTGTTTTTAAATCTCCATGTTAGCATCTCTCAGTGAACTGTGCGCTCGATTTCCTTTAATTTCCTAGGGTTTCTTAAGTGTTTCCATGAAAACTCGTGCCGCACATATCATTTTGTTGTATTAATCTTTAGTGATGATGCTTTAAAATACAGCTGTGGAGATGTTGGAAGGAAAGGGGCAGAGAGCTTCATGTGCGAGATCCCTTGGCATTCTCACTGCTCCAAAGAGGATTAAGAAGAGAGATGCGATGACTCTGCTGGGAGAAAGAAGATGCTTCCAGTTGACATAACAATGTTGAGTTTTTTCCCTTACAGTTTGCAAAGGATAGCCCCTCAGAGACTGATCTAGCCTGGTATTTCTCTACACAAAAAGAATAGCTGATGACGCATGGCTATTGTCTGGGGTTGCTTAGTGAAGGAGATTGGCAATGCCTCCATTTTGCATAACAAACACCATGACATTTAGGAAAAAAAAATCCCTTGGTTTAACCTTCGTGGTACAGGTAGGCTTTATTCCTTATTATGGTTTCTAATGCGCAGCACACATCTTGCGTGGCCATGGCTGGAAGAACTGCATTTCAGTTTTATGTTAGGTTGAAAATATTATTTAATGATTTTCATTAGTGAGCATATGAAATGTGATCATTTCTGAAAATGCAATCATCTTGAGAAACAAATAAAAAAAGAATTTTGAAACAAGTGGATTTTTTCTAGTCAAAACCTTATTGCTTATGGTTTAATCGAGAAATCTTTAAAAATCCCAGTTTCAGTCATCTTCATTCAACAATCATCTCTATAGTGTTATGCAGCAAAACACCTGAAAATGCAATTAATGGTGTTTTTTTTCAGATTCTATTTCATCTCTGCACAGAAAAGACTATTTAGGGCTTTAAAAGATTGTTGCTGTAATTTAGATATTCCTGTCTGTGGGTGGGTGCCTCTCTGCATCTAGCAGTGGCAACCTTGCCATATTGACATATGCTGTAATGAGACATTTAAGGAAAGGGGAATCTGCTGCAGCTCGGCACGACTCATTTGCACCAACCGCACACGCTCATTAATAACCCAGTGGAGACGACAAATCCCAAGCTACAGTTCCTGTGGGGATGCATATTGCAATGTTTTCCACAAAAAAACAGCAGCTTGTGGCTGCAAACTTCCTTCACTTGAATTAAATCTTCCCAATGCCTCCACTTCCTAATGAGGAGCCTGTCACTCATTATGTTAAATCTTCTGTAACAAGCTTTAGAGGAGAAGGGCTCAGAGAGCTCTGCCTGTCTGTGGCTGATGGGACAATTAAAGTCTTATAAACGGCTTCATTTTGCAGGCTGTTTGATGCAAACTTGAAGTGAAATGGAACCGTCTTGCACCCGAGCAGCAGAGAGAAGCTGTAAGCGCCGAGAAGTTCATGGTGAGGGTGGGGTGTCGTCAGGGCACACACTTGCACAAATGTCACCATCAGCATCGTGTCGGTCCCGCGCTTTATTTCCAAGTTCACTGTGGACAGCTGATTGCTCTCTTGATAAACTCAGTCTCTTCGTTCCTTCCTCTCCTGGGAGAGAAAACCTATTTTTTAATATCAGGCAGGTCTTGCAGTGGACTTTGGAAGATTCCCTCAAAACATCACGTAATCCGACATGCTATACATGCAAAACATTACTTTTTAAAGCACTTGTCTGTCTATGATTTTTCAGGTGATATTTTTGTGAAGCCAACTCCTAATCTATAATTTTTCTCCCAGTGTTACACATAAATATACAGAGGGCATGCCTCTTTCAGATAGGCCGTTTGCAATATGCAAACATATTTCAGCCCTGATTTGAGTAAATTAAAGGTGATTTTCCACGTTTTTTCTTGCAAAGATTATTTTCAACAGCACAAATAAGTTTGCATAACTCCTGGCAAGTAGTGAGTAGCTTATTTAATAGCTTACTTCGACCAAAGAGGTGGTAAAACTAATTAATTAAGTCTGTTACCTTTTGAGTTTTCATACCATATACCTCCAGAAGGACTCTTGCTGTGATTCCCTTCCTAAGTGGAGAGTAGAGTCCAAGTCTCTTCCAGAAATCTGGAATGCTCTCCCTTTGAATGTAGAGTAGCCTGACTTTTTGAAATGGTTGGCAAAACTTCTAGCGTAGGAAAACCACATTAAACACACACATAAATACACTTTATAGTTTTTATTCTATAATATTCTATTATACATTTATATGTATATTTAGCTTGCTGCTAAACTTGGTAAAATAAATAAAATTTCTAAAGATAATGATTTAATTTTAATGTATTTGGAATCTAAGATCTGAAAAAGTGGATCTCGATGTGTTTTTGCTCCTATATGCAAAGGCTTTAGAGAGATTTGTGGCACATTTGTATTCTCTTATAAATGAAAAAAATAATGCGTACTGAGAAATCCTGATAGTTTTGCTTTAATTCAGGATTACTGTTTTTTTTTTAATTTGTTGTTTTCCAGTTTCTCTCATAGTCGCTGAGAACATTTTAATTACCAGAAGAAAGCAATATTAGACAGTATTTAAAGCATACTTAAGCACTTAAGTGGACAGGACAGCCCAAACTCAGAAATGAGAGATTGTATTGGTAGCAAATGAAGTAGTGTGCCTGACAGCTTCTGGAATACTTCCTTACAAAAGTTTTGAAAATTGTGTCACTTTTGCACTGATCTTTTTCATGCATTTGCTGGTCATCATTTGGTCAGGGGGCCAAGTTCATAATAAATTCTCTTTTCTATTCTCTATTTTTTTCCCAAGTCTCCGTTAATGTTCAGCGAACTAATATTTGCCACTCACTCTGTGTTTTGACTTTTCATGGTAAAAAGAAGAAAGTGTCATCTTGGATTTAGTATGCCCTTCCCCTGCTAGATTGTCTGGCACGGTTACAGCTTTGTGAACAGTGCAGTCGAGAATGCATTTAATGCCTCAGTAAGCTGGATACTCTTGAAGCGTAGCCCGGCTTCCTTCAGATGTGATTCAGAACAAGGTTTTGATCATTTCAGTGAAATGAAGAGAAGCCCCATCTAAAAATGAAACTAAAAATGTATTAAAAACAACCTAGCACTGGAATCAATAGACCTATGGGCCTTTGGATGGCTTGTCTCTTTTAGAGTAATCTGTGTGTTTCGGTGCTACCTGCTTTGCCTCAGGCTTACCATCCTGTGCATTGCCCTTAGACTCTGTGTCTCATTTGAACTTTTCCTTCTTTGTATCATTAGCATTTGTTTCAAGGAGATCCATTTAATTTTCTTCATTGCAGGGTTAATTTTCTTCTGCTTTCTTTGAACTCGGTAGACCTGATTCTCATTTATGGTGAGAACCTCTGGAGCCACTCTAACTTATTTCCATTTTACAGAGGGCCTGTATCTGTCAGTTAGAGAAAAGGTCACAGTGCAAGTGAAAATCAAGGCCAGGGAGGCTTCGAGGAGTCTTGTTTGTATCTCTTGAAGCATTTTGAATGCTATTAGAAACACTTCCAGAGTATTCAAACAGAAAAACATCCTTTCAAAAGCATCCAAGTTCATTTAAAGGGAAATTTAAAAATGCATCTTTCTTCCTTATTCGTATTACATATGAACTTCTGGCATTGGAAATAGCTTATACAGGGAAAATAGGTAGAAAAAGAAAATGTCTGGGTTTATTTTATAAGAATAACCTCTTGCCCTTACAATTTTGACTGGAAACTTTAGTAGGTTAAAGATGTGACCCTGGGCCCATGGAAGACGGCAAAACTCTAATTGAATTCGTAACTGAGTTACATGTGGATCTTCCAAAACAGGCTTGTTCTGCAAGGTTATGTTTCACAGAGAATTGCTCGGTTTAATTGGATATGTCTAATGCAAAATGCAGCGATATCACTTTTATTCAGAGATTGTTCCACAGCTTTGCAAATCTCCCTGCCAGGAAATTTTTTTCCAGTGACACAGCCTATGTTTTCCTTACTGACGTGTTAAAATATTTAACTTTCAGACATTTTAAGGGAATGTTTAATGCCATCCTATTTTCACTGACATTTAGAGAAAACAAGGAACTTCAGAGAGACTTCTGAGGGAAGCTTAGGAGAGATCTACACACACTTCTTAAACATATGCTTTGAAACAAACACTTTATCAATAGGAATTAGGTCTAACAACCTTAAGTTTCTTTGATTATTTCAGCTGTTTCTATATCTGTGAAGAAATATTTGTCTTCTGCTTTCATGGCAGTTTTCAATTTTTTTCTGTTTTCATCAAGAATATTTACTAATTTCATTCCTAATTATTGGCCAGGTTCTTGAAAACTGTGTTTTAGTTACAGATACTGCTGAAATCTTGTCTCAATGAAGACATAGCAATATAGATATCTGTAAATCATATGGAGTCATACAATGCTTTAATTTAGGGAACAGCTGAAATTCACAGAGGACAAATGCCAGTGAACACCGAGTTTGCTCTGGATCCACTTTGAAAACAGACTTACTGGGAATGCTTACATAATGGAGTGGGATCCCTCTTTTTGGCTGAGCCTTTTAAGCATCAGACCTGCAGCATAAGATAATAAAACAGACCTGTGTGGTGATGTTTTAAAGAAAGTGGAAAATGTGCCTGCTCTCTAGCAGAATGTCTGTGAGGGAGATGCTATATGTCTCTATGTTGTGCAACTGCAGAGCAGAGCTGCAAACAACCCTAGGAAAGTGGCAAAAGCCTTTGGCACCTCCTGAGGTCTGGATCAGAATCTATCACTTCTGGTTGAAGAAAAGTCCCTTTCTGCAACAAATAATGCGGAGGAATTTCCTTCCCGTGGGCACAGGCTGGTTAGCAGTAAACAAGTGTCACTGTGCTGCATCCATGGTCGCTGATGTATTGCATTTTTTAAACCACCTGCTTTAAGAGAAACAGTTGAATGGAAAGATATCCCACGGATACGCGTCTACTGCTTTGGAAACATTTGCCTCTCAGTGTTTATGTTCAGGAACTGTCTTGGTTTACATCCAACAACAGGAGACTCTTTTCTGGGACAGCATTATATGCTGTTGACGTTATCTCTTAATTAAAATATTGCGTGGCTCCTGATGGTGAACATGGTGTCTGTCTTATTTTCAAGCAGAACTGTCTGAATGACTCTAATGCAGAACAGCAGCTTCTGCACATCTGCTCGCTGCCTTGACGTGCTGTAATCCGCTATTGCAGCAGACCCAAGCCTTATTCTGCTAAAAGCAGCGGCAAGAGCTCTGCTGCCTTTAGGAGGAAAAGAACCAGCTCAAACACAGCTCAGCTGAATGCTTAGCTCAAGTAGACTGCTAATATTTTGAACTCATTTTCCACTTTTTTTAGCTTTGATAATGTAGAGTTTTGGCAGATCTATTGATCTTACGCATCTGGATCGAACAATAACAACCAAAAAAGTTGATTAAAAATAACTGATTAAATTGATTAAAATTGATTAAAAAGAACCAATTGAGTAAAAAGAACTGCAGAGAGCTTTTCTGTTTCTAGTGGGACTTTGAATATTGAGAATTATATTCTTGTTATGTTAAACAAATCAGATAATATAACATTTAATTCAGTGCTAAGGGAGATTGCATGATCAAAATAACCACATCAGTGCACTTAGTTTGGCTAACTAGCCAGAGAAATTATATTATTTGTAATATAATTTATCCAGATTGTTCTAAGCATAATGCTAGACATACAAGATATGATTCGCCAAAAGCAGTAGAAAGCATTTTTCATTTAAAAAAAAAAAAAGTCTTTAACACTGGTTAACTTCACAACAGCCCCACAGCAGAAGAGGTATTTTTCCATTCAGAAATTAGGAATAAACATCAGGCATTATTTTTCTTCTCTTCTTTCTCTGATTCCCACTTGGCTTCCCCTGTTACTTGCTGAAAGCAATGTAAACTCCAGGCGTGCAGTGCCTTAGCTGGGTATCTCCCAAGACATAAACTATTGAGAAGTGCATTTGCTTATTCATGCAGAGAAATACTTGTAAGCACGCTAACAGTAAATAAATGTAATTCTGTGTTGCCATTTAATTTCTAAGGCTGTCTAAAGACAGAAGATATGTGCATTAGTTCAACAGAAAATGACACAGTTGGGTTAGTCACAAGCATCAGAAGTCTCCCGAAGCTCCCGTCAATCTCCTGGCATTTATTCTTTTCTCCTGCTTCTCACGCTGAGCCTTTTGTTTCGCAGCAGATATCCAGAGGCTCAGCTGCAAATATTCTCCTTCTGCAGCTATTTCATCCTCTCATGCAGGATACAAATTTTGAGGGGCTCTTCTGACCTATTGTGCAGCAGATAGGGCTGTTGGTGGAGGCCTCTTCTGCGCTTAACTCCTAATATCCCCAACAAGGGGAGGATTGGGTGTGAGGACTACAGCTTTGTCAAACTGGTACAGCAAACGCTTCTGGGGATGTGCTGTGCGTGGGGTTAATGTCATACACCTCAGACTAAACAAAACAGTTTTATTCACAGAATCAGCACAATTTTATGAGAATTATGCCTGCAAACAGCGGAAGGTTCTAAAAGGTGGTATTTCTTGATAAGCCCTGGCTTTGAAGTAAATCACTGAAGACCCCTCAGCTGTTCAGGACCTCCCTGAACTCCGCCTGCCCAAGTCTTTCGGCTTTATACCCCTACGGCAAGGCCGACTGTGAGTGGGACGTTCCAGGTTTTCATTAGGGGGGAAATGGATTCACCCTACTCCAAAGGGGAGGAAATGGACTCACCCCACTCCAAAGGGGAGCGGGGGAATCTGTCCCACAAGGCAAAGCAGAAGAGAAGTGGCTGCAAAAGATCCGTGTGGAGGTGTGGTAGCCTGTTCTGCAAGCAGCTCAAATAGGGTGTTTAGCACAGATAGCTGCTTTTGGCTGACTGATTTATTAGCAAAAACCCCTCAAATAATAATAAAAAAACCCTCCCTGTTCTTTAAAGTTTGTAAAAGTAATTCCAATGGAGTGCCTCTTTATTTTTTGTTTCCCATAATAACAGGAGTAATTCCCAGATGTCTTCTATGTAGTGGATGGGAGTTTCCCCAGCACTGCTATATCTTGGTAGGAGGAGTAAAGACAACACCTCTCGCAGATGGGTAGTTCCTGCTAATGTTTTTCAGTCATTCAGACAGTACAGTTGGAGAGTTATATGGGGACTCTCCTCGATCCTGTCATTTGGATAAACTCAGAAACACCAATAGAGTTTAGACAAAGCAAAATGGTTTCTATTGTTCAGTAGCTCTTTTCACTTCTCCTTTCTTTGTTGGCACTTCCTTCTCCTTGACCCTGGCGTTTCCCCTTGCTATTTCTGTCCTCATGCTTGCAGCAAGAGCTCAACTTGCCCAACACACCCGTCAAAGGAGCGACTTCAGTGAGACCTGCTGCTCCCAGAAGCCCTCCTCTGTATCCACTCTGATACAAGACTTCAATAGCTAACAGGTGTTAAAAAAACATGAACATCGAGCCTGGGGCCTAGTGGTAGGAATTTACATTTTTTTCAGGGAAACCACATCTTATCCAGGAAGACAAGCAGGAGAAACAAACTTCTCAAATACAAAATTCAGAGTGCAAAGGGCTTCCTTGGCAATTGCAGGAACTCCGGGCCTGAATCCAAACTCTGTAGGTGAACTTGCTGCAGAGGTGGATGATATGTTAATAACATCTTCTGCTCCTGAGTTGTAAATGAGAGTCTCTAGCCAGAGAAAACGAATCGATGCCATCTAGTGGTGAGGAAAGAAAATACAAAAATAATCAATCTGCTTTTGGTCACATCCACATGCATAATTATTCCCTCTTTATATAGTCCCTCTTTCTTCTCTTGCCTTTTCTCTGCCTCTCACTGACACTGTTTCCTTACGGCTGTTTCTTTACCTCAGCCTTGGAGAGATACTGATACGTCTGAAAACAAAACAAAACAAAAAACCCCATAATTTTAACTCTCTTCAGAAAACAAATAATCTGTACCACCTAATACAATCATATTAAAATAGGAAATACTGAGTGATTAGTTAAGAGTTTTGAGCTAGATTAAGCTATATCTTACTTCCTTGCCACGTGTAAATTAAAAACATGATTGTGGAAAGGTTCTGTTTGGCCTAAGCTTCGCTGTGGTAGCACAGAGCTTTGCAAAGGGACACACGTGAAATTTTCCCTGGAAATATTTGTCTCTGATGCAAATTGGAAGTTGAAGTGCTCCTTGGCATGCTTCCTCCTTCATACCAGAAGGACAGGGAGTTGTTTTCCTTGGAATAGTTCATGCCAGTTTTGCCACCCCAGCTGGGACACTTTCATCACAGCAATTTGTGGTGCTCCATGACTGTCACCATGGCCTGAATTGGAAACATTTCTACAGTGTAATTAAATCTACCTGACATCTCTTTTAGAGCTCTGCTGTGCTCCCCAGGCATCCCAAAGTGGAGGCAGAGTCCCCCTGAGCCATCACCTTGTCAAACTGTCTTCCTGAAATTTTTCATTGTACATCCTCTTAGTGATGTTCTTGTAATGAGGTACCTGTTAAAATAATAAATGTACAGTAGAAGAATGCATTTTTCCTTTGAGGGGAAGATGGGATTCTAAAAGACTCAGAAATCCCATACAGGCCATTATCTTTAGAATATACTTTCCATAGTAAAAGCTGTGGGAGAGTATCATAGGGACGATTACACAGGAAATAGTTGCGGGAAAAGTTCTTACAACCCAACTATCCATATGAAATACAGAAAGCCTTAAGGGCAGGCTTATGTCCCCTTCTCACTTATGCATTTATGTCTCCTTCATCTTGTCTGTTCAGCTTCCAAACAGTCCCATTGTCAAATCCTCCTCCCCTTGCTCCCTCGCCCTTACCAAAGTAGTAGGAAGGACAAGCGCTGCCCTCCTTCTTTATAAGCTCTGATGGGGATAGCATGAGATGGAGGTAATATATAATCACATGGCTCCTGTAAACATTTTTTTTTTCTGATACCAGCATCCCAAAGAAAACCAATGGCAAGGCCTTTCTTTGATCAGAAATACTTGGGGAGGCATTTGTATATTCCTTGTCCTCTTCCAAGCTTAGCACGCTTTAGGACTCTCTTGTGAGGAGCCGTAAGGCACAGCCCCTCTCCCCTCTGTACCTCTAGGGACTGTTCTGCCTCGAGGGGAATGCCTCTTCCTGTGGATTTGCATTCTCTTGGGAGACAGACGAGTGGCACAGCATGAATCTGTGATCTCAAATGGCATGCAGCACACAATAGCCGATTGGAAAAACATCTCAGACCTCTGTGTGCACTGAAGTGCACATCGTAAATGCCTCCTAAATAGTTGATTATGTGCCTGAGAATGCTAGTAAGCAATTTTCTAATCAGATCTCTGCATCTGAAAACACACTATGTAATAGGAAAAATACCTCAGTCTGCTTCTAAGACTTTTCAAGTAGATTCTCACAAAGCTTCGGGTTGCAGAAACGGCTTTTTTTCTTCCTGGTATATCAAATTCCTATTTCCTTTTTACCTCTTACTCTTAATATCCAGATGGAAACAGATTAAGAAAATGGCTGGTATATCTGTATAGCTGTACTACGTCCACCACGGAGAAATACAAAAAAGATTTTTGTGGCAGCTGACGTTGCAAGATCATGATCAAAGGTTCAGTTATATGGAATAGTTTTGACTTCCTTTCTCTATTCTGAAAGAAGAAACACCTCTGAAGTAGCTGGAACCAATGCTGAAATGAGATTTAGTCTAGCAAGTTTTAGGGGATGAAAAAAATATGGTTGACTGTGAAAATGTCAGGATGATTTTTTCAGAAAGTTTCCCAGTGAAACTGTTTGATTTTTCATTTCAAACAGCACTTTAAATTTAAAAACAATCTGCACATCACAGAATCATAGTGGAGGTTCCTTGAGATGTCATCTGATCTAATTCTATACTCTAACTCATGTTAAACTATGCCTTCATCTTATTTAACTACTGTTTGTTTAGCCTTAACCACAAGGACTTCCACTTATGGAGATGATACAGCCACCCAGATAAGTCTGTTCCAGTTCCTCACAATCCTTCTTGTTGATCTGTTTAACTCAAAGCTTAACCCAGATCTTCAGTGCAGCAATTTAAATCCATCTCTTTAGGAGCATGGTGCCAAAATGCCCCATTAATGCCCAGCTGCAGAGAGCCAAAAGATCATTTCACACTCTCAATGGTTCTGTTTTTTCCATACTGATCCTATGTTTTTCTCCACCATCTGCCACTGCTCATATGGTCAGCTTGTAAACCACTATGAACTCGGATCCTTTTCGTAGGAACTGTTGCCCAAGCAGTTGTTTTCCAGGTTGTCTTTGTGCAACTGCTTATTTCAGCCTACAGACTGGCATGTAAATTTGAAACTGCAAGTTTTGTTGCTGGCTTTGGAATCGCATCCTATTATTTGCAGATAATTTATCCAATTAATCAACATTGTTTTGAGTTCTTGTAAATTCCTCCATCTACCAGATGCTTCTAGCATCACGTGTAGATATAAGGTAATGTGTAGATTTAATCACACTCTCTGCTACATTTTCTTTGAGGATGAACTCATAACTAAAGCTTCTTTATTAACAAGAGTAAGTAGACACTTTCTAAGATCTCTTTAACCTCACAAAACGGGGTATTCCCAGCACTGCAGAAAGTGTTGCCTTTGCTAATTCCAAAAATTTTTGGACTTGTTCCATGCGAACTGGCTGTTGTGCCATGGAAGGGATAGATGATCCAGAGGTTTACTTGGGTACAAGTTGAATGCTTGCAAGAGACGTGTTTCAGTATTTCCTCATATTTGCTATGACAGGATTCCGGGTTACAAAATGCAACACCCACCTCACCCACTATGAGTCAGTAGCCTATAATCACTTTCAGCTGCATTTTAGAGGGTGGGAGTTGTTTTTTCAATCTAAGCATGTGACACAGCTAGCCTTGGTTACAGAGAATGTTCTTGAATTTGGCTTTTCATTCAAAAACCCAGATTAAATTGAACTCTGTTGCTGTGCTTCAGATAGGTAGGATGAATTTGCACTGCTCTGCTCTCTTTTGAGGGACTCTTTGCTATCTGTCTTGGTGTCACTCTTGCCTATCTCTTACATTTGCACTGTGGGTGGAAAGAAGCTGGGCCTTACGGGTGCAGGGGATGTTTTTTGTGCTATGCTTCCTTTCCCAGCTTGTCTCCTCATTCATTGTTCTGTCACTGTTGGGGATGTTGAAATATTTCTAAGAAGGAAATACTCTGTAGCAGCATGTAAATAAATAAGGTGTTTCTTTTGTATTACATAGAACTTAGTGAAGTCAGCTGGAATTGGTTCAGTGATCATAAGCCTAACAAAACATTCCTGTTTCTGACTGTGCTCTGTGTATATATACATGCAGACACTGAGTATAAGCATACATGTGTCTTATACTTTCAGTACATGCACCTAAGCAAGTAGTATAAACATGCCACATAAGCCCCTTTGATGTAAAAGCTGATGGAAATAGAACATTATTTCTTTGGTACCTGTTTTCTAAAATAATGAAAATGATAATAGAACACACCTTTAAGCTCTTCTTCGCTCTTTTTTGTATTTCCAAGGTGTACCCAGGAAGAGCTAAAAGTGTATTTACTTTGCAGCTAATTTTTGCCCACTTCTGAACTATTCAAACTTCTGAACCTGAAAAAGTAGAATTTCATTTCTATATATAAACATTATTGCTAGGTAGAGGATGGCTGGGAACCTGTGGAAACATCTACTTATCCTGGCAGTATGAATCATCACACAAAAACGCTCAGCATATTCCCATCTTTCTCTCTGTGCTCAGCTCGTAGCATATGTTTGGTGATAGATCTTTCAAAGACAGATCAGTGAAAAATATGCTTCTATAAAGAAATGTTTCACGTCATATTCAGGGATTGCTGGAGCGCTTTCACAGTGTGCGCAATAGGCAATGATTCACTGTAAACAACAACAGTTAAAGCTGGAATGCCTTTATTCTCACCTACCGCCGGTTAAAAAGAGAGAACAAGAAAAATAATTGGTAACTGGAGCTGCCTGCATGCAAGGCTGTTTACTTCTGCAACCTCTTTGTATTTCCAAATAAAAATGTTTGAGGAAATACAGATAAAACAGGTAAGGGGCAGCATGTCTCATTGATGTGATGCACTAACAGTTCATGAACTTAAAAATGCTCAGTGTTTTCAGAGTTCATTCTGTCATAGGTATATTTTCTTTTACATTTTTCCCACATTTTTTAAAAATACAATAATAAGACATTCAGCATCACAGGCCAAGAACAAAAATGTTATCATCATATCCAAACATGATGCTGATAACCGATAGACCTGTGTACCATGTACCATACATTTTCTAGGTGGCATTTATTAATCCTCAAAAATGAAAACATGGTCCATTCTCCACATGCTCTCCATTTAGAAGGAATCGTGTCAGAAGAAATGTAAAAAAACTAACCCCTGCTAAAATTCTTCTAGCTTATAGATATGGGATAAACTTTTACTGATGGACATGGCTTATATCAACCCTGTTTTAGCAGAACTGATATTTAGGTGCCTATATAGGAAAAATAAAAATTGAAATAGCATATTTCCTCCATGTACAAAAATCATCTTAGGACAGTCCGAGAATATATTAGAAAGTTTTGGATAATAAGCAAAATTTCCTAGGCATGACATACTAACAATTGAAATACTATTTTGAATAACAGACTGCTAAAGGCATTATATTAAAGAACTCCAACCAAACAAAATTAAAAAAGAATTGTAGAATAACACATTGGCTCACTCGTATAATTCAGGAAACGCTCTCTAGCACTGTCTCCTGCAGGACAAAAGGTACTTGTCACAGAAGAGTCTGATATTTGTTCTGCTACTGCAAACAACAAGACTTTATAGAACAAGTCACTCCACTCTCCTGGGAAGGATGATCTGTGAAAGCCGTATAGTGATTCAGTAGGATATATTCCCAGAAATTTTACAGCCACATTCTTTTCCATCATTCTAACTTGGCAAACATTGTCTGTATTCAAATGTTTACACAGCAGGTAAAATCCTTCCATGTCTCTCTCGGCCCGGACAGGACTGTGTGAAAAGATCAGGCAGCTTGAAGCTATCAGAGGGCCTGAACTAGCTTAAAAAGCACGTAGTTATTATCAAAAACAAAGACACTACATTTGAATGCATGATTAACTTCCGTGTATTCTAATCTATAATAAATAAAAAAACAGTAACGGAACATAAAATCACCACAGACCATGCAACATAATGTATCCTGTGAGTTTAGAAAGGAAAGAAAACCCAGTTCATTAAATTAAAAAGATTTGCATCACCTTCTTAGCTATTATTTTTCTATCTGAAGCATACAAAGAGTCTCCGCATTGGAGTTATTTATCTTTTTGATATTATGAAAAAGAATCAATTTCCCATTGAAGTCTGTAATGAATTGAGGACTAGCTAAACTTTCCTGTCAAAGCTCTTCTAGCAGAAATATGAAACTGCGATTAAACCATTTTTGTGCTACTAGATATCCATTTTTTTCTAGAATGGTCATACATTTTGGCCTAAAATGCGACTTTCTGCTGAGGGTTTCTTTTCCTCAAAGAATCTGGAAAAAAGTTTTGCCTAAAAATTTGTATTCACAGAAGTCCAAGTTTAGAGTTTGCTTAGCACAAGTTAAGAAATGAGGAAGGAAAAACTGCTAAAATCGGTTTCAGAAAACCAAGGTGGCCTATTTCTTTTTACCTGGAAAATACGTCCTGAGGAATATTTTGGTTCTTGACAAATTTCTCTCCTTTGAAAATCTTTAAGAAATTACCTCAGCTTTTTAATTTGCATAACTGGGAAATGTTCATATTAGTATTCTTTTAAGATGTGACCCTGGCAGTGGTTCAGACTACCAGATGGCAAGTTACTAGTCAGTGGTATCTGTGAGACACACTTCCCTTCCCACAAAAATGGCAAACTATTGAAGCTTTCTATCTGCATGAAAAAATAGAGAAATGAGACAGGAACAGCAGATTTAATCTGTGAGTTTTTACTTATATACATACATTGACATATATATGGAAGTATCAGAATCTGTACTTTTAACTATAGTTCTAAAATTATGAGACCATGCTGTAACTAGTCATTCCTTTATTCCTCAGGCAATTGGTATGGAAACACAGGCAGAATTGTCTTTGTCTCTTAGACCCCACTATTGCAGCATGTTTTTTAACATGTTGCCTATGTTACTTATGCATTTGGTCAGTTTTTTTATGTGGGCATTGAGAAAAAGTATGGAGACTGCCTTGTAATCTTCGCATTACATTACAAAATGTACTCACATCCTTGTTTTCTTAAGGTAGAAGCAAAACATCTGATTTACCTGTTCTAGATGCTTCCACAAGCTGGAAAGCATATTTATGCTCTGTTTCCTAGTAATTTGATTTCCAGAGGAACAGCAAAGAAATGTGACCTCGTCATTAATGTAGCCATGTGTGCCTAAAAAATAAATTACTTGATTTCAAAAAAATACAAGCCAAAAATATTTGTAGAATTTGTTTTCCTGTGTATCACCACATGCATAAAAGCTATCGTGTGTTTAACCTAATCAATAGCATGCTAAGGACTGTATTAAGGAGGCGTTTCAGGCTGATTCAGTTGATTGCCATAAAATCCGAGGTTGCTGTTGAAAACTGCTGAAGCAGGAATCTTCTTTTGTGGGTAGAGTCCTCAACACTGACGTCTTGCTTTAGAAATATCCACAGACAGTTTGTGCACCAAATACACTTTTCTATTTGTGATACAGAATTAAAACTGATTTTGTGTTTTGCTTTAACCAACATGCCAAAAATTTGAGGATGCAGTGAACAATCCCCTTTTTTTCTAGAAGGATAGAGCCATATAAATAAAATGTATCCATTGGCTGAAATACGGTAACTTGAAGACAATGGACTGAGCAATAGTACAGATGAAACCAAGTGAACACAGGAGAAAAAGAAAAGCAGAATTCCCATTTGGTGAAGAGCAGAATACGTAGATTTATTCAAATAATGGTAACAGTCTATCTCAGGGGTCAAAAATGATCATAGCAAAAACATTTCATATGGACTGCAGTCAAAGGAGCCATGAAAGTGTGAAAGGATAACAGATAACAACCATCCTTTCCCCACAGCTCTGAAGGATGGTGAAAATGAGAGTGTGACTTGTAGCTTGGAATAAGAGAAGGAAAGAGGATTTTAGAAGAAAGATGGAGTATTTGCTTTTGTCACAGTACACAAAACTGCCGATAACATGCATGGGAAGTGTAAAACAAAATACAGGAATGCAATGTTGTTTCCTAATCCTGGCCTGACAGAGTTTTAACTACAAGCAATCCGACATAGCAACAAGGCATCTCTTACAGTTTCCTTTTATTTGAAAATTAACTCATTTTGCATTATACTAAATTTCTTCAGCTGCAGTCTTGGTAGCAACCAAAAGCAACACTATATGGTGTCAAGAAACCTGCCTCGATGAATCATTGCTTAACACAACATTAACATCTTACACTTTTCTTGTTAGGAGACTCAAGAAAAACTAACAGCTGGGTGGAAAACTTCAGATTGTGAAATGTGGGAAACTTTTATGTATCTACTATTTACTTTAGTTTCTCCATTTCCATCTTTTCCCTCTGTTGCTACTGAAATCATTGAGGACAGAAATTCTAACTGTAAATTGAAACTCCTTTTCACTCATAAGTTTCCATCCCTTCAAATGCTAACACAGAAGAGTAAGGTTCCTCTAGTGCCTAGCCTTCTGAAAACAGTCACCCGGCCTCGCTGCTGTTTTGAGATTTTAATTCTTACAATTACAAATGTTTTGTCAGTCTTATAAGGAGCTACGTGTTACTATATCTTAAAGCAGCTGTCCGGGCCCTGGGGGCACCTAGGCCTGATCCTGATGCTGACCCCAACCTATGGGCAACCACCAGACCCGGCCTGTTCCCATTCCCGTGGTGCTGCCCGGTGCTAGCTCCCTGATATATATATATATATATTTATATAAGCTGCTGCATTTTGTTTTGTTAAACTAATGTGAGGTCAAAGAAAGTTGCCCTGCCCATTCATTTCCTTATAATTATAGTGTGATTATGTGTTGCACTTTTCTTTTTCTGTGGATTTTAAAACGGCTCTTAGTAGAGCCTGGCAGCTGATTAATCACTTTTTCTTCACAATGGCAAAACATGCCACAATGCTGGCAATACATCTCTTGTTAATTGAAACAGTGACAATCCCAAGTACAATTGTATCGTTACAGGAGAAAACGACTGCTAATCTCCATGTAATACCTGGCCTGGGAACTTCTGAAGTGGACAGAGATGGTATTTCTTCCCCGGATATGGTATTTCTTTTAGAGACTATTAGGTAAAAAGAATGCCTAAAACAGTCTAGGAAACCCACACATGGACTCTGAATGCGGTGGCTTTACAATCCTAGGAGAGTTTATTTCAGAAATGTAGACAAACTCAAACTTTCACTTTTTTTTTTTTTTTTTTTTTTTTTTAAAGCTCCTTCTCTTTCTACTACTGGTGCCAAACTCTTGGTATTGCCAATATTGCCTGCATTGTCTCAATTCAATGAAAATATTAGTAAGTTAAATTCCTATTGACTAACTAACAACTGACTATTCATAAAGCTATAAAACACCTAAATACATCATAAAGTAATACATTAAATACATAAGTTAGATTATTAAATTATAAATTTAATTAAATTTAGTAATTTATATTAATTAATTATAAATTAAATTATCTTAGCTTGTTGGCTGTCTTGACACCCCCCCATATACCAGGTACTCCCCATATATCCCCCATTTGCATCTGCTGATATAAATAAAGATAGTGCCATTGAGATACTCCCTTCCCTCCAGCTCTACTACGGTTTAGTGCTTTTAAATCTTCAGGTGATTATGTCAACTGAACACCAACCTAATACCTCATTGCTAAAACAGTCCTCCAAGCAGCAGTATTGAAATCTCAGCATTTACTTTCTCCAACGACTGGCTGCTATCCAAGTAGGATCTTGTAAAATCACACTTGCTAAGTTGGAACAAATCTCCTCGGTCTTACCTCTAGCTTCAATCCATCTGATATCCAAAGAGATTCCTGAGAACAGGCAGGCAATGTTGAAATAGGGAAAATGACTTCCTTGTGGCTAAAAAAATTTGACTGAGTCAAATCCAGTGTAAAGGAAGAAATGAAATTTAAGGGTAGCTATTCATTCCTTGGGAAAGATGTTTGTATGCATTGTCCTTAAAGAAAAGAAAAGAAAAAAGAAAAACAGAAGAAAACCCTTGGAGGTTTTGAAGCCTGGGAAATGATTGTTTTGTAGCTCTATGGAAAAAAAACAAAAACTTTCAGCTAGTACAGCTAGCCTTAGCAGCAATATCCTACCAGAAGGAGACAGTGCTGGGTGCTGGAAGAAAGATTGCTGTCTTGCTGGCAAGTTCCTTTATGTTCAATCACCCTCTCCCACGGGCATTTGAGAACTAAGTACCTGCTATTATTGTATGTCAAACGTGCTATGAATATTGGAGTCCTGTGGATATTCTGTTACTTGAGAGGTTTTGTTGACATAATTGCTGAAATAATATTTTTAAAAGTTACAGTTTTAATATCAGTTGAAATACATATATATTAAAAAAAAACTTTTATATCCAATATAACATAAGATTTATTTTTAGGTAGGCATCCAACTGTAAAGTATTGTTATAAAAGCATCACTGTAACACTGAAAATCAGTGCCCTTCTGCTGCCCTGAATATTTGGTTGTGGTACGAATGACCACTTTAAATCTTCTGCATTTTGGCACTTGCCACATTTCCCAACAATATTTTCTCATTTTATAGAGTTAAGCGTCAAAGCTGAAAAAGAATCAGTTTCATCCCTTTATATCCAATAAAAATTCAGTTGCTGTGCTGATCATAATACAAAGTGCAATTCTCCCCTCAGTTATATCATTAGAGATATATAAATTTGTTCATAGCTTTAGCATGATACACGGCTTTCTTTTGCATTGGGCAAATTACAGAATCACAGAGTGGTTAAGGTTGGAAGGGATCTCTAGAAATTATGTAGTCCGAGCCCCTGCTCCAGTAGGGACACCTAGAGCACGTGGCACAGGACTGCGTCCAAGCGGGTTTTGAAGATCTCCAGAGAAGGAGACTCCACAACCTCTCTGGGCAGCCTGTTCCAGTGCTCTGTCACACTCACAGTGTCACCCTCACCCTCCACATATGGAGATGAAACTTCCTGTGTTTCAACTTGCACCTATTACCCTTTGTTCCCAGAAGAGTTTGGTCCCATCCTCTTTATATTCTCCCTTCAGGTATTTGTACATGTTGATAAGATCCTCTCCCTATCTTCCCTTCTCAGGCTAAATAGGCCCAGGTCACTTAGTCTTTCCTCATATGATAGATGCTCCAGTCCCTTAATCATCTTTGTCGCTCTACGCTGGACCACCTCTAGAAGCCCCATGTCCCTCTTATACTGGGGAGCCCTGAACCACAGACAACCTCTTTCTGGGCATGTTTTAAGAAACAAGTTCCAGTACCAAATTACCAGCTGATCAATAAACAAATAACCAAACTCCCATTTAGGCTTGACACAGTATATCATAGCATGCTCAGGCTTTTTGGCCTGTGCCTCAGGAAAAAACCTCCAAGTGTGCCTGGACACATGTGGCACATGCTACAGCCCAGCACATGAACAGCCTCTCCTTGTTCACCCCCTTGCCTGCCCCTTCTTGCGGCTGCCAGTTTTAAGGAGCTGTGCTGAGGTTGTCTTCCACAGAGAAGAACGGTTTCTCCCGTTCATGGCATGACTCAAATTTCTGGGGCCTGGGCAAGCTCTTGGCACACTGCTGCTAGTTTACAGGGCAATTGTTTCATAGTTAACTGGATTACAGATACCAATCTAAGTCCTGCTTAGCGTGGATTGTACTGTGGACTAAACCTGATGCCTTTGCTTTCAATTTATGCTGAAATCACAGGGCAATGGCCACTGCTACCAATGAGTTCATTATTCAGCTTTACACATAAGGCATTCTTAGGCCTTAAAAAGCTAAGAATTAAATTTAAATAATATATAGCCAAAAGAAGTTCCATGTATGGAACTCCTTTCTTGCTTTGTAAGAACTTTTCCTAAGGTAAACTTGTATTTTTAATTTTGCTCTTGAAAATAGAAATACTTTAAATAAACAAGATGGAGAAACTAAAAGCACAGATTATAAAATATTTGTTTTATAAATAAATATTAATACAAAAATCTAGCAGGCTAAGCAAAAGCAGAGCTGCCATCCAAGTGCTGGCTTGCAAAGAGATATAAACCAAAACAGTAGCGGCAAGTTAATGTACTAATGTTTGTGAGTATAAACCTAAGCATATAATACAGAAATAAAACAATTGTCTCAAAATCTGGGTTGATGTCAGTATACTGAATGTGGAGAGTATTAAAAACCCTCCAAGAGGTTTTTAAGAGTTTTTTTTTTCCCTGTTTTTAGCAGCCCTGCATATTTTGAGTCTTTGTTCTGAGCTTTTAAGTATTGCGAACACCAGGTGAAATCCCAGTTAATATTTTTACACTTAAGACCTCATGAAGTCCCTGCCCTCTCTCACAAGCAATGGGTTTCTTTAGTTGTTTTATTTTATTTGAGTGCCATTTTTGTAGCAACCTTCCTGCCTCAAATCCCTAGACAGCTGCAGGCATGAAAAAAAGAACTCAGATCATTTCCCAGCTATTATCTATCTAAAGAGGTAGAAATTTAGCATTACTATCTTGCTTTCTTGCTTTCACATAGTGAAATTCCTGCATCATATCACCACACACGTATTTTACGCACATCAATGGATATTTTCTGTTTGTATCCCATGAAAAGAGTATTTCCTAAATGGAAAATTTCACTTACATTTACAGAAGAATATTGCAAAATCATCAAGAGTGTGTACATTCTTGACACATTGCAGTGTACCTACTCACACAAGTGGTCCTTTTAAAGCCAGGTGGATAAAGTGCTTGACATAGGTATAGTGAAAGAAGAAAAAAATATTTGCTCAGTGATGAAAGCAACAGGGTATCCTAAAAGCCCAATAGTTTAAGGATTTCATTCTGATTATATTCCTGTGTAGCGCTTAGGAATCAAGTCCAACAAGTGGCACATTTGGGCACATTCAAGAATCAGCATTTGTAATTCAACCTAAAAACTTCCCTGAAAATTCCTTTTCCAACCCTTTGGGATCATTTTAAGTTTTTTTTTTTTTCCTTTTTGAATGCTCTTTCCAGAAATTGGTGCATTATATGCATAGTTCCCCAAGACAACAGACCCATTTCAACAGAATTTGATTTAAAATTCTCTGCTTGTGAAAAGTTAGAACTGTTCAATGAAAACACCAGCAGTGTGGCTGATGTCACATTGCTTCCAAGTGTCAGTCGGGACACATGTTAGCATAACTTTTTGTAATGTATTTGTTCATATTAACTACCAATTTAATGGGTATGTAGTGAGGACAAGGTAAGATGGCACAAGATTTGCCAGCAAACTCCCCTTCTGATGTGTTGTGTTTGTAAAACAGCTTGAACTGTGATATTTAAACAAGTTCAGCTTTTTGCTTCCTTTTCTATTGAAGTTGTGACAACCAAGAAATCTTGGATTACATGTCAGCCTTTGTTTATTTAAAATCCTTTCCATTCTGTTTAATTGCTTCTCAAACTTTCCCTCCGATGACTGGCAGTCCTCCAAAGACAATGTACTCTAAGTGGAATCTGTTTGTCACCTTCTCCTGGGGTCAAGTCTAGCAATCTGAAATGTTACTAAAGTCACAGGTAATTTTGACAACTAATTTAAACTAACGTAGCTGCATGCTGGTGAGTTACACACTTGGAACAACTGAAAGGCAACCTAAGGTTCAACTAAGATGGTTAATAGCTTACAAGTTGTGGTAAGAATAACTGGACATAGAAATGGGTGCTATTAAAAAAATGTTCTCCCTAGCCGCACAACCAACTAGCTTTTATTTCCATCTATATAATGGTGTGAAATGGAACAAGAAGAGCATGCGGTAGTAACTAAATAAAAGGTGCCAGCAGGGAACATCTGGCGCTATTTAACTCACTGTCCTCCAAGGATATTTCAGCAAATTTTCATATGCAAGTTTTTTCTTAATCCAATCTGTCAGGGTCCTGACTGTATCAACAAGCTCTGCAACCTCTTCCTCCTGTGGTGGGATTTGGTGCCTAGCACAGTGCCACTGCGGGAAGGAGCACGAATCTCTGCCCACCGTGCTTATGACCTAACACCGAGGTACTGAGTCCAGCTATTGCTCACTTTCTTGTCTTCTATCATCTTTGCTGTTCATTTTTTTCACATCAATCACTCAGGCGGATTACAAAAGTCTGCTTATCATGTGTTTCTATGACAAGCTGGAAAATACTGGAAATGTCCTCAGACTTTAAAGACGTTTGGAGTTATTCCTGAGGGCTTGTTATGTCTTGATATCTTAGGTGTCAGGGCCTGAAGGGCATTAACAGACGTTGTGGCCTCCCTGCACACCCAGCCCATGGGTTCAGGGGTTCCTCAGACCTGATTTTCACTCCTTTGTTGAGTTAGACTGTAGCAAAACGTGGCTCTAGCTCAGTCGCACTGATGCCTCTGCCAGGCGATGAGCCCTGTTGATCTGGGCTCTGCGTCATGCATGGACTTCCCAGCTTGACCTTGGATCTGTCTTATCACCTGGTGAACTGGACTCCGCATTAGAGTATGTATTCCTGGGCCTGCCCTGCTTGCTCTGCTCAGAGCCGGTGGGATGAGACCTGGGTGATGAGGCCCCTGCCCGACAGGCCATGCTGTTGCTCTTTGCCCTCTGTCCCTCAGGGAGCAGCTAGCCTTTGCTGCTCCTGACCTTTGGTCTACGCTTGGGCCCTCTGGTCATTGAAACATTCAAACAATTGTCACCTTTTACCTTTTTACCTCTTACGGTCTGTTGTAGTGTCCTTGGCTGCACCTCCATGGCTTGTGCTTTTCCTGGCCTCGTGCCAGCAGGCTAGCACTGATGTCTCCACATGCACAATGAAGATGTTTAGTGGAGGACACTGAGTAGACCAGGAGCAGATTGATGGCTCATCTCCCACAGCCTGGCTCCCACTTGTTGAGATGTACTGAGTAGCAGCAGGTGGATTCAAGGATTGTCTTGTGTTCTTGAGCCTCCCCTTGAGAGTATTAATTTTTTTAATCTCATGGAAACCTCTAAAGATGTAGCAGCCTTATAGCTCGGTAGATTGAGCTGCCACTGCTTGTGACCGGTCACAGGCTTTATATTAAGCTAACAGCATAAGCCTTAAGACTTACCAGGCTTTGTAGGGACCTCTCTTTGCCTGCCTGTAGAGTTGTCTTAACTTGTAAGAGCCATTATCTTATGACGGAACAACTCTTGCTTACTTTGCTTTAACTTTGCCAGCTGCAGGCTGTAGCACCTACACTGATAGGTATTTTTGTAGTTATTCTGTGTAGTGAACTACCTATGACTCCAGAATAAAATACAGTGTGGAAAAGTAAAGACATCAGATGACAGCAGAGTCTTTGAAAATGCAGAGGATGATTCTGGGCGACCCAGGGCTACAGACAACTCCCCAGGCATCAACTGCTGGTTCTGAGAGGAATGCAGACTTGGGAGCTGAGGAAAAACAGTTTTCAGGACAATGAGGAATGAAAAACAAGTATCCAATGCATGCAAAATACACCATTCCTAACAGTTCGAGGAATCATGTGGGCTTACAGACCAAAGAGGAAACATCAAGTTGTGAAGCATGTAAGGGCATGCATGAAGCATGCGGTGTTTGGGATTTCTAACGTGATAATTTTCATCATAACTTCTCTGGAAAAATAAACTGCTGGCTAAGAGCAGATTTTCCTTTGCAATCTATTAAATAAAGCACTTAATAATAACAAATCTTTACAAAAAAAAAAAAAACCTCAAACTGCTGTGGCTTAATTAGACAATTTGGGAAGTTCTAACATATGAAGGAGATGGCAGCTGTTTTAAGCATCCTATAAATTAGATCTGCTACATAAACAGGATGTTCAAAGGACTATTGGAGCAGGAAACTTGGTTAACCTTCAGCTAAAATATTTTAAACTCCAGCGAGTGTTTAAAAAAAGTTTTTTTTTTTTTACATTTGCATGTAACTTTTACAGGAGTTTCTTAAAAGTTGATATCAGTATCAGTATTTTGCTGTTTTTCCAGG
This sequence comes from Tinamus guttatus, assembly GCF_059628265.1. Taxonomy (NCBI): domain Eukaryota; kingdom Metazoa; phylum Chordata; class Aves; order Tinamiformes; family Tinamidae; genus Tinamus; species Tinamus guttatus. The sequence continues at coordinate 385,867 of NW_028288676.1, forward strand.
TGAAGAGAGATATAAAAGGCTATCATCACAAAAAAATCATTTGCACATCCTTGTATATCAGTTCACAACAACTTATTAGAGCTTAATTAGCTAACATCATTATTTTGATAGTGATTCTCCAGTGTTTTTGACACCCTAATAATTTTAACATACAACTTCTCCATTCTTTAACATGCATATTAAGACTTTCCAGCTTCTATATTTCACACACACAAAAAACTATGACTAAGCAGACATTAGGAAAGCTGTGCAAGAACCATTAATAGTAACAGTCTTCTGGCTAGGAGGATAATAATGAATGAAGTTGGACTTGGGCAACTTCAACAAACAGATGCTTTATGTATATTTAGAAGTTGGGAAAAGTCTTCAAAAACCCCGGGCAAGTTAAGTGACATCAATAATAATGTGGTCAGTTGTGTAATTTCCACTTTGCTGCAAATTGGCAGCAAAAATGACTCAAAAAAAGCTAAGTCAGTTTAGTGAGGCATTTGAGCTGTGCATGTAGTTTTAGTAAGAATCAGAATTAATTGCTTAGAAACTTGCATATCATTATCATTGCAAGTTATCATCTAAATCATTGCTGACTGCCTGCCACTAGAGGTCATGAAGCTGATCAAATTTAATTTGTTTTTGTTCAAACTAGGAACCAGGAAATAAAACAGAAGAGGTCGCACAGTTCTAGGAAACACTGAAGCTAGTGTTTCTGAAAAGAAATGAAATAATTCTTCTCTGTTTGCCTACTCACTACATTCCATGAGCAGAAAACAGTTAGTGGAACTCATTATGTGAAAAATCAATGACTATGGTAAGGGATTTTGTCATGTTTCCACTGAATTTGTTTATAGGTCGAAGAGAACATGAAGAAGCTCACAGAAGGCAAGTAAGGTTTGGTTAAAAATTTAAGAACATAACCTGGAGAATAACAGTAAAGTGTGTTCACATTGAGGTATAGTTGTCTAACGAATTTCACTGGTACACTCACTGCATATGATATGGGAATAAAGATAGAAAATCATTTTTAGGATGCCAGTATAAGCTACTTTATAATCACAAGCATACCTAAAAAGGTTGATGTGCATGCCTAAATATATATTGCTACAGGATATGTTGTCATTCCTTAGAGATGAAAAGGGCACAGAAGCAAGAACAGAGGATCCACTAAAATTCTAAGAAAAAGCATCCAAGAAAGCTCTTCTTTGCCATATATTCTGAAAAGGGGAAACTTTGACGATGCTTTGGACCAACACTTAAATTAGATGTAGGACAGATTAAATTAATTGAGGTAATGTAGCTATAAGACTCCAAACATGCTGCCAGCTCTAACAGGTTAAGTTTGCGTTGGCAGCAGTACCTTACTCTGCTGAGCTATGTGATGCAATTTAGAGATACCTTGAGCTTGTTTGGATCCCACAGCAGAAGAGTACACAGCTGTATGTTTTTGTCTACTTTCAAAAGAATAATGCATTTAAGAAGAAACAAAAATGGATTATTCTTGCATAAAGAACTAGAAAAGTGTGCAGAGACAATCAAAATGATGATTTGACATTTTTTCCACACAACAAGCAAATAATCAGGGACTTAAGTGGAATTAAGACTTTATTAAAAATATGAAACAATTGAGACAGTCATGAAAACTTCATGAACTCTTGGTACTGCAAGCCAAATAGGCAGGCTAATTTCTGCTCTCTTATGACTCTCATGTGCTAACATACTCCAAGCTATGTGTCCCTTCCTAAGAGGGGAAATATATTTTGAAGAGGTGGTAATTAATTTTTAAATATTGTAAAATAGGAGGAAAAAGAAAAAAAAAAAAGGAAAAAAAAAGTCATGACCTGATTCTTGTATCAGAAGAATTAGTTATCCAAGGTTTCTCTTCAACTGAGTGGGGACAGGAAGAAAAGCAGAAGCAAAGGAAAATCTTTCATTAAAAAAGAAGCACTGTTTTTTGACAGCCTGCTTTGAGTGTATTCCAACCTAGACTAAATACTGGAATGATGTGGAGAGAGCTACCATAACAGAGATAAGATTCTTCATGGGGGAGAAGAAAAGTATTCAGATTGCCAAAGTACCAGAGACAAAGAATTTGATGGCTCAAGCACTCAGCAAACACTGAAAAGCTGTTTGGGAAAAGTCTTGTAAAAATCCATTGTAATCTATTCTGTATCTTATTTTATAGCCAGTTGATGCAAAAGGAATACTAAACTTACAAAATACAGTGCAATGTTTCAGGAAGGTAACCTTTATACAAGGTGAGAGGGACTCGGTGCCCCACTTGGCTTCGAAGTGAAACAGGAATGTCATAGCACCTACTCGCTCCACCTGGCAGGTGTTTTGACAGGTAAGTTTTCCCCTCCTCTCCTTAGCCCCTGAATTCTTCATAATAAAGAGTAACACAATATAGCTTTATTTCTTTTAATTTCTCTACCCGTTCTTATTCCTAGCTGCAGCCTTATTAGTGACAGTTTATGTTATCTACCAGCCATTGATATGATCTCTGATTTTGACATACTCGAAAATAATTCTATTCAGTTGGTTGTCTTTTTCAAAAGTGAATAAATTTTAAAATATGCATCTTTTGCCTTATCTGAAGTAACCTGTGACAATTTTCCCAATTCTGGGAATGACAGGTCTCACACTTTTTACAGCACACTCTGTTCTCTTAAATAATTCCACAAATCGTACCTAGTGATACTAGGCGGGGGGTTGGGGGGGGTGTGTTTATTAGCCATCGATATATACCAAGTAACAGAAGAATTCCCAGGAATTTCAGAGCCTGCAGAAATAAATTATCAAATACAAAACCTCAAAGTAAGAAGGGTGATTTTACAGATTATATTCCTTCCACAAATTTAGCAAGTTCCTTCTTTAAAACACTTTATGACAGCTCTGCCAGGTATTCCAGCATCATTTTTACAATATTCTCCCAAGTGAACCACTGATTTTCTTTTAGCTTGTTAGTACTTTTCCATTTGCATCTCACAGAAAATTTGGATCAGGATTTTTCCTAGATGAATAATTCTAGTTTTGTTTTTCTATTCATAAATTGACCAACCTCCATTTAAACAGTTCTAGAATTCACTATATCAGTTAGAAAGTTGTTCCAAAACTCCACTCCTTTGAAGATCAAAAGCCTTCTCACTTCAAGGAAAAAAACAAATATGATCAGTTTGCTCATTTTCTCTTAAATTTTCTGTTGCCTCAGTCCTCCTTTTCCTTAGGGTAATTTATAATTTCATGGAGAAGGACTGTATTCCTTTCTGCCTTCACTTTGCCAGACCAAGCAAGCCTGTTTCTTGCAACTTCTTATTGGAAAATAACTTTTTATAGTAAGCTTTCTGCACCTTTGCTCATTTAAAGGTGATTTTTGGAAAGCTGAAGATCTGATCAGTGCAGCACAGTGCGAATATCCATCCTTTTTTATTTCCTTCTCTGTATCTCCCCATCCTTGTGTCTTTCTCTGGAAACCTTTTTTATAGTTCTGCACTCTCTGAGCAGAGCCTGAATCCTGCTGGAAAGAGAGTTTCTCTTTAGTTCTCTGGATTGTTCAAACTAGGCCTGGTTCAGACACCGCAGTATTTATTAACCTACCAAGGTTTCCCATAAATTTTGTTGACCAAGTTGGGCTGACACTATTTTTTTTTTTACAGCATTGCTCACTTCTCCTTTTTCCTTCCCTTCCAGTACCTTGCCGCGATGACAAAACTAAAACCATCAACTGCGAGGGGGAAAAACAGTGAGTACAAGAAGATCAACTTTCTTAAACAGGCTTGTCCTGCTTTGTAATGAGCCCTTGCTTTGACCCATCACATCGAAGGAGGACTTTATTAGTCGCAATAGGTTGGGGACATTCAGTAGGGGGAATATTCACCTCTGCAAAAGTGCCGTGAGATGGTGGGCAGTGGGGCAGCCCCAGCGGTCCTCCACTGGCAGCTGCACTATACCTATATATATATATATACACACATACTCACACACACAGATATATATGTATTTCTCCTTTTGCAGCAGATTTTTGGCCCTCTCTTACAGGACTGTGGTTGGCTTTCTTGCCTGTCTCCTCGGGTGCAGCCCCGGTGCTGCTGCTGTCATGAAGCCTCGTCGTGATGCCTTGCCCTCATCATGGAGCCTGCGCCAAAGTGGCTGCTGATGTCTGTTTCAGTTTTATTTCGCTCATGCCCGAAATGTTAATTTTTGAAAGGGGAAGCAGTCTCCTGTGTGAGTTGTACGGCACTAAGATTCATGCTAGCGGTGGTGGTTAGCTGACCCCTCAACCACCTCCTAGTTGCACACTGGTGAAAACGTGTGTGGTGCTTCCTTGTACACTTCACAGCCTGCGACACTGCAGCTTTTCAAGTGACTGGGAGCTCCCGAGGCGGAAACTTTTCTGTGGCACTGGAGAGGATTACTATTTGCCAGCGGTGGTGTTTGCAAAACGCCTGGGCTTTTTTGCTTAGTTATCGATGTGTTTCCCCATCCAAGGGGCTCCTCTGCCAACTCTCTTGCCTAATGTGGGGAAGTCCGCTAGCTGTAATATCAATTTCACTTTTTTTTTTTTTTTTTTTTTTTTTTCCCCGAGGGTTATAAAGAACATTATGGAGTGTTTGATTTCGGGAAAAAAAGAGAAAAAGAAAGTCAATGCGGGCTTTTTTTTTTTTTTTTTTTCCCAGGCACTTGTCAGTGGTGAAGCCGCTGCGCCCCGCTCGCGGCTGCGGGCCGTCCCGCGGGCCGTCCCGCCGTGACCTCCCGCCCGGGCCATGGCGCTGGCAGCTCGGGCGGCCCCTCCGCGGGGCCCACGCGCGCCTCCCGCAGCCGCGGGCCGGCGCTTTGGGGAAGGAAACGTGGCCGCGCCGCTCCCGCGGGGCCGGCGGGCGGCAGGGGGCGGCCTCGGGCGCCGCCCGCCTCGAGGCGGGACGAGGAGGGAGGTGCCGGCACCTGCCCGGCCAGGGCGGCCCGCCCGGCCGCTATTTAGGGCAGCGCCGCGGCCCCCTACGCTCCCTGCGTTGCTTCTGGCCGGCTCGGGGCAGCGACTGGGCGGCGCCATGAAGGGTGGCGGTGTCGAGAACCCCGTGTTTGAGCCCCCCAGCCCCGACCTCTCCCGCCAGCGCGGGGCGAGCGCAGCCGCCGCCAGCCCGCAGCCGCCGCCGGGGGCCGAGGAGGGGCCCTGCGGCTGGGGCCGCTGCGCGCCCAAGGCCCTGCAGCTCTGCAACAACCCCGAGGGCTACCTGGCTGCCTACAGCCTCCTGGCCATCTTCCAAGGTAGCCGCCGCTCGCCGCGCGGGAGCGGAGCGGCCAGGTGGGCTGCGGGCGCCGGCAGGTGCGGGCCCTGCGGGGTGAGGTGGTGCCACCGCTGGGACAGGAGCTCGGGCCGGGAGGAGGGAGCTGTGCGGGTTTCCTCTCAGCGCTCTCCTTGTGGCCCTGCCTTGCTGCTTTCCGGTGGCCCCCAGTGTGGGATGGGCTGTGTATGCTTCATGGGATGAGACACATGAGCCAGAAAATTAGGCGTATGATAGGACCAAAGAGCTGCATGTGTGCCCTGTTACCTACCTGCTGAGGTGAGGGTGCCTTGCCTTGCTTGGGTGAGACCTAAGGCAGTCAATGCAACCTTGGTTTACTTCTAACTTCTGCTGTTCAGGTGTTCTGATTCCTGTTTTTGCCTTACCTACCTAGCCTTGGCTAGCCCTAGGGTTGGAAAACCATGGAGGTGCATGGAGGAAAGAATTGCATTGGTGTGTGTACTTAAAGCGTGTTTAGATCCTCATCCTTCAAATGGAGTGGGTTGATTAATGTTTGCAGCCCTTCAGCTGCCTCCAGAGAAGGGAGCTGCATTTCCTGAACTCTGTCAGGGCTTTAAGCTCATCCTCCTGCATAAACAAGGAGTGAGACTGCTGTGCTATATAGATGCTGTACTATAGTAGTAACCTGTGTCTAAGGCGCAGGAGGCAGATGCCTGAGTTGCTGCCCACCACCAACCTGAGATAATTGGGATGCTTTTGAGGTTTGTGGTGGAAGCTCCTAAAATCTAGGTGGATCTCATCACTGCTTCCATTGTTTAGAAAAGCCTCAAAAAGTTTAGGGTCTCTGAACTCAGAGCTTGAGTAAACACATCTATCTGTTTAGATTCTGGGCCTTGATTAGTACACTTTTCTTTGGGGTTAAAATCAAGTGTCTGTGTAGTTTTGAGGTAAAAGCTTTGTTTCCTTCTTGTATTTGAAAGACTGCACTATAACTGGTCCAGGAAGGTGACTTCTTGCAACTACCTTGCAGTAGCTCAGACTTGCCAAGAGGAAAAAGGGAGAGGTGGAAGAACTTCATACATGGCTGAATTCAATGACAGCAGAGTTAGAGAAGGCACATTTATATTATCCCGTTTAGGATTAGGAAGGAAAACAATGTCACAAGTTCCTAAGTCAAGGAAGGGTCTTGAGTTATGTCATACTTGATGTATTGAGTATGACGAGTATTTCCAGCATTTCTAAACTTGCTATAGCAATATCTGTTAAAATCTAGTTTGCACCAGTTGTCTTCTTGGTTGAGTAAAGATTTTTAGTATCAGTTTAAATTTATCTTTTAAAGGTACTATGGACAGGTTTCCAATCACAGTCTTTTGTATCGTAAGAATCTTTGCCCCCATAGGGGCAACATTTGTTCCTTATGCAGCTTCTCCAGGTCTTGGTTCTTCGCCTAAAAGTAGGTGTATGTTAGCTTTCTGTGTATCTAACCTAATTCAGATTTAGGGCCTTAAAGTAAGACTGTCTAATTGCAATTCTTGGTAAGTGAGGGGAAAGAGTGAAATTCAGTGTCATATGTGCAACTTTGCAGAAACAGTTAGGTCTTGCTGTTTCAAGGTCAAGATAACCTGGCAGCACACACAACTGATTTGCTGTTATCTACTGCTTTGCTCTAGTTTTAGGTTCAACTATTTTGTTTACCCTTCAAATCACAGAAGTCATCCCTGAAGAACATAATCTTCTCTGTGAAAGAGACTGAAGAACCATAAAGTAATTCTTAATAGGGATTAATGTCTATAGCCTTGCATATGCATGCTAGACAATTGAGTGAATACAGTAGGTAGGCATTTCCAGTGAGCTGGTACAAGTATGTGGATTTTAGCTATGTAAAATATATATATATATATGTATATGTGCTTATATAGTTAGGTGACTAAAGGGATATTCTCATTGTCTAACTGCCCTGTGAAAGGCTATTGCTGTCACTAGCAGCTGATTTCCCTGTATTTTAGCTACTTGAAAGGCTCAAAGTGGAGCTTAATTCTTCATTTCTGCTGGTTTCAAGTACAGGTGGAACCTGTATTTCTAGAGTAGAAAACACTCTGTGTAGAACAAGATGACATGACTAATAGCTGATTCTGTATGGCACTTGAGTTGCCTAAAGGTATGATTGCATCGTGTAATACAATGATTTGCTGCACTTCCTAGCTTGTAGCAGCAAACAGGGTAAAAGCTATCTCAATATTTTGAGTACAAGAAGGGCTGTTTATTCCTTGTGTCAGTAATACTTACATTAGACAAAACAACAAAACCTAGTTTTGAGATAGTTATGTTGGCAATATGTTTGAAGAAAATATTCTGCTCAAAAGCTCTGGATGATGCTAATGATTTATAGCCAAGTTAGATTGATGTGGGTTCTTTGCTTTTGTTTTTTTCAGCTGGGTGTCTGAAGAGCCCCTATTTCAGGATGGGAGTGTGGGGGCAGGAAAACTTGTATTTGGAACATGTTTTATTAAGTAAGTGAAGGGAAAAGAAGCTCATGTTCTTTAGTCCGTTATAGAAAGTGGAGCTTAATCTGTTTTTTTTGGGGGGGACTTTGTAACATATCTGTCAGGACACTAATGTATTGAATGAGAATAGCTGGAACACAGTTAAGTGTAGAAATGTCCTGTAGGATTTTTTTTAGCTGGTATAGCGTTAAGATCAACCAGGTTCCATCTGTCCTGAAGAAAATCTAGTGAGTGTTGGAGAAATTTGAAAAACTGCCACTCATCACACCTAATTTTTTTTTTTTTGCAAAGGACACCAGATTATCTAGTCAAATGAAGTGCAAGGTTTTATGGCTTTAGGGGCTATAGATTAAAGGTGCCAACAAAACTGTAGACAAAAGATAGTGTCTTACAATCCTGTAATCGACTTTTTGAGCAGCTCACCGGCTTCATATAAATGTTCTAAGACCTCAGTAAATGTTTGAAGTGTTGTGCAAATGGGAGAAACTTGTTTGTTCATTCCTTCATGCCAGTATTGTTCATTGTGGGCACCACTCTTTCATGCCTTTGGCAGCTTTCTTTTGTTTTCAATAATGGCTGTGGAAACATCTGACTGCCGTTGGTCCCGTATGAACTGAAAGGTAGTAGTCGGTCTAACAGATAGGTGAAACTCTCAGCCTAGATAAAGAGGGTATGGGAGGGATTTAGGAACACTCCAGTGGTTAGTGAAGGCACCTACGCTGCTTCCTTTTAGAAAGCTGTTTTTAAATAGCTGAGGTGTCTTCTCATGGCAAGGATTGCCCTGGTTAAAGAGGATGTAGTGAGTTAGTTCATCACAGTTTTGGAGCAATATCTCCCTTTTGTAGAGCTCTCCAAGCAGGTCTGTTGAACTTCAGCCTTACGTAATTTCACTTCTGTCTCTAGTCAGCTGTCCCATGCTGTCAGTCTCAACATGATGAAATCTTCTCTGAATTTGGGCAGTGGGAAGGATAACTGAAAGGCCTATGTCACCAGAGAGTCTGGGTCATCTTCCTCACATGGCCTTATATATAGATATGCCCCCACAAGGCTCTGCTTGACGTGTCTGTCCTACAGGATGAATGACAGTCTTAATTATATCTGTAAGTAAGAAAGCCAAATGTCTCCTGAAGGATGCGAATAATGAACACTGCAGCTTCGTAAGTAGTTGATCCAATGGAAGTGGATTACTAAACAAGAAAACAAGGGAAGGTTAAGCATTTCTTAAAATATTTCTGTTACAGTACTATGCCAGCACCAATTAAGAAAAATCATCTTGAATCACTTTTTCTTATTTGGAATAAAGGACTTTATGTCAAAATTCTACATTTTTCTTAGGTGTCTTGTTACAGGATTGTGAAGAGATGCTTTGTAATTATTGTTTTCTCAATCTTACTAAGTTTTTCACCATTGGTAAAAGATGGATGAAAAAACAGGAATTTTAATGTTATGAAACAATTCTGATCTAGCATTAGTGTCCCTATCATGAGGTTTCCAAATTCTTGTTTACAACTGACTTGACTCCCCAACTCTTCTTGGTAGCTTGTTTTGTTACAGCTAACTTGTAACAGAATCCTATTTTGGGAGTGTAAAATGGAAGAAAAACAGAGGTTAGCATCTTGGTGTCCCACACTGAAGAGACACCAGAAGAAAATGATAGATAAGATCAGGATAAGACACAAGTTATATCTGATGTTTTTTGGCAGTGACTAGTGTGTGCACTGGTGACTGTGGCCAATAGACACCTGCTCAGGCTGTCTTTTTGATCTCTATTTTTAATTCTGCCTGAAGAGAGTAGCTTTTACATGCCTTTTTTGGGTCTTGTCTGATGGAGCTGCCTTAGAGGACTTTGAAGTACAGTATGAATTCTCAGCAGTTAATGTCTAAAGTAAATTTGATAAGGAGCTAAAGTATTTTTAAATAGCTTTATATATGTATATACTTTTTGCAATTCCAAGGAAGCATATCATTTTAAAAGCTTCCTTGTTTTGCCCCTTTTTGATAGGTATTAAGTGGGAGAGGCAAGAATGACCTTTACAAAAGTAACTGTTTGAAAACCATATCTTGTTAAGTAACTTGCTTCAGTTCAGCTTGCATTGTCATGTTTAGCAGAATAATGTTCTTGACTAATTTCCTGTCAACTCAGATAGTATCTTATGACACTGTAATGCACTGTGAGGAATTTCTGTGCTTCAGACAGAATCTAGAATGTTAATATATTAAAAAAAAAAAAAAAAAAAAAAGCTTGTGCCACGGTGTTTTGCCAGCTTAATGCTTGACTGTTAAATGTTTAGTGTCTGCAGGAGAGAAGAGTTGAATAGAACCTGTGTGGTGTGGCTGGTTTGTTGGCACTGTATCAATCCACTACCTGGATTTTAAAGCTAATAAATATCTTAAAATGTTTTGCTTTAAGTATATTCATTTCAACTCTTCTGTCATACAATGATGAGTTTACTCTTGTGTCTTTATCAAATTAAGTACCTTCCTTGACTGCTGTTTTTTTCTGTTGTAGGTATTGTGGTAAACGGCCTGATCAACATCAGTATTTCTACCATTGAGAAGCGTTATGAGCTGAACAGTTCCCTCACTGGCCTCATTTCTGCGAGCTATGACATTGCTTTCTGTGTATTGTCACTGTTCATATCCTTCTTTGGAGAAAGAGGGCACAAACCACGGTGGCTTGCTTTCTCAGCATTTATGATGGGGTTGGGCTCACTTGTATTTGCCTTGCCACACTTCAGTAGTGGAAAATATCACTATGGATCTAAACTTGAAGGTAAGATTATTTCTGTTCTGCAAATAACAAGAAAATCTTTGTAATTAGTTGGTGCAACTCTGTTAGTTAGTACACTATAGTTGGTAATACTGTTATCAGCTGTTTGGTTGGTATTTATTGGTCTTAAGAACAGAAAAATCTTTCTCATACTGAAACCAGGTGATTCTCTGAAATCTGTAAGATGAAGAGATCTTTCCCTGCATGCTGAGCTCGTTTCCAGATCTGCGTCAATATCGGCTCTAAATACACATCTAGATATCTATAAAATGCAGGCTGGCGTAATCTTTCAGGGCAACTCATTGCAATTGTTATTGCAATGCTTGAGCAAATTTATGCTTTCGGTGACTAAGCATGTTACAGTAATCACCCAAACAGTTGGTACCTGTTAAGTGATCTGAGAAAAGGTTCTCTGTCTTCCAGTTGTTGATGACTTAGAAACAGATCAGTTTCATTCCAAGTACTAATCACATCATGAACTTCTATGCGGTGTCCAGACATGGGCCATTAGTTAAACAGCTGTTGCTCCCCATCAAGTAAATGAGGATTTGAGGCAGAAGTCAACTGAACTTTTAACTAAGCAACACCAGAAAAGATGCTAAGTATTTGGCGTCTGTGAACAGATGCTTACCTGTTAATCCACAGCAGAGAAGCAAAAACTTGCTTGCTCCTGGCTCCATTGCAGTCCTGTTACTCTAGAAGACTACTTCCAATATTATGCTTCCCACCAGGTATGTGGTGCATGAGATCATATTCCCTTATCCTTTTGCATATCCAAGAAAAGTGCAGGAAAGGCAGCTGTGCAGCTCAAGTAGATGACTTTTTGCCTCAGCTTTATCTGAGTTTAAACATGATAACGTCTTGGGTGACCAGGAAGTGTTGAGCAAAGTAACTACCATGGAAGGGAAGCCGAACTAAACCTATAGAAAGATCTAATCTATGTTCGTTGTTGTGGGCAGGTGCTTTGATTATGTATGCTTTTATGGACGGCCCAAATGTAGCTTAGATATAATCAGCTGTTTGTTACTATGACTTAAGTTACTGAGGGGTTTAGCTTCTGATCTGGCTCTAAAATTTATAGCCTAAACAGGAGCTCCATCTAGTGGGTTCTATAATAAACCCTTTCTGTGTTTGATTTTTATTTTTACTGAGGGTAATACAGAGGGTTAAAAATGCAATAGGAGGCATGTCATGAGCAATGAACTCTTAAACTTGCATGTCACAAATATATGCCACTTTGTACAAGATGAAATGTAGATCTTAACACAACTTTGTTTTGAGGCTAGTCGACTGTTGATGTCTACTTTTTTTTACACATATTTATACATATGACTATTTGTCATAGCCCCCTAGCCATCTGGGTTGAAATGTGTGTTGTGTCTTTGAGGAAAGGAAGAATGGGGAGGAAAGGCTCAAGTGCCTTTCTTCAGTTCTCTGTCAGGAAACTGTGTGGGTATGGGGATTCAATGTCCAGTACCCCTTTTAAGAAGGGTGATAATTGACTCCTACCCCTTTCCTAGAAGATATTGAGGACAAGTAAATTTAACTATGACGTTTGCTCACTAACAGTGACATGTGAACCTTTCTTTAAAAGTTGGAGGGTGGTGGTGGATATGTTTTAAGCCTCTAAGTAGGTGTTTGTCTGTCTTGTAACAGCAGCCTGTCTGATTTAGGTTGGTTTTGCTCCCTGAACAGACTGCTTGACTAGTCAGGTAATTTGCAGCACTGCTGCCATCTACTCCACTTGACTAATTTCTCTGCTCCATGTAGATGTCCCACTGCTACAGAACATCTACCTTTAGAAACTAGGAGTTCTTGGTATTTATTCAGCATGTTCGTTGAAGTCTTCAAATATGCTTTCCCAGTCTAAACTTAGACAGATCTTTATGCCTAAAATGATAGAGGAAACCGAGCTGTTCCTTATTTATTGTTCTTCACAACTCTTTCCTTCCCTCACATCCCACTGGCTGTAGTTTAAATGCGGTTAAAGCTACCCTTGATCTGCCTTACTTATAACTAACGTTATTGCTAAAGCATCTCACAGTTGATTACGCTTTGGCTTGGATGTTTCATTAGATCTTTGGAAACACTTTAGCCTTTATGGAATTTGGATTCAGGTGGGTATGTCACGATCAAAACATATGGAAGATTTACAATGATTATTCCATTGGCTGATGTTGCAGTGTGAGTACTTTTCTGCTCTTCAAGATATAAGTCTAGTTTTAGGAAAGGAAAACAGGTTTATGGCAGGGGATGGGGTGGTGGTGGGGAAGGTAGTAAAAAGATAACAAGCTAAAAAACTGTAGGTAAAGAAACTCTGTAGGTTTAAAAAAAAAAAAAAAAAACTCTTCCTGTAGCTTGGTTTATCTGATTTTGACTTTTTGTGATCATGTGAAAGCCAATGTCCTCTCTCCAGACTTCTTATGACTGCAGCAAACAGGCTTGTGGATCTAATCCAAGTTAAATTTAACTGGTCGCTTTCCCAATCTGTTTAACTGCTCAAAATCTTTAGCTGGCAGAAGTGGGTGGCATCATTTGATAGCAGTTTTGGCTGGCAGAGGTTGGCTTAAACTACTCTTAGTTTCGTTGTTAGTCATCCCTGTTTTGTCCCTAGAATATTTCTTGAGTTGGACTATATGGTGTGTGATTCTACTCTGCAAATGCATCTGTTGATTGAGTCTTCTGAAAGAAGCCTGTTAGGTGCTGCAAATAACAGGATTTATAATTATGTTAAAATCTTTTATGGTAGTTCTCTTTGCAGCTGGTGACCTAGTTACGTGGTTCTGAAAACAGACTAATGTGATGGCTTTTTTCCTCTCAAAATATCAGGGTAATTATTCTAGGGCATATAAACTGAAGGGCTGGAAGACCCATGAGAGAGAGACAGTAATCAATTAGTTATCTAATGACACAGGTTCTAAAAACTCAGTTCATATGAACAGAAACATATAGAATTTGTTCACCATTATAATATGTAGCTCTCAAACTAGGCTATAGACTCTTTTAACATTTGTTTGCTCTGTTACTGACTTTGACTTGGATGTTTTAATGAGAACATAGCAGTCTTTTTATTAAGCTAAAATAATAAGATAAATGCAGGTTTAGATTTGTCTAGTTGTTAGGTAGTAACGTAACAGCAGATATATTCTATACCGTCTATGTATTCTATAAAATCAGTTGGATGAATAATTGGTGTCATAAGACATGGTGTCTTTTTACAGTCAAAGAATTTAGAACTCTGCATACAAATAAATATGACGTTCATCTAATGGAGGATTTAAAATTGCTTCCTGCAGAAGAAAGGAATATTGATGAAGAAAATGAATTTAACATTAAATGGAAAGTACTCTCTAATAACTTTAATTTTAGAGCAGTGATTCATAATAAACTGCCCGCAGTGTGACCACAGAGCAGCATCAAAGTGCAGGCTATTGCTAAGTGGAAAGCGGGGGGAATGCTCTCTTGAAGGGAGGAATTTCTGTGTCTCCCTGTTGTGCACCAAGTTCTTTCCTCTATTGTGCTGTGCCATCCCTTCCACAGAAGGGAATAATTACAATACCTATGGATGTGCTTCTGGTAATTTGGGTGTATGCTGCTGTTTAAATGCCTCCTCTATGGCAAGCTTGTCCTCGTGCCCTGGGAGCCTCCAGCATGGGTGAGCTTGTCCTCTGTTTGCATTTGAGATCACCTTTTACTTGAGCAAAAGGAGCTGAGAGAACAAAGTAGTAGTTTTGTGGCAAACTGGTGAATATACTGGATCTGATCCTGAAGGTGGCTTTCATGCAGTTGGTCAATATGTACTGCTCCCACCAAACTGATGGGTTTACTCTCTTTCTTGGGGTTGTGTGTTCTTCTGGAGAAGTTTGGGAAGAACTATGCTTATTTTTCTTTTTGGTGCTATTGGGACTGCAGCAAAAGTGTAGTGATACCTAGAGGAAGGAGAAGAGAAAGCCGATTTTGTCTTCATTTCCTCCTTTCCCTTCCTTTTTCCTAGTGCCAAACACAATGGGAGTAGGCACAAGCTTAACCTGTTTGACCTTCTGACTTTTATTTATAGACAAATGCATCAGCTCTTCATTCTGGGAATGTGACAGCATGCTCTGTGAACTAGTTTCTTGTGGTTGCTTTTAATAGAGAAACACTTTTTTCTAAGCAGGATAGAAGAGAGAAGGAATTATTTTTGCCTGGAACTCCAAAAGCTGCACTTTCTCTAACAGTCCGACTTCCCTCTTGTGCTTCAGGCTGCTAATATTCTTGCTTTGTCTAAAAATGGAGAGTTAGTGTTCCTCAATCATCATATGGTACAGGAACAAGTTGAAGCATCTCTTACCTATGAGTTTTTGTTAAATAGGATTGTATAACTATTTGACATTTCTTTTACATACGTTTGATCAATAATGCTTTCAAAGGTCCAAAGGATTTTAATATGGTTGTTTCTTCCATTTTTCTGTGCTTACTAAGGAAACAAAAATGGGGTCATTTTTGTAAGAGGAAATTATCTTGTAGAAGGTCAAGGCCTTGTCTCTTAGGGCAAGTGGGAATAGTAGGGCTGAATGGGAGCCTGGCAGCATCTGTGCTGTGTGTGGAGCTTAGCTTTTGGCACGTGTGTTTGCTTGGTGGGATATGTGATGAGCTGGATAACTGAATTCCCAAGTCTTGCTATTTCTGTCTTTCAGATACATGCCAAATTCCAGGAACAACCTCCACTAACTCTACCTGCAGTGCCAGCACAAAGTCTTCCCTCTCCAACTACCTCTATGTGTTCATCCTGGCCCAGCTGTTGCTGGGAGTTGGAGGAACACCACTGTACACTTTGGGGACAGCTTTTATTGATGACAGTGTCCCAAAACACAAATCTTCCCTTTACATAGGTGAGTGTTTTTTTTTTTTTTTTTGAGCTGATTATAATGCATTGCCTGTATAGATCATGAACTACAGCATCTTAAAATGTTTTTATGGAGTGACCTTGGGATTAGTCTTCTTCATTGCTTGCTTGTGTGCATTAAGTAGTTCAGTAATACCAAACTGGCACAGAACCTGACAGCCTGCTGTACGTGTCCAGTCTTTTTAATAGCTATTTAACTGAGCACAGTGTGGACAGTTTGTGCACCTGACTTAACCTGCTGTTTCTTTGTGGCAGTAACTGAGCAGGAGAAGCTAATTGGTTAGTGCAGCCTGTGAGTACATGAAGGGATAAGCTGTTCTAGCAAAATGTGCTTTCTTCTGTCATAGGTATTGTGAAATGCCTGTGTGTCAGCTCTGCAACCACATTTTACTGTATCCTCCAGTTTTTATGTACTTCCCCTCTCATGCCACGTTGCCCCCTCAGTGTAGGGACATTTCTGTGCAGTGCATCGCATTATCTATGGAGCTCTCTAGTCATACATAAATTTGATGCTTATGGAGGAAACATTGCAAATAGATTTCCTTAACTGAAGATAGGAGGATTGCTTAGGAACATGGAGAATGGGGCTGTATTTCATTGTGGACTATTAAAAACTAAAAGTATTAATTCTTAGTTGTGGTCTTTAATCTCTTCAGTCAGTGCCCTTTGGTCTGTGTGCACTTTTACTGCTTAATTTAATGCAGTCCATGTTTTCTGTGGTAGTGAAATTTCTCAGCGCTTACGCATTTTTGGTCTGTGCTGATAGAAGTGTGTTAATTGTATTGATAACTTGCAGTAGGCAACTCGAGCATTATAGATGCTTGGCTTCCTTCTCAGATTTGAAGTCAATGTTTAATTAGGGCTTTGGTTCTGTCCCTGTTGCATAGAATTTTTGCTTAATAGATCCAGACGAGCCACTTGATACTAACAGATAAACCAGTTTCTTATACTACATCTTCAACAATGATTGCTTTTAGTTCTGTTGCTTATCCGCAGAGACTCTTAAGCTTTTTCTGAGGCTAGTGAAATGGAGAAGGGCTACCTGCCTAATTAAGGGGATCAAAAAATAACATCCAAACTTGGGAAAATGGCGTTGTCTTAAAACATAACTGACCAATTCAAAGAACTGATGCTACTGCAGCTAGTGTATCAACTCTGTTTGCATTTTTTGGTACTTAGATATTCCTTCCTGTTTTCTTTTTTTGCTGTTAAAAGAGATTGGAATAACACTGAATATTTAGGAAGCAGGTACCCTGAAAATAATTCAGGCGCCTGGATTCTTCAACCCAGAAATGTACAGAATATACCTGTCTCATGGTTTACTTAGACAATTCTAGTTACTATGAATTGCAAACCTTTATCTGCAGAGACACTGCTCTTAGCTAGCCACAAACACCTGGCTGGTAGGGCAGAACAACTGCTGGGGGACGGAATAAATCTTCCACTCAGGCAGAACTAGCAAGTGAAGCAAACAGGGCTCTTTCATAGGACTTGGCTACATCTTCCACTTTTTTTTTTTTTTTTTTTTTAATTTTGTCAAGAGCTGCTAAGAGCCCTGATGTGTATGTGATTCAGTCTTCCACAGAACTTCAAGTGGCAGATACTACTCCTGTCAACTTAAGCAAAATTGTTGCTTCTAATCTTGACTGATTTAAACTCCAACTAAAATTAAATATTTAGCTTCTTGCACATTGCTTCCATGTGCTGTTAAATGCTGTTCAGGAACTTTTAACAAGGTAGCTTACGAGTATAGGCACAAGACATGATAAAGGCAGTATAGGCAGAAGGATGCTGTCAGAGAGGTGTCTTTTAGTGTGTTGAATCTCTGAGAAAAGGCAGGCTTAATGAGCTGCAAGTTTACAAGTAAATTGCCACAAGTATGGACTTCTGTCTTCTGCACGCTGAAGGCTAAATAATGACACTGAGGGAACAGGCTGAATTGCAGAAACCATTTTGTCTTAAGTTTACTTACAAATTCTTTAAAATAAAGCTTTGAAAGTGTATGGTGAAGCTCGACACCTTCTAGGACACCTATTGACACCTATTTTTCCTTCTAGGAATTGGCTATGCCATGTCACTGCTGGGCCCTGCTGTTGGTTATGTCTTAGGAGGGCAGCTGCTTAATATTTATATTGATATCCAGATTCCAGAAAGGCAAGACATTTAGTCTTTTGCTTTATATTTTCTTTTTTTTTTTTCCTGTAATCTTTAAAGTCTTCAACCTCTCCCTTTGGGAGGGGGGATCTAGCATTTCCTTGGGAAATAGCTTTTCTAAACTTATTTAATTTGGTAACAAATTGCATTGCATGAGCTTCTTGCAAGTAAGATGCTTCCCACAGCGAGTAATCTCTCCCCTGCAAGATCTTTTTGTGTGAATAGTTCAAGCTTTTGGAGGTATAAGTTATTTTAAAGCTGATGAACAAAAGGGGCTTCTGATTAATCGCTCCTTTAGTTGCTGGAGTTTGTCTATTGATACAGTGTGGGAAATGTTTTCCTGAGGTGGTATATAAGCAGTAGGACCCAGCTTCTTTCTTGCCAGGGGAGAGTTTGCTAGAAAATCTCATCAGCTGAGTGACAGTTCACCCTTCAAAAGGTAATATTTGAATTGTAACAATGTCTTAAACCGACAACTTTGTGTATACTGTACTTGCATTTCCCATATTTTAATGACTTGATCAATGCAGTAGCATTCCCCCGAAGTATTCAAACTCATTGATTATGAAGATTCTTAGGAGCAGCTTTAAGTATTACAGTGCTACAGCTTCCTAAAATCAAGGTCAGAGTAGCCTTCAAATCAGATTGAATTTAATAAATAAAGATCAAAGCTGGTTTCACTAGAATAAGGTGTTACTATAATAGATTTGCCAAGTACACTTAATAGTATTCAAGCAAATAAATAAATAGAATACATGCAGAAAATAAGGAAAAATAAATAGCAATATCCAAAGGTTTTTAGGAGCAACTAGTGTAATAAAGCTTGCCAGTGTCTCAAACTTGCTGCTTTTGAGTTCATAACTGTTAAACCTAATTTTCCAAATTATCTTTTTAGTACAAAGCTGGATCACGATGACCCACGTTGGCTTGGGGCATGGTGGATAGCATTTCTTGCATGCTTTTTTGCAATTTGGCTTCTGATAATACCGTTTTCATGCTTTCCAAAGCACCTGCCAGGTAAATGTTTAACAGTAATGAAATACTTTGGAAGGGAGGGAGATTTGTTTATCTGTTTATTTGCTTGTGTGGATTATGCAGTGCTGGACTGAGAATGATTGATTCTTGTCTGGTTCTGTTTCTCATTTTGCTGTGTTTTTGGCTGGATTTTGGAAAATGCCTGCAGCTAAGCTTCTACAACTGTATTTAAGAATACTTTCAATGTACTTTTTGCCTTTTTGTTCAGGTAGCTACTGTCTAGGAATATCCTCAGAGGAGCATTTTAAGGAACCTATCCTGCTTCTTTGGAAGAGAAGTAGAAGACAGGGAATAGTGAAGCAAACAACTGAGAAGAATGGGAGGGTTATAAAAACATTGATCAGGCTTCAGACTTGTCAGAAATTCTTAAGATATTTCTGATAACATCTCACAGCTTCAAAAGGATGTATGGTATTCAGTAAAACTCCTCTTTCAACAAGAATAAGTTACTGATCTTTATATTGATCTGTATCAATAAAATAATCAAAATTCACAATTTGAGCTTGTTTTCTGAAGAACTCAGAAGTTGTGACTTCTGACTTGTGACAGTTTATTGTGATATTGCTCAATATTTACGGAGTTTAAGAATACCGTTCAATGAATCCATTGTCCAAAAATATTTCCTTCTGTAGGCACAGCAAAAATACAAGCTGAAAAAATCTCTGAGACCCACAATGATGGAAGTGAAGCACTTGTTAAAATCAAGAACATCGGAAAAAGCTTTAAAGACTTTCCTGTGGCTCTCATGGTAAGATAATCCGGATTTTTTTTAATTAAAAAACACATTTCTTACTATTATTATGGGGATTTTTTAGGTTTTGCATGAGTATCTAGAAAGGTAAAAGTTTTTCTTTTTAATCATGCTATGACAAAGAAGTTTACAGTGATGCAGAAAATCTTTAATGCATGCTGCTTCGTTTAGCTCATGCTTAAGATGGTTAAAGCAGGAAGAGCATACTAATGACCTTCAACATAATAAGTATATTTGAAAACAGATCCTACTTCTTGATTATCTGGCTTTACAGTGAGATAATTTCCTGAGTGCTATGCTACTTTTTCCCCATAGATACTCTTGAAGAATCCTGTGCTCATGAGTCTAATAATAGCAAGTACTTCAGAAGCTTTAATTGCCACAGGTTTTGCCACATTTCTACCCAAGTTCATAGAAAATCAGTTTGGACAGACATCAAGTTTTTCAGCAACTCTAGGAGGTAACGTGTGTGTGGGGGTTTTTTTATGTTTAATCTTACATTATACCGAACACCTTATTATAGCTGAGTGATTCATTGGCTGTCATGTACTTCCTATCCAAGACACTTCTGTGGAGGTATTTATATGAAAGCTGTAGAAATGCAGCTTTTTAAAGTTGTTTTTACCCGTCCTAAGGAAACTGACGCATCAAGGGTGCAAATCTATTCGCGGTCTGTCAGTTCAGTGGACTTAGTACAAAAATTCAGAGCAAAGAGACTTCTGTGAGAATCTGAAGCAATTGTGTCTACCCTTTTTATTTTTGAGTAGCATTTAGTTTTTCGTAATTAAAATCAACTGAAGACATACTAAGCATTAGCCTTGAAGGGCAGCTGAAGAAAAAGCACTGTCCCTCTAAGAGGCTGAGCTGGCCTTTTGCTTCAATCCCACTGTAATAGTGCAGTAGGTGAACATTTGATAACGTAACTGCCTAGCTGTGATATAGTCTGAAAGGACTGTGCATCACACTGTGTGTTCATATCAGATAATAAAAATAGGTGGAACATGCTGAGTACTGGAAAACAAAATCTGAAAAACTGATGGAGATGCCATACTAGATAAGAATGCATCATTAATCCAATGCTTTTTTATTTTAAGAACAGCAACTAGATCAAGGTAGATATGCCAACAGAGGCTTGCAGTATGACAGACCTGGTACTTCTGAAACGTATCTTGCTGAGTTAGTTGTCAGCTCCTTAGTATCTGCCTGCATGGCAGCACTAATTGAAGTGCTCCTACTCCAAAAGACATGACGTGCTGGGACCATTCTGAATCACTTACTCTAATAGCAGAGAACTAGTATTATTGCTATTCAAATGACATTGCCTCAAACAAAAAACCAAACAAACAAAGTACCCTGCAAGTTTTACATTGAAATGCATTGAAATCCACGGTATTGCAAATGATAATTTGCAATAAAGTAGAAAACTTTCTGCCCTGGCCCTCAGCTTGTCTTAAGTTCTTTTAATTGGAGTTGGAAATATTGGTAGTGTTAATCAAATGTGCACCTTGAAGGAAATGCTTGCAGTTGAAAACTGCCTAGTTGTAGTCTAATATTTAGCTAGCAGGACTAAGTATTTTCAGCAGCCTTATTAGCTATTTAAATCACCGTTGACTGCAGGTATTTAACAGTTCTGTTGCTGTACCTGAGCTGTCTCTAAAATGAATTTTTTCAGGGTAGTGCAAGTCGCACTAATCACTTCTGGGCTGTTTTCTATACTAGCCATAGAAAAATATTCAGTTACCCACCTAGTATCTTAATTTATTCTCTTTGCATCACTATGGATGGTATCAATGAAAGGGAAAAATGGTTCCTCTCTCAGCAACTTGAACTATCTTTCTGGAACTGCTTACATATATTTTGTGCTACATATTGTACAATAGGGTTTATGTTTTATAGGAAGCTTGCAGCTTAAGTGTATAATACAGACACCAGGTAAGCACATGAAAATATTGAGAAGAATTCAGGTAGCATTTTGAAGCTTCATATAACAGCCTACTGGTGTTTGGAGATTTTTGCCAAGTATAGCAGTGTACAGTTTGCAAATTTAAAAAGTACCTTGCTTGCTGTATCAAACTCTGGTTTTGGACAACTAAGTCATGCTCTTAGGTTGTACTTCTGAAGAGATTGGAGATAACAGGCATTTCACTGAAAGTGATTTCTTCTAAAGTCACTCATGCTGACAAATTCAGGTAGGATGGTTTTAAAATGACATCACATGCAGTGCATCTAAAAATACAGGTAACTGCTATGATTTTCTTAAAATTGCACTCAAAATTGCTTCACTAATTGTCTTGCATTTGTGTGTAATTGCTGATGTCTTGTTTTCCTCTAGGACTTGTATTAATTCCAGCAGCAGCACTAGGCCAAATCATAAGTGGCTTCTTGGTTTCCAAGTGCAAAATGGATTGCAAAAGCATAATCAAGTTCATGATAGGCACTTGTTCAGTGGCACTACTATTAAACACAGTGTTTTTATTTGCTAAATGTGGGAATGAACCATTCGCAGGTGTCTCTGAAACATATAATGGGTAAATATATTTTAATGCACTCTTGGGATTGGTATTAATGTTTAAAATATATAAGCTATTTCAGAAAATACAAACTCTTTAAAATCTCATATCGCTCTACCTTATGTATGAAAACAACTGTTTCATGGAATTCAGCCTTGTTCTTTGATTCTTTATATAACAGACTAATAGGAGAATGTTACCATGTGTAGCCTCTAAAATGTCCTGAGTACAGGACCTCGTAACCCTCTTGCTGTGACAACTATGGTCTGACTAGGGCTAGTTCTGTATATGTGCAAGAGTGGGGTCTTTTATGTCTTCTTAAATTACCCAGTGGTGGACAACCTGTGCAGACTGTTCCTGGGGAGGGATCTGCCATCCACGTGTTTCATGAGAGAATCATTAGATGAGCTATAACAGAAACTGCCTCCAAAGTGATTGCAGACTTGTCCCTAGAAAAGGCAAGGTATTATAATATCAGGTTCTAGTGCATCTAGCATCTGCTTACAGAAGGGGACCTTATTTTATCTGAGTAAAATGTCTAATATTTGAAAGCAAGATGCAGAAGATGAATGCAGGGAATGCAGCTCAGTGACCCAAGGTGAAGAATAAAACATGTGAAGTAAGCCTAGCTTAACAATACCATGATTCAAAAATACTTCTGACTGACCTGTATAGGAGGGGTGTCTATAAACAAAACCTATTTTTTTTTTTTTGGATCACCTAAAGAGCATGATTTGCATTCCTAATGAGAATGTAATCTATGAATCATATGTGGGTCTTTGTACTCACTGCGATAGCAGGGTTTTAGGATGCATGGTCTAGAATGCTGTGAACAAAACTCAGTCTGGAAATCAGTATAGCAAGGGAAGAACTTTCAGAAAAGTGATAGTAAGCATAAAGCAAGATTTAGAAAGTTTCTGCAAGAATAAGTTTGAGTGGAGTCCTAGGACCAGTTTTAAAACTTCACAGCAAATGTGTGCGATCAGGGTACCAGCACAGGCATGATGATGTGTAAAATGCATGATCATGTCTTAAGGAATAAACTACAAGATTATAATGTTCAATTTCTCAAACAGTTTTAAAGGGTGTCTATTTGTGATGGCTAAAGGGAGGAAGAAGGAATGCCAGCTCTGTCAGGACTGAAAACTCAAGTCATCAGTTACTCTGTCATGAACTGAGAGAGCCAGAGGCAGCTCCAATGGTTTGAGGGTCTGCCAAAGAGACAGATGCTGTTGTACAAAATAACTCCAGTGGACTGGCATACAGGGGCTCCTAGGTGCCACATGAAAAAAAAAGCATATGAGTATGAGCAATGCACTGTGCAACTGGGTGAATAACTTGTCAATATTTCATTTGGTCACAGTAATATTATTCCGAAAGTCTAATCTGCAGGTTATGCTCCAGTGAGTAGAAAGGCATTTATACCTAATTGGAATAGGAGAGATCTCTGTACTGTGTGTGTGTATATATGTGTGTGTGTGTGTGTATATATATAAATATATATATAAATATATATATATATATAATGTCTTACATGAAATAGCATGAAGTGCACCTTGAAAATTAAGAAAACTGGGATGGGGAGTAGAGATAAAAGAAATACTTTCCTAGCTTCTGCTACAAAGAAAATGCAAGGTGGGAATGCTTCTAGAAAAAAATATCCACTTAACAGCTATGGCTTCTTCTCTTGATATTTATCATGACTTTTATTTACTGACTTGATGAGAAGAATATCTAGTAATAGAGGGGGAAAACTGTGACCTGAAGGACTAATATCCATTTTGGGGGTCTCATTAGGTAAATGCGAAAACATTGAAACAGATAATGTCATGTTAACAGGACAGCAATTCAGAAGACTTGAAGGTGATAGTGGTTAGATATCAGATTTCTGGCTCTTATCAACATTAGCTGTTGTATTTTAAGAAGATATATTCAATTTAAATTTGGCCTAGCACATGTGAATACATTATGGTGTGCCATATGCCACTTGCTCCTTGTATCCAAGCCATTCACTGCATTGCCTAGTAAGCTCTGCTGTGCTCATGTGTGCCAGAAGCATCTGAGATGTCACCTTGTTTGTCTAAACTTTAGAGTGCTAAAAGAAGGATAGGTTCAGTTATGCCAGGAAGGTCAGGTAAAATTTTAGAGTTAGAATAGAAATTTAATGATGTGAGACGTGATGTTTCTGTGTTTGTGTTTTTTTGTTGTTGTTGTTGTTTTTTTTTTTTTTTGATTTTTTTTTTAAAGGCATGCATAATGAATGAAATAGCTATATACTAGTAATTGGGGAAAAATCCTTAAAGCTTGATTTATGACTCAGTCCAGTTCTTATCCATGCAACTTGCTGTATCAGTTGACTTTGTAGTCAATAGCACGTGTTGACATTTCATGCTTAAAATATGGCATTACTTTAGGATATGGAAAATATTGGATACTTTCCCCGCAGCTGTGGAAATTGATGCGAACATTGGTTTTAAGTTTATAGACACTTATTGAGCAAGAAAATCTGCATGTAACAATACCCAAGAGGTTATATAGAAAGCAGAATACAAAACTAGCCTCAATTCTGATCAGGTGCTCTGGTGATAAGAAGCTAAAGTGCAAAAAGCACAGATGAACAACTTGTTTTCCTTACTTAAAGCAAACTTTTAAGAAGTTAAAAACTCTATATAACTTGAGTTATATACCTGTAACTGTTCCAGATTTATCCAGAGCAATATGGAATTAATCAGTCCTGGGGGGAAAAAAAACCAAGGCTTTTTGCACTCCTAATCAATTATAAGAAATTGTTCTACTTCACTGTTATGTGTTGACAGGCAGCTGACCTGATGCATGACATGCATCAGAAGGAGATGCCACTTGTGAAATTGCTTTATTTTAGTTGCCCATTGCTTCAGGCAAAATTCATAAGCAAATGAGAGAATAGAGAGTGGTTGTAGTACCTAAAAGTTAAGCTCTGATCTTAGTTAGTTCTCTCATCAGATAAGACAAATCTTGAAGGCCTTTTTGGGTGGGATAAGACTTTCTTACAGCACCCTGTAGTTAGTGGGCGCAGACTTCTTGGTGCTGGAACAGTCCAGGTGCCCTGCCAGCAGGATTTTAAAGAAGTAGAAATGCAATGAATTTACAGTTGGACTTGAATCTAAAACAAAAATGACTAATCATAAAGTAGACATTACCAGATAAACACTACTTTAAATCTTGCTATTTTTGTAGGCAAAAATGAGAGTTGTAAGAATTAAAGTGTGGGAGGGAGGAGAAATACAACAGAACTAGGATGGGATGGAATGGAATATGGAATTTCCTTCCTCTTTTATTTGGAATGGAAATGGGAGATATCTGTGGGAGTAATGATAAAATAAAGATAAGGCCCAGAATAGATGTAATTCCCCCTCCTTGATTTGGAGCTACTAGGATCATAGCTTGTTTTTTAAACATAGAAGTGAATTAATCACATGAAATAAATACTTTGAGATTTGTGTACCTATAAATTCTGCATTACTTATTTGCATGCCTGCTGTTTTCAAACTACTGTTAACCTTTGTCTTTCAGGACAGGCATGTTACATAACCTGACAGCGCCGTGCAATGCTGACTGCAAATGTTTGCGCTCCATGTATTACCCGGTCTGTGGCAGAGATGAGGTTCAGTATTTTTCTCCCTGTTTTGCAGGATGTACAGCACACCTTTCCAACAACAACAAGAAGGTATCTTATCTACCTTCAGTGAAACATATATGATGGTACTGTTTGAGATTGATACAGCATGAATGCAAATAAATGGAAAATGCTCTTTCCCTAGACTGCAAACCATAGCATTTCTTAATCTGCGTAGTTGCTACTGCAGGAAAACTTAATGCCAACTTTGAAGCAGACATCTGTCGGTAGAATGAGTGTTGATATGTTTGTGTGTGTGTGTGTGTTTTTTTTTTTTTGTTTTTTTTTTTTTTTTTTTAAGCTATACAGTTTCTCGTTACAAATGTGTTTATCTCTACTAGCACAAAAAGCCCTTGACCAAGGGTATGGAAGGAGTGCAGGGAAGAAAAGATTGATGCGTGGGTGCTGAAGTGGGATTTACTGTGCCCCGCTCTGTGCCCACTGCCTCTTGTCCTGTCAGCAGCCAGGGCAAGAAGAGAAGTCTGAGAAGAGTCTGGCCCCATCCTCCTCACAGCCTTCCCTCAGATATTAATAAACATTGATAACATATAAGCAAGAAAACAGGTATTATTCAGAGTAACATGTGAGAAACTAGCTACTCCCTCCGGTGGGTATCTTAATTTCACTTATTTATTCTTTTGTAATAAACACAGATGGATTTAAATAAAGAAGGTAAAACTTTGATTGTGAAGGATTCCTTTTCAGATTTCTCATGCTTGTACCTAAAAACTTGTTGCCCAGAAAATGGCAGGCATACACCATCTTTTTAGTTTACAAACATAATTATTCCTCAAACTGGATTAGCCTAGTTCTCCTCTACCACTTAAAAATACAAAAGGGTTGTAGTGTCATGTGATCCAAATGTATTGCATTTTCTATACTGTAATAATATTCTTATTTTTTCTTGTGCCCCATGGGATACAGGAATCCTCAACATCTATTGCCTTAATTTTAGTCAGTGTCAGAGAGAGCTAACACTTGATTTCTAATTTACAGACTTTCTACAACTGTTCCTGTATTGGGAAACCAGAAAAAGAAAATAATTCAGAGGACTTTCTGTATGAAGCTATCCCTGGGAAATGTCCAGTACAATGCAAACTTTTGCCTTTATTTCTGACATTCTTCTTCTTTGCTGTTGTATTTACATTTATGGCTGTTACTCCAACAACTGTGGCTATTCTCAGGTATGTCTTTTAGACTGAAAAGTAGGTAACATGAATTTCTAAGATAACTCTTGTTGGTAAAATCTTCATTCTTTTTCCTCTCAAATAGACTCAAATCAGTGTGCAGTGATTTTTGTGTTTTAGTACTTTATGTAGTAAGCTATCAGTGCTTAACAAAGAGAACTCGCTCTCTATAGTTATTTTTGATTAGTAGATGTTCTTCATATTCATTTGCTCTACTGAAAAGAGAAAATAATAAATGTACCATGTGTTTGGATGAAGAAAACTTTCAGTTATACTCATTATGGTAGTGCATCAAGACTTGAAATTGCACAAAGAAAAATAAAAATGGTCCTATGTGTACTTAGAGGAAGAATTATCAGCACCTGATCATCTTGTCCTTGGATTCCTGTCTCAAATTCAGACTGAGTCCTGAATTTAGAAACTGAAGACTGTTGCAATCTCTGTTGCCTAACATATGATACTAAGGCTGTAAAAATGGAATTATGTGATTCCTCTTAATATAAAATATTGTGACATATATGTCCCTGTTAAGGAGTGATTTGAGTGGTTACACATCCCTCAAGCTCCATGCACCAAAGCTGGATACATTTTGGTATTAATTGGTCTTTGTTTGAAAATTTGCTTTCACTTTAAATTGAGACCTGACTTGCACCTCTAATACCTGTTATGTAGAAGAATAAAATGATTTGTAATGGTTAGTACAGACTTAGTAATACTGTGCCTTTATGTTTTAAATGTGTTGTTTTTTAAGATACTATTTTTCCAGCCTCATAGGCTGGCAGGGTGGAAACATACTGTAACCTTGTTTGTTGTAGCAGCCTCCAGTTCAGGGTTGGTGTAAATGGGCATTTAACATGTTGCCATGCTAGTCTGGGGGCAGGATAATGTGGAGTGTTGCCTTGTGCTCCAAATGCAGAGCTGGCAGTTGCAGTGAATTTTAAGTAATGACACTTGGACTTTTGGAAGCCTCCTGCACTTCAACTAAAATGGTGAAACAGTTTCTATGGGGAAGGTAATAGCACAACTTGAATATTCAAGAACTCATTTAAATGGTTAAATGTGAAGAAAATATCATATTCTGATATGTTTTTAGTAGCCTTGTATTTTATGCCATTTTAATTTCGAGGATTAATTTCTGGATTTCTAAGATCTTCAATCAACAAGTTAAAAGCATATATCAAGACAAAGCATATTTATTTAGGATTAAAGCTCCTCCAAGTTTGTCAAGCTCAAACTTGTTTACCAAGGCCTTAGACTCTGACTCTCTTTTCCAGGTGTGTGCCAGATAAGCAGCGCTCATTTGCCCTTGGAGTCCAGTCAGTGTTTCTGCGCCTGCTGGGTATGACTTCCCGTTGAAATACCTGTCTCTTACCTACTTCCCTGATGGTTTTTCCAACCTTAAAAATGATGCTTTAAGACTTGTTAAAAGGCAGGTGCCATCTGTAGTTCAGTACTCGGAGGCTCCTGTGGAGCAGAGGGCAGACCTTGGTGCCTAGTGACTGCATCTGGAGAGGGCAGCATCTGGCAGCGTTGCTGCCAGCAGGTCAGATAAACTCCATCAATGCCCAGCCTGACTTCCTTCCTGTACACAGAATCTGTACACAGACATCACACAAGGCTCCTAGGTAGAAGAGCTGCGGTGAAGATATAGCTGCTTGTTTGCTTAAGATCAGCTTAAGCCTTAAGCAGGGTGGGTAAACATGCTGTTTGTGCCTAGGGTGTTTGCAGTGGCATGGGCTATACTTACAAAGTACAGATATTTTACATCTAAAAAACTGAGAGTTCATGTAAATCCACTGAATTCTAAAAAGGAACAACCTCAATACTTGTTCCACATTCCCCCCCCCCGCCCAAAGCTTGTATGGAAAAATAATGGAAAAATGAATATAGGTTCATCCTTTTCATTTGCAGCTATTTGGTATATTTGATCTGAAGAAAGGGCCTTTTTCTTTGGTTAGAATTCTACTTCCTTGATTACTTCTGCTTCCACCCAACGGAGGTTTTATTCATATTTTTATCTTCCTATGAAAGCTTAAGAAGTTGTGAGAAGTTCTGAAGAAAGCTTTTACTTGACAAAAATATGCAATGTGAACTACATAACTTTGACTAAAATGTTTGCGGGATGTCGATCTCATGTTCCTCAGCACTTTGGAGTTTCACTGTCTCCATTCAGGTCAAATACTAATTTCTATGACTTCAAATATTCAATCATGTCCCTTTTTTTTTTTTTTTCTCTCTCTCTTTTAGGCACCATTCCTGGACCCATATTGTTTGGTGTGGCAATAGACAACAGTTGTTCTCTATGGGATATTAATGAATGTAAAACTAAAGGAGCCTGTTGGGTCTATGATAATGAAAGAATGGCCTATCTACTGATGGGTATAAGTAAGTGACTCTTCTACATGTGAATTAATGTGCAAGAAATAGATTATAATGTCCTTGACTGTTAGATGGGAACAAGGCTATTTTAGAATGGCCTTTTAAACTTTTATTAGCTTTCTTAGCAGCAGTGTTAGAGTAAAAATAAAAAAATCTTAATCGGGGATGTCTTTGTCTTTAAATATCAAAAAGCAAAACATCGGAGAAGGAGAAAGACCCCACCGAGACGTTATTAAAAATGGATAATGGAAGATTATTTTATGACACAAGATTTTGAAGTAGTTTTGCTCTTCAGTCTCCTCACGTTATTTTCTGAGCTGTACAGAATTGGCAGACATCTCAGTCTAATTTCTCTTAGCTTGTCAGCAACTTATGTTCTGAGGCCTCTTCTCACTCTTGTCATGCATCATTTTTTTTATTACCTTAATATAAAGGTTTTAAAATTTCTCTAAACACTGGTCAAAAAGCTTCTCAGTTTGTGTAACAATTTCCTTTAGATGTGCATGGGCAGTGTGTGCATGCGTATTTTGGGAGATAGTTGCAGTTGTCCTGTCTTGTGATAGCCATCACACTCAAACTGCCTAAACTGAACTACTGATATCTAATATTCAAACTTGAATAAGCAGCACAAACAACTTGAGGTTTCAGTATCTTTCAGGCATATTTCAGTGACTGAAAACAATCCCTTCTAATCTGTCTTTGCAGAAGCAGCTCTTGGTATCAGTGAAGGGCTAAAGGGCTTTTCTTAAGGTAGCTGAGGGCTGAATACTTAACAGGTTTATGCTTGGGGAGCTGCAGTGTGTGGGGCAAGAATGTTGAAAAGACAAAAAAATAGTAATAAAGCAAGAATCAAGGGAGGTGTATACTTCAGGCTGCAGTGGGGGAGAGAAATAGAGGCTGAAGGTATGGAAATAGCTGCTGCAAGCAAGAACCAGCAGGCAGTTGTAAGACTTTTTTAAACCTACTCTCTGTAGTTTATCCAAAGTTCCCTGCAGTTGATCACATCCAACTAAAGTCTTTCAGTATAACTTGCTGTGTGAAGTTTTACAGGTAACAAATACTCTTGTCTGCTGTTGAAGGTGATTTTCAATGAGAGGTCTCCCATTGTTTCTTTTACTTCCAGGTGCTATTTGTAAAATCATCACCATCATTTTTGTTATTGTGGCGGTCTGTTTGTATAAGCCTCCACCAGCAAGTTCAGCCCTGTCACAGAAGGATTCAGAAATGGTATCTACTGTGTGCACATAATCCTGAGCAAAGTGGGACTTTCAAAAAGAAGTCCATAGGAATAAGCTCTGTTACAACATTTGTACCAAAATTACTGTGCGATATTACCCAAGCATAAAAGAGCAATATTATAAATCTTGACCAATTTAAAATATTTGTGAATTCGTAGTGTTCACTAATTTCTGAACATGATTTTATGTGTTCTACTATGTCTTTCCAAAGAAGTGGTACGTTTTCCAGGTGGCTGACTGCAAATTTAAACACCTAACTTAAGTGAAATGAGATGGAATAGTCTAAACAAAAGGAAGAAATATGAGCTGAACCAGACTGACTGCAAGGCAAGTTTCTGCTGCTTGAAAGTAATACGTGAGACTGTAGTAGCAGAAAATGTGTAACTGGATCCATCCAAGGGAACTGGCAGTGAGGATTTTAATGTGCACATCGTTTGGACTAGTACCATAGATGCAAATTTTGACTGTAGATACTCGGGAATGTGCAAATATGGATGTGTGTTAAAAATATTTTTAAATGCTGTCTCAATGGTACAAACTGTTCACTTTTTAGCATTTGTAGAAAAATGTAAATAGTTATGACCGGCCGGCCAGACTTGCAACAGCAAAATGTTTGTTAATTTAAGTGCCTTATTTTCTATCTGGGATGTATAGAGCAGGTTGCTCTCAAGCTTTTCTCTTCAGGCATTGTTAACATTTTTCTATGAGATTTGAAAATAAAAGCTATTTTCTTACAGCTTCTGTGCAGGCCTGGTTATTTCTAGGTGGTGGCTGAGCCTCCAGTCTTCACCACTCGGTCAAAATGCTGGAAAAGCAAGGAATAGGTGTGTAAGCACCAGCAATGGGCCAGCTTGTCTTCCTTGGACCTTCTGAGCAGAAGCCACTACATGTCCTCGCTGCTTGCGGCTTCGTGCCTGCTGAGGCAGAGGAGGGGGGGGACTGTAACAGCTCCGGCTTTCTGTGCTTAGATCAAGGTCTAAAGATAACAATTTCCTGATAAATGCGCCCAGGACAAGATGGGTAACTTGGCCTGCAAGAAGTAAATACTGATCTTCCCCCAAACTTGGGAAAGGACCTTAAAACTGAGCTCACTTTCTGGCTCTGTTGTGAGGTATAGCAAACTGCACTTTTACTACAGTTTAGACAGAAACTCAGCTTTCTCCTCCTGGTGTGACTTGGTCTGAGCTCATGGGTTACAGGTTTGCTGGGCAGCATGACTGGGCATTGCAAAACTTGTGGGGCAGAGCGAGAGCAGCTTCCTCTTCTGGGGGAGCTGCGGGGCTCTCGCTGGAGCAGTTCCCAGGGTGGAGAGGGAAGGAAGTGGTGCCACAGTGTGAAATAGCAGTTAGTGCTCAAGGCTGTTGCAACTGCTTTGTCCTGTGACTTGTTAAAGATTACACCCGCTAACTCAGGGGGATCAGCAGAGCGATTAGGAAGGACCGCAAATATTTAGTTTTGTCTTGGTTCTTGACAACTGTGTCCTAAATGAGTTTATCCATTTACGGGGAAGCAGGCCCTTATTTTAGCTGGTGATTAGCAAAGTTAAATCAATTATCTAAAGCAATAGATACTGCTCAGTGTGATCTCCATTCTATGCTGTGTAATTTCTACCTAGATTTTTGCCAGGGAAGACCTGTCTGCTCTTGTGGTGTCCTTTTCTGGGGCTTTTATCTCGGCTGGTATCTTCCATTAAACTGTGTTTAGCAACTTAATACCGTGCTTGTGTGCCTCAGGGGCGATAGCTGTGCTTTTCGCACTAGCAGGATACTCTTGATAAGATCTTTATAAACAGCAGTTGACAGCAGATTTTGTGTTCTATGAACCCTTGTTTAGAGTGCTGGGACTGCTAAATTCATGGACCTGGTTTTCTTATTAACTACCATAGATCTGGAGCTTCAGAGCAATCCTGGGTGTTGTCTAAAATATGTTTTGAAGCTTTTAGAAGATAACTTTCTAACTAATGTAGTCTTTTGTAGAAACAATTTCTAATACAAATGGAAGTTGGGCAAGCAAGCACTGTAGTTGAGAGAGTTTTTAATTTATCTGTGAGCTAGAAATAAGCTTGTGAACCTTAAGTACATTATTTTGCAGTCCTAGTGTATTATTTTGCAGCTGAAAATCTCCCAAACGTTATTGAGGTCCTTGCCTTGGTAATTGTCTATTATTTTTGTAGTGGAAAAATGCTCTTTAGAACTCCCTAAAATATGTAGCTTGTTTTTGGTGCTTTCTGTCTAGACCTTGAAAATAGTGGGTGTTTCAAGGCTGCTGCTTTTTCTTTTTTCCTCCTTTTCTCTATTTTAAAATACTCTCTGCTGGGTTAGTGGAGTAGAGCTCCACTAGCAGCTACTATAGATGTTTGCAACATAGTTAGGATGAATAAATAGCAACGGGTTTTCAATTGTGAGTATCAAAAGTGTTTTCTTACTTGCCAGCCTGCCTCTGAATTCAGAAGAGGATTATGATCAAACACAAAACCAGGGATGTAGGAATACTTTCCCAGAACTCCAACCCTGTGTCCAGGGATATTGAATTTATCATTGAATCAGTTTGGCAGTGAAGTAGACTGAGGACTGGCTGGATGGCAGAGCCCAGAGGGTGCTGATAAATGGGGCAGTCTGGTTGGAGACCTGTGGCCAGTGGTGTTCCCCAGGGGTCAGTACTGGGCCCGGTGCTGTTCAGCTTGTTCATCAATGACCTGGACGAGGGCACAGAGGGCACCCTCAGCAAGTTTGCAGATGACACCAAACTAGGAGGAGTGGCCGACACCCCCGAGGGCTGCGCTGCCATCCAGAGGGACCTGGACAGGATGGAGAGTTGGGCAGAGAGGAACCTCAAGAGGTTCAACAAGGACAAGTTGGTAACAAGCCACTGCTATGTGTGTAAATGAAAAGCCTTGATGGCCCAAGTGGGAAGTTAGCCCTGCTCTGAGCAGGGCCTTGGACTGGATGATCTCTGATGCTTTCTAATCTAAGTGATTCTGTGAGGGAGGCATCCTTTCCCTGCCTCCAGGGACTATTTCCTTAGCCTGGCATTTCCTATTTCTCCTGCTCAGAGTTGTCCATGATGCATCTTTCCTTGCAGCCAGCTCTCCATGTGCTCGCAGGTACCTCTGCCTATCTTTTGAGATAGTTTGGTGCTTATCGAAGAAAACTCTGCAGGGTTGCTCTCATCGTGATGGGCTTTGAAATCAGCTGATATTGCTACGTGCTTGTGAAGGGCCTTGTGGTCCTGAAAGCATATTTAGTTTTTAAAAATACAGGAATTTGTGTAATAACCGTTGCTGCCCTGTGGAAATCTGTGTCTCTGCCTGAAGTTTTGAGGCCTGTAGCAGTGCTCTTTGTTATCCCAGTGACACATACTCACTATTGAAAATACATTCATTTACCATTGTGGCAAGGTAGACAACATATTTACAGCATGTTTGTTCCTTTTGCATGCTGTGAAGCTTGAACAACTTGAATTTCTGTGGCTTACAGTGTGCTTGAACAAACAGGAAACAAGATTGGAGCTGCCTCTTCTGCCAATGACTTAGCCATAGGGAGCCTCACTTTTAAAATTTTATGCCGCTTCAGAATTTTCCTTGTTGCTGTGTAAAATGATAAGATAGGTTTGCTTTCCAAAAACAGCCTAGTTTAGTTTTAAAAATCTGGGGAACATGCGCTGCAGGAGTATGAGAGCCAGGCTTCACTCTGAGCAGAGGCCAGTGCATGGTCTGCTCTGCATCCTCCACAGCAGCAGGTAGAAATTAATACAGCTGCAGCTACTCACACCATTCATCTTCTTTTGTGCTTTTGGACCTTAGAATGGATCTGACTGTCATTTTGGCTAAGGTAATATTTTAAACAGCCTATAGGACAGTTGTTTTATGGAGCCTAGAGCTGACTTGTGGATGTCTGCTCAAAAGAGGCCAAGATCTGAAGGATTCCTGGAGAGCAACAAGAGCCTTTGGTGGCTTTTACAGCCCAGGTAAACTTCTGGTCTGAACTTTGTTAGCTCAAAAAATATATATCTTTTTAATTTCTCCCTCTTCTGCAGAAGAAAGAAGATGTTAAGGGAATCCCAAGCTGAATTTGAAGAGTGGAAGCTGGAAACCCTGTTAAACTAAGGCAGTTTTCCATGTTTGAATGCTGATGAATAGCTGCATGCTGAAATTCAGTGCAATTGTGGGAGTATATGCTTCCTAGTTTCAAGAATACCTTGAGAAAGGCTGAAAATCTGGGGTTTATTTTGCAAGTGGTTAGCACATGTACCTTTACTTACAAAATACTTTATGCTTTGGGTTGTATACATACCTGGCTTAAAGCATCTTTTTGCTTGTGACTCCAGGTAGCTGAACATGATGATTTGAACGGAGAAATGGGCCCTACCCCACTTCTTGGTGTAAAACGTCGTAAAAGTAGATCAAGTGTAAACAGCCTGGAGAAAATCACTGAAAAAGCATTGTTCACGTCTGGAACTTTTCAAAAGCCTTGCAGGTTGAGGAATAAGAGTGGTATTCCTGTTAGGGAATAAATGTGCAAGAACTACATTTCCACATGCTACTGTAGCCGAGTGCCCAGCTCGGGATTTAGCAGCTGACAGGGTTTTAAGGGCTTTTCTTGTCAGCAGATGGCTCTGTTGTTTCTGCTAACACAAGTCCCACATTGTTTTAGTTGCAACATTGAAAAGTGCAGAGTAGAAAATACGCAGCAGTTGCAAAAATATTCTGTTAATAAAAGTGCTGCCTCTTGATTCTGCTTTTGCAGCAGCAGTTGCTTTTGCATTGTGGTAAATGTATAAACATGCTCATGTAGGATCTCTGCTCTTTTTTTATGAAGCACCTCTGTGCACCCCCTGTCTTTGCACGGGTGTCTCAAAGGCAAGAGGGGAGCTAGGTGAAGATCAGAGAAATAAAAGAGGGAATGAATAAATGTTACATATGTAATAATAATGGGGGAAAAATGTAAAATGTTGCTTGTGTGGAGCTCCCATGGAGGCTGCTATGTAAAGGAGACTTATGGATTCAGGCACTTGGTTTGAAGAAAGTGGAAATTTTGCTGTCACACCCGTTGATAACCATTGAACAGCCAGACATGACTGAGCCAGGACAGACATGCAGGCTGGAGAGGAAGGAAAGCAGTACTTTGCAGGATTACATTTTTCCATCATAGGCAACTTTTTTTTTTTTTTTTTTCTCCAGGTATCAGCTATGTGTCTATCATATGCACACATATGTACATCAATGTGTGGACATTGATTTCCTAGTTATGAAAATCCCTTGTTAAGAAATAACTTAAATGGCCAGTGATGAAAATTTAAGGAAATGTATGGAAGTGTTTGCACTAACAGAGAGGTGAAGATGCAACCTAAATATTTCATTCTGGGCATGGAATTGGTGTTCAGTACTGCTAAAAATTTGAAATATTCTATCCTCTAGATTATGTTAAAGCAGAAAATAGTTTTATAACATTTTAAAACATATTTTTAGAACAGATATAAGCAGAACTGGAGGTTGACTTAAATGGAATTCAAATTATAGATGTTTGACAAATATTTAAGTAAGGTGATTTTTTAATGATGACTTAAGGTTTAATTATTTTAAATTATTACTCCAAATTTGTTTTAAGTTGTATGATAGATAGCTTCATATAGTATTTTCCTCTCAGTAAATATTACATTAATCAGTGTGCTGATGTCTGCAAAAGCAAAGTGCATTTTTTAGGCCAGCCACTGTATTAATGACTCATGTGCACTACTTTCTTGCTTAGAGCAGAAGAAATCTATTTTACA
This sequence comes from Tinamus guttatus, assembly GCF_059628265.1. Taxonomy (NCBI): domain Eukaryota; kingdom Metazoa; phylum Chordata; class Aves; order Tinamiformes; family Tinamidae; genus Tinamus; species Tinamus guttatus. The sequence goes on from NW_028288676.1 coordinate 421,938, forward strand.
GTAGCTGCAATGGGAATATATAGGCACACAAATACTACATGATACAAGAGAGCCTGAATCTGTGGTATTTGAACTGAGACCAGAACTGTCATCTGTCTTGTATGCTGTTCTTCATAAACTAAATGGCACACATCAAATCCACGGTTTAGGAGAACTTGATTCTCACAGTGTTCAGGAAGTGGAATTCTTAGATCAACACATTTCTATCAGGCATGTGTATGGAAGCTTTTACATCCATCAAACATGGACACCATGACTTTCATTTTTTTCCTAATTTTACACTGTGTTTCAGAGTAAGTGATCTGCCTAAATGTGTCCCCTAGTTCAACATAATGTAGGTATATGTATTTTTTCACTCCTCCATATCACATTTCAGTGGATATTTGATTTATTGTTTCTCAGTTGTGTATTATGGCAGATATCAGGTCCTGACTACTTGCTATTTCCCAGAAGGGGATGAGTTTACCAAGCAAATATCATCCATTAATTAACTTTGGTGCCTAAGCTAGGGCATTAGACTGTGCACGTATTCAACTGAGAAATACGAATTTGGGAAAAAATGACAAACGCTCTGAAACTGGTAACCAGCAACATGTTATTCGGAGATCAGTGAACACCTGGATTCCATCAGTGTTCAAAGATGCATGAGATCCTTCAAAATAAGAGCAACTGATTTGGCAAAACACCTATACCACTGGGGAAAGTTATGTGCTTTATTTTAGGTTAGATGGTACTATATGATGACTGTTTTGTGAGCATTGTAGTCCCAGGAAACCAAACCAGTAAATGAGCCATTAGGATGGGAGTGGAGGAGCTGCATCTTTGCCGTTGCTCCCGTGGATGTTGGGTATGAACATGAGCTGGATGCTCCTGATGTGAACAACACAGTATTGCACTTCTCTTTATGACAGCCCTTACTGAAGGCTTTCACTACTTCCCTCCTCTCATTAAATGCAAAGTTATTTCTCCATCTTATTGTTTTACACAACTTTCTGTTGCTCTTCCTTCAAATGGCGAGCCAGTAGCAGCTTGTGTCCCAGCTCTCTGAAACTTGGGATGAAGGAGGGAGAAAGAAAAAGTGGGGAAAAAAAAATGCTGAAGCGAACAGGGCAGGCTGTTGGAGGCTCCAATGGAGGCTCCGAAACACCGAGCTAATTACCTACAGTAAGTGAATTGAAACAGTTCCAGTGAGTTATTGGCGAGTAAGCATATTAAAGCAGCTATAATAGGAGTCGTGAAATGAGACAAAAGAAATGAGGGATGAAAATGTAATGCATGGAAGGAAATTCATACAGAAGATTAAGAAAATTACATTGCCATTGTGTTGCATTCTAGTAAAAGTGAACAACCTTCATTTGAAATGCTTTATAAGTCAGTTATTGGTACCTAAGGGAACACAGTGGTTGATTGCAATAACCTCCAAAGCCTTGGAAGTGAATTTGATGATGTGTGCATGTTGCAAAGTATGGTAGGATAACAAGAAGAAACAAGACGCAATGTATGAGCTTTAAAGAAATTTCTTTTTTTTTTTTTTTTTTTTTTTGTGACGTAAAAGTGATCTATCTTCTTGCAAGGTTATATTTTTCATAGGCATCTCACTTTTCAATTTTTTTTTTCTTTTTTTGGCTTACCAAAAATGTGCTGCTGTCTCCTTTTCTCTCAGCAAGACATGATTGCTTAGGATTTTCTTTTGAGCATGGATCAGCTTTTTTTCGCCTATCATTTGAGATAACAATGCAATGAATTTTTTATTTTATTATTATTTTTTTTTTTAGGAAATAAGGCAAGTGACTTGCTTTTTCAATTCCATTCCTTCTTAAGAATTTCACCTCATCTACCTTGCAGATTTTCATGGCTGAGAGTGAATGAGGACCAAGTTTGACGGAGGCAGAAAAACAAACAAGTAAAATCCCCAGAAGTTTCCTTAAAACTGACTGCTGACTGCCAGTTCACTGAAGAAAATCTTAGCTGTAAAACTCTTTATCCGAGCCAGGAGGCAGCTGATGATGGTGTATGGCTCCAAGCCAGTGGGGCAGGGGTGATGGAAGCACAAGGAAGACTGGAGAAATGCTGGGGTTTAGGAAAAGTCCATGGGAAACCTGACTAAAACCATCCTCTGCTTGTGGGTCAGTTTATTCCTCCTTGTAAAACCCTCTGGTTTCCTTTGACCTGGACATAGTTGTTTACTTTATGGGTGATGATTTACCCTTCTGATCTTGTCTTACTCTGCTATTTTTTTTCCCCACTAAGAGTTTTAGGAATCCTCGATCAAATCTACATGCAAATATTGAACTTCAATCGTGTGCACAGTTCTCAAAAGGTATCTCTAGACCTCAAGTTGAGCAGAAGTGCAAATATTCCTAAGGGAAGGGAGGAAAGCAATCCCACGAGTGGCTGGGTCAAGGCGGTGGGTCTGCATGTAGAGAGGTTTTCCCATTACGGTCAAGACAAACTCTTGCACTCCTTAACAGTGTGGAACCGAAAGGGGAGGTGAGGCTACTAAAAAAAGAATTACAAAAACAACTACATTTTAAAAATTTAGCTCCTTGGTAAAAAAAAAAAAAAAAGTGAGTCTTTTAGAGAGATTTACTGCAAGAGATTAAATTGGAAATGATTTCATTTCAGTGAAGGAGAATTAGTGGCTCCAGCATGGAAAGTGGCAATTCATTTATCTGCCTGCATCTGTTGGATTGGCAAGACTTGCAGATAGGCCTGGTGGGGCATTTGTTTCCTCTAGTACTTGAGCTGTTATGGGAAGTAGACTTGAGCCCTTTGAAGTTTGACTCTCTTAACTCGTTATACTACAAATAGGATTCCTTTCTTCTTGCCTCCTGCATCGTGCAGCTGAAGCATATGGGAAGCTTTGAATCCTGAAGCTATAACTCAGTGAAGGCCTATGTCTTTATTTTTTTAATTAAAAAGTTGATATGTATTTTTAAAGCTTTTTCTTTATTTTTAAACAATTTAAGGCTTCATATGTGTTGAAGGCAGCTGAGCTGAAAAAAACCCAAATCTAATTATTTTTTCTCCTCTTTAATACTGAGGGTCAGGCTATAGACGACCATAGCACAATCAAAGAAGCTACTCAAGAGTTTTTTTGTATGCTCTTACTTGATGTCCAGTGCAAACTTTGAAGTGCTTTATCCCAGTTGCCAGTGAGCAGTTCTCAAGCTGGTGGCTGTAGGGGCATTGGCTAGTGCAGTGGGTTTTCCTCTGCTATGTATCTGTCCGTTGTTTTCTTTCATTCAAAAGAAAAGCAAACTGAAAAAGGATTATCATGTGTGTAAAGCAAATGAGATATTTTCTGGAATCCCCTGCATTATAATCAAATAATTCAGTGTGAAATGGTCTATTACAGAAGAAAATATTATTCAAATCTACCTAGTTAAAACCTTCCAAATCAACGCACGCAGAAGTAGGTGAGTAATAGCAAATCAGATTGATAGGATGGGCCACAGCTCAGTTAAACACAGTAGATACTAAAAATTTTGCTTTTCTTTTCTTTCTTTTTTTTTCCCCTCTTTGAACCAATTTGGTGTGCATGCTGTGCTAAAGCTGTCTTTGATTTGAAGTAATTTTAAAGTTTTTGTCAGTCAGTTCAGACTCATGCTGTTGCAAATGGAATTGTTACAGTGGCTGCATTGCATTCAGCATACTACTGGTGTGGGGACTGCACAATGTTGTTTAAGTAACTGCACCAAGTTTGGCTGAGCTTCCCATTCCTTTGTATTCCCTGCTATGCATAGGTGTGTAGTGGGGGCTTAAGGGATGGTGATGGTTGTTTTTTTTTTTTTTGCACTAGGGCTTGCTGCAGGTAAGCTGGCTGCTGCTTGGAGGCTTTCTGCTTTTGAGAGGTAAATAAATAAATAAATACATAAAAACAACCATTGCTTTTTCTCCCTTTCCCCCTTTAATTAAAAAACAAGCATAAAACTACTTGGAATATCATAGCAACTTCTATGTAAAATTTTTGTAAAAGTTAGTTAGAAAACATAATGTGCAGCTGCTGTGATGACTGCCTGAAATATTTATGGAGATATCACTGCTGGACCAGAAAGTGTGTATCATGTAACAGGATGATTTGATGTGCACACTGAAGCTCTTAAGCTATAGAGCAGCAGTTTGTTGACGGTAAAATGTGGTGGGAATTCAAGTGAGCCGGACAGACTTTGATGCAGGAGAACATCTGTCCTGAATGCTAAAAGTTAGACATACTTATGTCAGTAGATTGGCTACAAGAGGTGTCCAAATGATGGAGAGTTGGAAATTTATAGATAAGTTTTAGTAAATTGTTACTTAATCAAGTACTTAGTGGCTGGGAAGATAAATGCTATGTGAGAAAACAGTGTCAACAGATCATGGGGTATATTAATACACTAATATAATGAAAATAAACAGAGAACAATACCTATGAAGTTTCAACTGGGTGTTTTCATATTCAACTACCTTGGTATCATGTTTCCTACTCAGCTGGAGTATATTATTATATGCTGTTTGTTAATTAAGTTTATTGTACTATAAAGTCACTTTTTTGGAGAAGTGTTAAGAGATGGGATTGTTGCAAGCATAAATCTAGAAAGTTTGTGTAATATGAAGAGTGGACATGCTGTGCAGTACTTTGCATATATGTATGTGTATATATATATATAGTTGCATAGTCAGGTACTTCTTGGAATGTATATTTCAACTTCAGTGTATGGGGGAACTTTGAATTTTATTCATTGCCTTATGGTAGAGCTAGATACTGAAGTAGCTACATTGAAACAGTGAATCCCTTACAAACATGGTTGTATTAAAGTTTGTGTGGATGCAGTGAAGAGGTTTGCCACTTCCTGAAGAACTGGCAAACTAAATAGCCTGGGAGAGGCTGTCTAATGGAATCCCTCCATTTGATGGATTCGATTCGTCAGTTTTGCTTATATGTGGTAGTCTCTACAAATACCGTGCTTGTAAAATCATCACCATAACCAAACAGCCCCTATTGGGCTCAATCGCGTCATTATCTCTTCTATGGAAAGAGTCTGAAAACTCTTAATTTACGCAGTCAATAATTTATAGTCTCTAATATATGAGAATGCCCTGTTTGAACAGATTCAGATTTAATTCAAATGGCATTTCATTGTCTTCTGAACACAGTAGCAATCTGCATGGATCGGTCAATGCATCTGTTACATATTTTTGTCCTCTGAAATTGAAATGAATGAAGTAGAAAGTGACGGTTACTTACTTTATCTTATATCCTTTCCATAGATGTTGTTTCTGGCAGACAAATGTTTTCCTTTTATTTCTGTTCATAAATTTTATTTCCAACATTTCATATGTTTTTTATGGAATTAGATATGGGGAGCATTGTTGCAGATAGTTAGGGAACGGCGGCCGGAAGGTATCGTGCTGTACGGAAAGATAGGGCCCCTAGTAGCCAATAGTGTTTAGTCTATGGTGTAAGCAGACGGATGTGACGTTGTAAACCTAGATATATAACACCTTGTTTCCCATCAATAAACGCCATTTGCCGTCCACCACATTGCAGTCAACTAGCTGATAGCCCGAGTGGTTTGGGGGTGGTCGCCGTGCCGTCCCTGAACCAGGTCGCTGCAGCCGTTTGAACTGCAACAAGTGGTGCCGAAACCCGGGAAGTCATCGCCTGGATGAGCGAGCAGCGTGAGCAGCAGCCAGAGCAAGTGGACCACCCCGGCGAAGGGGACACTACCGAATCAACAAGGAGGATAGAAGCCCTCATAAAGGTCGTATTGCAATTACATAAGTACTGGGGGATTGATTGTAAGCCAAAAGATTTTACTCTTGCAGTTACAAGGCTTTTGAAAATTAAGGCTATAGACCAGCCGGTGGATATTCTCCACCCTGAACTGTGGGACAAATGTACTATGGCATTAGCTGAGGAGACAATGTTCTCAGGTTGTGGGAAAAACCTTAAGGCTTGGGGAAAAGTTGTACAAGCCTTACAGAAAGCTATGAAAGAGCAAGAGACTTGGGTAGCAGTAAAAGACTGTTTATTGGCCACGTCCAAAGTGGGAATCGGGACAACTGCGCAGACTTTGGACCCCCCAGATGATGGCAATTCTGCTGAGCCTAAAGGTCAGCAAGAGGGTGAAACATCCCCTCCATCCCCGAGCCCCGCCCCGCTTACAGAGGAGCAGAAACAGCCGAAATCTGTTTGGAGCGAGCTAGCCGAGGAAGCTAGGAACATTGAAAAGAAGTCAGAGCATGGTGACGTCTGGGCCAGGCCACCACCCTATGCCCCTCAAAATGGCGCCGAGCCACAAGGGGAAGGGCGGGGCGAGGGTGCCCCCGGCGCGAGTGAGGCGCCGGGAACCAATGGGAGTGACCGGACAGCTGAGGGCGGCCCAAGTGAGGGGCCGGGAGCAAGTCCGAGTGAGGGGCGGAGAGAAGACCCGAGGGAGGGGCCGGGAGCGAGCCCGAGGGAGGGGCGGAGAGAAGACCCGAGGGAGGGGTCGAGAGCAAGCCCGAGGGAGGGGTGGAGAGAAGACCCGAGGGAGGGGTCGAGAGCAAGTCCGAGTGAGGGACGAAGAGAAGACCCGAGGGAGGGGTCGAGAGCAAGTCCGAGTGAGGGACGGAGAGAAGACCCGAGGGAGGGGTCGAGAGCAAGTCCGAGTGAGGGACGGAGAGAAGACCCGAGGGAGGGGTCGAGAGCAAGTCCGAGTGAGGGACGGAGAGAAGACCCGAGGGAGGGGTCGAGAAGACGTCCGAGTGAGGGGCGGAGAGAAGACCCGAGGGAGGGGTCGAGAGCAAGTCCGAGTGAGGGACGAAGAGAAGACCCGAGGGAGGGGTCGAGAGCAAGTCCGAGTGAGGGACGGAGAGAAGACCCGAGGGAGGGGCCGAGAAGAAGTACGAGTGAGGGGCGGAGAGAAGACCCGAGGGAGGGGTCGAGAGCAAGTCCGAGGGAGGGACGGAGAGAAGACCCGAGGGAGGGGTCGAGAGCAAGTCCGAGGGAGGGACGGAGAGAAGACCCGAGGGAGGGGTCGAGAGGAGGTCCGAGGGAGGGGCCTGGAGCGAGCCCGAGGGAGGGGCGGAGAACCGATCAGAGCGGACATTTCAAAAAACGCCGAAGCCCAACGAAAAAGTACCGGAGCCCGGAAGTGACCAGTCAGTCGAGTTCCGACTCCGGATCAGACACTAGTCAGGACGAGTGGCTCACAACCGATTCAAACTTAAGGAAGGAGAAAAAGAAGGTAAACATCCGAATTAAAGAAAAACCGGCGGGAGCATTCATGATTAAGCATGTTGCAAAGGAAGAGCATCTGACCCCAATTCAGGTGGCTGTTACCTTCAAAATAAAACTAATGAAAATTGTGAGTTTCTGTTCACAGGACCGGATCATCGGACACCCCCCTAACCCGTACACCCCGGTGACAAGCGTCCCGCCCGAGCCTGCGAGTTCCACGCTGACCGAATCCAGAAAACAACAAAACAGCCTCCGCAAGAGGGGGCCGCGATGCCTTTGCGTTATCTTAATTTTGCAGCTTGTCACTATAGGACAGGTAGAGTCACACCGGCCCTTTAAATGGGGTACTTGAACAGATCGAACAATCTCGAGCAATTAGTACAAAAATAACTACAGGGCCACCAGTTTTCAGTGCCATGCCTTGCCAACTAGCACCCATTGAACCCTGTTCCAAACGCAGCTGGTACAAAAATTTGTTCACCGGTTCGCCGTGGTTAACCACCCTGATATCCACCTTGATAGGGCCGATCACAATGATCATGATGACGCTAATCTTTGGACCCTGTATATTGAATAAGCTCATGCCGTTTGTCAAGAATCAGCTAGAGAAGGTTAACATCATGTTAGTAGAACACCAACAACTGCTTTAAGAATATATCCACTCAGTATTACCCCCAAGTTATCCCAAGGTACACCCTATTCCTACACCCTGGTATTACCTGTCATCCCCTACCTTCTACGCGCCTTCTTCTTTGTGCCTTATGTTTTATGTCAAGTTTATGATATGTAATTTTAAGTTGTTGCAGATAGTTAGGGAACGGCGGCCGGAAGATATCGTGCTGTACGGAAAGATAGGGCCCCTAATAGCCAATAGTGTTTAGTCTATGGTGTAAGCAGACGGATGTGACGTTGTAAACCTAGATATATAACACCTTGTTACCCATCAATAAACGCCATTTGCCGTCCACCACATTGGTGTCAACTAGCTGATGGCCCGAGTGGCTTGGGGGTGGTCGCCGTGCCGTCCCTGAACCAGGTCGCTGCAGCCGTTTGAACTGCAACAGAGCATTCATTACTTTTGGTGTAGAGTAGCAAAACTATGTCAGCATGTGAAAAAGTATGATGGTTTATTTGTATTTACCTGAACAATAATATCCTTTACAGTAGATTGCATAATGTTAGGAATGGTTAACAAAAGAATATTATTTAACAGGGTGGCATAGTGCTATTTTCCTTTATTATTTTAACGTCAGCCTTGTTAGAGCGCTTGTGTTTTGTTTTGAAGGTTCTGCAGGATGTCTGGGGAAAACTCTGCTGGAATTTTTGTCATCAGCAACCTGACAAATCAGTCCATTTATTTAATGAGATCTCTAAATACGGACTCAGGGTTTATCTGTATGTCCAACTGCAGTAAAGTTTGGAGATACCTGAGCTCCATTTTAAAGGGATTATCTTATGTGCTGAAAGAAGAAAGTTCCCCATGGACTAATTTCCTCAACATTACAGCATTTATGCTAGTTCAGGTAACATCTGATGAATTGAAATCATCAAGGTAGATATCCTCAGAGTATGCTAAACTTAAGCTTGCATTAAAAAGAAAAGTCTTTCATGACTATGTATTTGTTGTCTTCACTGGGACCAATATCTAGTTGTTCTTGAATGGGTAATTTGTTTTGAGGAAGGATATTTGGAAAGTAAGAGATATTGGGATAAAATGGGGCTCTGAGGCCCCCTTCTTTGCTCCCAACCTGCGTACTTCTAAATTATTGTATTAACTACACTGCAGTGACTACATGACCTAGCAATACAAGTATAAGCAGCTGCTGGTCTCTTAAAATTATGATCCTAATGGGAGTATATTCCTTCAAGCAGCAACTTCATTTGCTGAGATCAGCATATGGGTAACAGAAAATTTAAATAAAAATAAAATCGAAACTGTCAGCATTTGAAGCAGAGCGCTACACTAATATGCATTAAATCTTATTGTTCTCCCTGCAGAAGGAGAGAGGGGCGATGATGATTTAACTCTTCCAATTCAACCCTGTTGCAGAGCCCGTATTTTAAAGACCTACGTGCCTCTGCAAAATGGTCTCGGTTCCTTGGGTTTACATTCGCTTGCTGGCTTCCACAGATTGTTTTAGCCCTGCAAAACTAACAAGCTCAGGTTTGTTCTTTCACAAAAAGAAGCTGGAATCAAATCTGAAGAGGCCTGACACACCATCAGCTGCAGTGTGTTAGAGAGGCTGCTGTGGTCTCCTTGACAAGCTGACCTGTCATCTAAATTGTGTGCTGCTGAGAAATCACCCAGGGGCAGGAAACACAACAGACCCCTCTTCCGTTCAGTGCCTCCATCCTGACACTCAGCACAAAGGTGAGTCTCAGTGGAGCACAGTACGTGTGTGGGGCTCAAAGGGCTCTTGAAGCTGTGCAAGGCATTGTAGGTACCTAGTAGGGCATGCCTGGCTGCTAGGAAAGGTCTGGTCATCTGGATTAACAGTGGAAACTCAGTGGAGGTTGAATTTTTCAGTAGTTTGTTTCTATAGAAATGTCTCAAGCACAATTCCTGTATGCTCCTTTTTTTTTTTTTTATTTTCCTGAAATATTTTTATGTAATATCAACATTAATTTTAGACAAAATGTTAAACTTTCCTGAGTGCCAGGTGCCTATAGAGTGTGTTTCAGGTCTTGGATCAGTAAATAGAAAGCTACTTGTCTTTTCTTAGGTGGCGGCTCTTCAACATTTATTTTGAACACTGGAAATATTTGCTAAAAGTGAAATAAATCTGCCGGTGACAGGTCAAAAGTTCTTTTTACAGCGTAGTATACCAGCCTTGTTACCTTTTGGTTCTCAGAGTTGTGTTTCATTAAACTAATTGTTGAGGTTGCCGCAATATGCCTTGAGGTGACTAGCAAGTGTAGATCTACAGTGGTGCTTGTAGTCTTCAAAAACAGCAAGATGAGCCATTTTTTCCCCCTCTTATTCAGGTCCTCCCTTGCGGGGAGGAACTCAGTTCCTCTCTTATTACCCTGATTTTATCTTCAGGCCCTGACTGTACTACCAGTGTAATCAAGTTAGTGGGTAAGTAGAAGGGCCTCTGGGAACTAGAGATGTAGTTTTATTTGCTGCTGGGTTTAACTCTGGAATAATATAATTATAGAACTGGGTTAAAGAAATGTAGTAACTGGTAGTAGTATGATTCAGCAAGTTCTAAATATAAGGTCAACTTTTTACACTTCATGTTAGTTTGTTGATATTTCTCCCTGTGTCATGTAATTTTTATAACAATAAAACTGTGCTTAGATTCATTCGTGGCTAAGTCATAAGTATATAACTTTTAGAGCTCTGAATGCAAAACAATTCCTAGTATCAATGTTTTATGATAGATAATTGAGCTTCCGTATCACAAGACAAGGTTAGAGAGGAGAAGTGTGTTTTTTGATTCGGGAATCCATCCCTTCCACACAGCTCACTCTGCTGTTTCACACTCCTCATGTGGCAGTATTTCCTGGACTTCCAATTGCGTAGCTGCCCAGCACAGTGATGTTGGCCTGGGCTGAGACCATCGAGTTAGGGGTTGGACCTTCAGGAAGAAAGTTGTTTAGGACATAAGTCCAAATTTTACTTTCTTGAGAGACAGTTTGTTGCCATCTAGCCCAAGAACTGCATGAAGTCTAAAAGTACCTCAATTACAGCCAGCAGACTTCTCCAGATGCTTAAAGATGTGCCTTTGGGCATGTCTGATTAATTGTATTTGAACTAATTATATTTCAGTGCTAATTGGAGCTGAAATGCACATCTCCTACTTCCAAGCTAATTGTCCTAACCAAGGTTTTAATGAATGCGTTGTCATGATGTTTTGCAAGCAGCTGGGAGCTAGTTCTGCTCCTGTTCTTTTCTTACCAAAAGACACATGACTGTAATTAATGTGGTGCTAAACTGCAGCTAATAAGTTGTGCTGAGGACAAGACTTTGTCGTTCAGGCTCAGCACCACGCTCAGGTGGCTGCATGGCCAGCTCATGTCGAGCATCTCATGTGTCTACAATCCTGATTGGAGTATCTCTGAGCTACAAATATTGAATGGCTCCATGCAAAAGGGACATGCTGAACAGGAAGGGCTGGATATGCTGTATCTAATGCCAATTAACTTATGTTTTCTTCCTTATTTTTTGGATGGGGAAGACCATCTTTACTTTTTGGAGAAAATACAAGTATATGTGCATATATAACATCAAAAGAAGAGACAGCAGTTCTATAAAGCAATCAGGTTGGCAGGGTTGGCAAAGCAATGGCAGGGTTGGAAAACTAGTTCTGAGAAGACGACATCTTGGAGTCCCATATTTATTTTTCTATTGATGACTCCAGATTGGATGTGTTCAGTTAATAAGTCAAAGCAAGATTTTTTAGCAGCCCACACAGCCTGCTCAGTGATTTATCTGAAATTCAAGCTGTGTTCATTCCACTTCCTACATCCTCACTGATATAAACAGTCTGGAGTCAGAATTTCACTGGCAATCCTGTTGATGCATTTCACAAATTAAACATCTTTCTTTTCCTCAGTTATTTTGGCTCTAAAACATTGATGGAATATATTACCATAAACTTGATTTGGACACTAAAGTAAACAGATGCATCTCAGACAGCAGAAAAGAATATATATGCAAATGACAAGGTGCCTTTTTTAAAATCATTCAATCAGAATTGTAAACAAAATACATTTGTTTCGAGGCAGTATGCAAGAACCTCATTTCACACCTAAAACTTCAAAGCTCATACTACCTTTGGGTCTCTCCCTGTCCAAAATTAAACTGAAATTTTCTCTCTGTTGTAGAGAACAGACCAAATTCCAGGGAATGTAGTCCAGCAGTTTCTTCCAATCAATGGTTGCAAGTAATGAGCATATTTAGAAGGATGGTGATGGTTGTTAAATTTAGAATACATATGCATGATACCTATAAAATGTTATACAATATTATATTTATTACAGTGCAGTAGAGAACATGAATGAGGTTAGAGAACTTTCTGTGTGGAGTTCCGGCAGGACATACAGTCCAAGGCTGTAGCTTTGCAGTTACTCGAAGCTGCCATAGCCACAATGCCCAAAAGTTACCCTATTCCCAAAATAATCAGTTTTCAGCTGGTCACTGCTCTTCTGTTCTTCAGTTGTTATCTGATCTGTGTCAAAATGTCAGCTTACTCATCTGTGTAACATTGTTTAATCTTATTTAATCTGTTTATCTACATTTAAAAACCCCCCTAACTAAACAGCAATAGAAGAGGGAAAAAGTGAGCTGTTTTTCTATAAGGGGAGGATATATTCTATGGAAAAAAAAACCTTTCTAATGGCAATGACTGCAAACAGATTGTCCAGAAAGGCAGTGAATCCTTGAAGACTTTCAGAACTTTGCTTGACTTGGCCCCGAACAAACTTGGTCCAGTTTTCAAGTTAGCCCTGTTTTGAAAAGGAGATTGGACTAGATTTCTCAAAGTCCCTTCCAATCTATGTTCCTATGATATTACCACTAAGCAACATCTGCAAGGTTACACATTATGATTGTGGTAAAGGGGCTGTGGCCCTTCACAGTTCAATGGGAGGTCGTCTCTATGCAGTCTATCTCTATCTTTTAATCTTTCTTTGGCATATTTGGTATAATTCTTACCTTTAGAAATATATATATATATTTTCTCCTTAAACTCCCTTTTTCATTGTTAGGGCATCCTTGTTGGATTTTTTTGAGGGTGGGTGGGCATCTTAGATAAAGCAGAATATTTATTTTGGTGAAATGCAGCTGTTGATGACTTAATGATGGTGATTCTTTGCACATGGTGATTCTCCTTTCTGTCTACTCTGATTTAAATTGAAGAAGCAGACAAGGTAAATTCTTTGTGTTTTAATGTTTGTGTGTGAAAAAATTGGCTTAGTATCCAAAGAGCTAAATGAATAGCTGTTAATCACAACTGGATTATTGTTCTTTTGCCAATTAATGACCAGTTGGGAGGAGTTAATGGACCACAGCTGCATCTTGGACCATTAACCTCTGAGGAAATTATTTCTTAGTAAGTGCCCTCTACTAAGAGCTTTAGTATTACAAGCCAAATATTCGTTAATGTCTTCTGCGATGCTTGTGTTTTTTTCTTCCTTTTCAAGCTTTGTGTATGTGTCAGTGCCCAAGCTTAACCTTTCTTCTTTTTGATACTACCTAAAATGGCAACAAAGAAAGTAGCAAAGTTAGACTCTCCCAGTTTAAAAACTAAAGGAAACAATTCTCAAAATACTTGTTTGTAGTGACTTGTAATCCATCCTTCTCGTTAATCCATTTGAGCACAGAAGGTAGCTTTTGTAAAATCTTCTCTGTTTCTGTTGGAAGGGACCTCTAGAGATCATCTAGTCCTACCCCTCTGCTCAAGCAGGGTCACCTAGAGCACGTGGCACAGGGTGGTATCCAAGCGGGTTTTGAAGATCTCCAGAGAAGGAGACTCCACAACCTCTCTGGGCAGCCTGTTCCAGGGCTCTGTCACCCCCACAGGAAAGAAGTTCTTCCCCACATGGAGGTGGAACTTCCTAAGTCTTAGATTTGTTGGTGAGTCTACTTTGGTAATTTTGCACTTACTTACAAGATAACAAGATTTTTGCATTGCATGTTGTTATCCAAAAATCTCAAGTAGTTCTGATTTGTAGGCCCAAGTTAAGTCTCCTGTTCACTCAGAATCTCACTAAGGTCCATTCTGTGTTGCAGCGATGAGTTCCACACTATTTCCTTCTAAGGCAAGTGCCACCTTCCTTTTTAGTGTCAGTGAGGCTCACTTTGCTCTCACAGGAAGACAAACACAACAGAGGGCTTCTGCTTGTGTCTCCTTACTTGTTTACTTATTATTCAGTATTTCACGTACCTCTTTAAATACTACTTTCTTCAATTCTTTTCTGACATTTCAAAACTCTCATCACATGCAAAGTTTTGCAGTTGCAGTTGTTGACTCTTTCTGTGTATCCCACATGCTTTAGTGTCTTAGCAGATGGAGCTGGACACAGCATGGGTTTTGACACTGATTTATAGAAAACAATGTCAACATTAGAGTACATGTATATGGGTGTGGATATATGCGGATACATGTATATGAGTGTGGATATATGTTTATGTAAAGTTTTTCTTTTCTTTTACTGTATGGATAGAATGGTGGTTTCCACTGAGTTGTTGGTGGCAGTGCACTGGTATTAAAATGCGTGTTTCAGAAATTGTTGCTGCTTACTCTACTGTTGAAACATCTTGGTGTTGCTAAATGTGTTCTCATGGAATATGTATTTGTATGCAGCTTGGGATGATAAAAATACGGTTGGTAAACCCAGACTTAGATTTGATTTCATCTGTCATTTTTAAGGCTTTATTTGCAGAAGTGTAATTGTTCATTTAGATGCTACTAGGCTTTCTATTACTAGTGACTGTCTTCTGCATGTGAAATCTCTTCTCATATTTCAACTTTTTGGAGTTATTGGTGCTTAACTGACAGAGAAAAAGATTACTGCATGTTTTAAGGAGGGACTGCTGTTTGGCAAACTGCAGAGAGTAATATTGTGAGTCTTAAGGGTAGTATATGAAACCTATTGTTGCTTGTTGTATCAGATTGACCTCAGTCCTAGAGTTTGGCCTCTAACCTTTAGCTGTTCAGCTGTTTTGGCTGCTTTTGGAGGTAACATGACTGCATATTTATTATACTTATTGTTTTACATATTGGAAACTTGAATAGTACCCTCTTCATGTTGCATATACAAGACTTCAAGATATAAGACTCTGAAACCATAGTACAAAATCCAGCAGTGACAGCTAATTCTCAAAAGATACTTTAGAACAATAACACAGAGCAGGTTGTTCAACAAAGCTGGTGTTTGATCTGGATGCATACAATCAAATGTGCTAAAGAGGCATAAAAATGGTACTGCCAGGGATATCTGGGGGAATATATTTTAGGGGAGAGTTAAGCAGAACATCATCACTTCATGCCAAATTTATAATGGCTGATATCTTGCATGTGTCTTAATATATTAAAAACATGTTTTGTGAAAGCAACTTTAGCCTAGATGGAGCAGGGCGTTAGGAAACGGGATTCCCTGTGGCTAGTAGGATAGCTGGGCATGGCTTTGGCAGGTATTACTGCTACTTTATGATCAGATGACTTCAAAGCGAGGAGGGCTTCCCTGCTGACTGATTTTTCCTGTTATGGCAAGATGCAGCTAAAGATTGTAATTAAATCAAATTCTGACAGTTTGCAAGACAGACATTTCTTACCACTCTTGTGCCACTCTTGTTCCGGAAAGAACCAGGCTGTTATAATGATATGCAACAGCATGAGGTGGTAATAGCAGGAAAGTCATGTATTTTTAAAGTGGATTTGAAATTGTATTTTAAAGCTGATGTGGTAATTGAACTAGACAAACTTTTTGCCCTTGAGACTTATTTTCTCATGTTTCCTTGGTAATTTTAATGCTGTAATTTGGAACTACTACTCGCTAGGAAAAAAAAGGACATTTTATGGAAATTATAGTGAGATGAGCAGTAATCTCAAATGAGCTAAAACGTGTCACTTGCTGAGGAGCAGAGGTCAAGTATCATTTTTTCTTTTGATCATCTGCTTTTGTTTTTCATTAAGAAAATAATTTTAATTTTTTAAACTTATTATTCTGGTGTTAGGATGCTTTATTTAGCTGCAAACTTCAGAATTGCCCGATTTCTAGATGGAGGATAGAAGGTTGTGTCTTTGCACATACTAAAATGTAAAGGACTAATGACATCATAGTGCTATAAAAAGTTATTTTTATATTTAGAGGTAGGTAGCATCCTCCATACTCCTTCGCACCAACTGGTAACTACCCATCTGCTTCTTTTTTCTCCTACGATCTTTTGGAGGTCCTCAAAGAAGTTTAAATGTTGAGCTACAAAGCCAGCAGTGCATTTGGAAATATCTTCTGCTGAAGTAATAGGTATATAAAGAGGATACTGATTTTTACATTAATGTGCAACGACTCTCTCAAAAGTGCTGCTAAACCTAACAACCTGACACGACAGTTATAACCAGTGCTCATCTAAAACACTGAACAAAACCCACTAAACTGCCCTTGAGATTAATTGGCACTGAAAAATCTGTTAAGTAAGAGAGCTAAGGCGCAGTCTACAAAGTGTTTTGTTAAGAACAGTTTCATTTGTCATTTTGAAATGATCCAAAGACTTTGTAATTAAAATAAGAAAATGTGTGCTGGGAGAAGTGTTAATGCAAAGCTACTGAGCCTTGGTCTTATTTTTACTTTTTTTTTTTTTTTTTTTTTTTGACAAGCAGATGCCTATAGTGGGCTGGATTTATGATCCCTGCCGAGCAAATTTTTAAGCAGCTAGTGATAACAGTCCAAGGTAGTAGTTCAAAGCACAGGAGTATCTCTAGTGAGGATAATTTGTGCTGATAATTGAAAGGAGTGGGTCTGTAAATTACTTTTTATTCTCTAGTGGCAGTAGAACAGCAATGCCATAAGAGAGCTCTCTCTAGACAACGTTGGTGAAAGACAGGCTGCTGGAGGCTGGCTCTGCTCCAAGCAGTCCATTTAGGCTCCCTCTGATATACAGTCATTATTGTGCTTTTGCTTACAACTTTATTGAACTCTTCTGTAGACTTCTTTTCAACATGAGTACATATTACACTTTAAGAGCAGTTGGCTATAATATACATTCAATAATATATAACTCTTTAAACTGTGCCACCAGTAACTGTGTTTTATGGGTTTTCAAGATCCCATTGTGGCATCATGCAGATTAAAAGTCTGTAATTTATGGATGTCATGGCTGGTGCATCACAGCTGTGCTTCAGGATGCATGAGACTTGATGAGCACGGAATCTCACCTCTTCCTCCCAGGCTGAACCTGGGATGGGTACTGCAAACTTCCCTGGTATTTATGTGCTCAAAGGATATAGAAAAAGCTTCCTTACCCCAGTGCAGCTGAAAAGACTCTCTTGGCTCCTGTTCGGCTCTGGCTGTGGAGGCTGACACAGTCCCACAGTCCTCAATGCTGTCATCAGTTTCTCCTCCACATCTCTTGTTTTGAACCTTTAACTTGTGATGCACCCTGCTTTTTAGTCTTCGTCCCCCATAACTGATTAAAAGTCGAGTGTTCTAGAGCACCTTTCTGTTCTGACTGACAGGTTTGTGGTAAAAATGGAGTCCTTTAAGATGAAAATACTGAAATATGTATGTACTTTTTAACGTAAGGAGTACTGATAGTAAGAAAACTCACCTAATAATGGTGAGGGCTTAAAGTTTCACTTGGATTTCACTCCAGACAGGTGGGAATATGAGTTATTCCTACTCTGTCTTTGAAAACAAGAAAACTGTCAACGCACATGGGAGGTGAATTAAGTGCTCGCTTAATTCAGACATGATTTGACACATAATTCAAAATACATCAATCTTTGTTCAATCTCAGATGGGTTCTTTAATGGTTTGTTTTGGAAAGAAAAACTTTCTGTGGCTTGGAGAATGCCTATAAACACTTGTGGCATCAAAGGGCTTCATTTTGCTTCCTTTTTCTGAAACAGCCTTTGCCACAGAACATGTTACTTACTCCTCCTTGGTGCAATGGCACCTACTGATTCCATTTTTTGAGATAGTTGAAATAACTAAATAATAATGAATGTGCACCAACTTGTCAACATGTGGGGCCCTGTAGCTGGAGTCTGTCTTCTAGCTAGTGCATCACAGATTCTTCCTTGATGGTCAGCACTAACTTGGGGTTCAGAACTTGAGGGGAAGAGCATGTGTTTTACACACTTGCTAAAGCAGATAGATGAACAAAATGTTATTCTGGTGGCATCAAAACAGCAAGCATTGATAAAGATTTTTTCCTATCATTTAAATGAAGTAATACTTTTTTTGATAAAGACTCACAACCTTAGTGAAGGATTGAGACACTGGTGCATGGTGAAGAAAAGGGAGGGATTCTCTCCCAAATCACCAAGAGAATTGAAGTCTGGGATGAGGCGCAAGTGAGGTGGACGTGAAGTGTCTGTGTTTTTTATGAGAAATACTGGTCTCATCTCCCTTGAAGCAATATGGGCAATGGAGAAAGATCCTAGCATTTGTAGGAGCACAAATCCAGGAGTTCACTGTATCACTTAACTCAGCATGCAGTTCTCCTACACTCCCCTTCTGACTTTCCAGTTTCATGGTGAGCTCCTCCATTTCCATTCCCTTATTTTCTTTACCTTCAGCAATGCTTCTCTTTACTTTCCTTACAGCAGGCATGTTTCTTTGTTCTTTTGTGGCTTATTATCATAGAGAATCTTTTAGTGTTTTTCTCCCCTATTGTTGCCCTTTACAGTTTGAAAATAACTTCCTCTTATTGATTTTTTTTTGATATTGAAAATAACACTGCAAACAAAGCTGAAATAAGATCTTGGAATTTTTATATTTAGCTCCTGCTAAATTGAAGAGTGGCTTGTAATTGACACCTAGCATAAAGCTACCCTCATTAAAGCATAGGTGGGCTCTGAGGACTGTTTCCCTAACGTTGATTTTAAAAGTTATTCCCTAAGTAACCTGGGGAAGGGGAGTAGAGAAAATGTAGGTAATCAGCAAATTTCTCACATAGTAACTTAAATTTGATATATATTCCTGTCCTAACTTTAAAAAGTACCACGCAAACCTGTCATTTTTTTTCACTTCTATTTCCTTATACTGCCGAATACACTGATTTAGTATATAAATCAGCCATACAATTAGCGTAAACTCTGGTATTAAATTGTCACACTTCAAGGTCTCTGAAACCTCTCATTAACCTCTTGGTAGCACAGCTTATTAGATTTAGAGTGTAAGCTTGTCCTTTTTGACTTTCACTTATGCTCAGTGCTACTGTGGCTGTGGCGCTCACAGAACAGAAGCTCTACAGTTTAGAGTTCAGTATCAATAGATCCTGTTGCTGTGAAATGAATAGGATAAGGCTGAGGCATCCTGTAATGTAAACTACAGCTAAAATAGTTTTCTCTGTTCAGAAGTTTGTGTGAGTTTTGGATAGTCCGCAGCCATGGTCTAACTTGATGATCTTTAGGAGGACTTTGGTATTAAAATGTGTGCTTATTTCCTAAGATGTAATAATCTGCTAAAAGAAATGTTAGGGTACGCCTAGGCAACAAAATACACCTACAGAATTAATGTGCCCAGATTTTTGGAGGTATTTAAACGCCTGGAGATGGTGCGATCAGGTACGTTGCCTAATTTTCTATGCAAGGCTTAAACTATCTTTAAAAGAACAACAACAAAAAATCGAAGTACTTATGTCACTGAAAGTGGGGTTTAGGATCTAGGACACAGCAGGAACGATGCTTGCTGCTTTGCTACCTGAGCTGAAGCAGACTCCCAAATATGTAGATGTCCACACTCTATATACAGCATATTTTAACTTTGGAAGGGTACAGTAACTACCCAACCTGCATAGCAAGAAGCTACCTGAAGTCAGTGAATGTGTCTGAAGCAAGTCAAAAGAGGGCGCCACAGACGATGCAAAAGTTTATTACTTGTTCAGCGGGTTCTTCTTTCTACCCAGTCCTCCATTCCTTTGATATATGCGTATAAAAGAGAGAACAAGCTTTGGGGTAGGAACCAGAAGCTGGATCTTGACAATCCTCTGTTAAATCAAGTGGCTCTTGAGATTTTTCTCTGCAATATGAGTACTGAAGCATTCCCATTATGTGATTGCTTCAGCAGGTGGGAAATGAGGTGGGCACTTGAAGAGGGCTGTAGCGTTGACATCTAAATTCCCTTTTTTGGTACTGACTTTCAAGCTTTAAACTTCTTTTCTGTCATATAAATTCTCAGAAATGCCCTAGTTGGTGTTGATTTGGCTCTTGAGTTATTTTTGAAAGCATTTACCTTATTTTATTCTTTTTTCCACAAGTATGAAGATTACAAGCTTTTTGAGTATGATGAAAGGCCATGTGAGCATTATATCAATCACTCTAAATATAACTGATTAGCTCTCAACTGCCAGAAATCTGGCCTCTGAAAGTACAAAATCTTTAAGTTCACCACATATAACTAAGGTTCTGGTCCATGCTAAGGAGAAGCACAAAAGACTAAGTATAGACTGATCATTTCCTCCTAAATTAATTACAGTCTCCCCATCTTTGGAAAGTACTATGGACTTCCCAGGGAGCTTAGTTGTTTTTGTTGTTTGCTTTTTTGGACAGATATCAATATATTCAATATAACAGTGTAATTTTGTTTTTAACCAAAATATATTTGGGTCTCCACAACACAGTGATCATCCTTCGAACTTTCTCTGTTTATCTAGTAAGGGATATCAACATTGTATTTCTATATATGAATGCTGAAGTCCAGAAGAAAATGCTAATACTTAGACACAGATAAGTTGGGATATCACAAATATGAATTTACACTGTTACAAGGCAAAGATAATTTTATATGGCAGATTCTATTTCAAGCACTAAGTAGATCTCCTGCCAAGAAAGAGAATCAATTAAATATTCTGTAGTGACTTCTGAAATCTGTTGTGGCTAAACAAATCTTCATTTACTTGATGCTCTTCTGAAAAGTTTACAAAATGAAATTAAACTTGCTCACATAAGTTTCCTTCTGGTTTGTCTCCAAGTGTTTTATTCACTTTGTGTAGTCTGAGATAGATACAATTAATTTAATGTAGCATTAAAATAATTAGTGATAATGCTTGCTTCCAATAACATACCTCCCCCAACACTGTATAAATGCACTTGTATAAATGTACTTAGTTTTGGGAACTAGCAACACTGCTAATAAATAGTCTGTTTCTTTTCTAGAATTAAAAAAAAGGAAACTCTTTAATCCAACTGTTTATCAGTACTTTGGACTCACAGAGTCGCCATATTTATGCACCTTGATTCATTACCTGGCCTTATGAAGTTACTTAACTCACTTTATCAAGTTACTTAGCTTATTACATGTGCTTCACTCTTCAGTCAAAAAAAACAACAGTGAAAATATTATCGAAGTACAAGTAAATACAAACATGCTAAGGTGAATAGCTAAACATTTACATGAATGAAGTTATGTATGTGAACACCAAAACCTGAAGTACTATGCTGAAACTTAAGAATAAGTTTGTATTTTGTATTTTCATTCTGGTGAAAATGGGGGGAAATCTGTTTTGTCTGCTCTGTGTCCTTTTCAGATTTACACAAAAAAGTAGGAATGCAATTAAAAGTAGAAGTGCAAAAAAAAGGTGAATGGCCTATTCTCAGACTCATCCCTTCCCCCTCCCCCCCCCCCATTTCCTCCTCATTTCCATTCTTCTACTGCAGTTTTCAATCAGGTGAAAATAGGTCACCTGAAGCCAGAATGAATCTCATTGCAGTTGCCAAAAGACAGGATCCCATTTGCCTTCTTAAAAGGCAGTTCAGTGTGTGGTCTCTATGCCTGCTGAAGTACACCTTCTTGAGTTTGATTTTGGCTTTACTGATATGTATTATTATACACTTAACCGTGGTTGCATTATTTCTTCTGTTTTACATTCTTGTACATTTTCCATTCTTAGTAGATTTATAGTTCAGATAAGCACTAGTGCTTATCTGCATACTCTATTCTAGAGCTTTACACTCCTCCTGTTAACTGCTTGTAAAGTTGTGAGGAGAAGCTGTGCATAGTTCTCTCAGGAAAAAGCCAACAACAGCATAAAGGTCCTGTCATGGGCTTCAAAGAAAAACACCAGTTTATCCTTGCTTACATCCTTGCATCCCCCAGATTACCTGGAGCAGATGTCAGATATGGAAATGCCTGAGATGATGAAGCCTCGTGGATTTGGATGAAAGCAAAGCAAGATGCGTTGTGGACGCAGTGGGGAAGGATGCCTTCACATGCAACCACGGGGCTGAAGCAGGATGATAGCCTGGCTCTATGGAGCTGCTGGCATCGTGCTGCTTTGCTGCTCCATGTCCCCTTGCATGGGGTGAACTGGGCACTGGGTCATGATGAAGCCCCTGCCGCCAGGCTTTGTGCATCTCCTTGCCAAGCTGGAGTCTCCAGTCCGTGGGGTGGATGGCGCCTTGTCTGCGCGGATTTGTTGTGCCTAGTTGATCATGTAATTTTTTTGGACTGGTAACTCCCTGCTGCTTTGTGGTGTGAAATTCCTGCAAATTGCATTACTCTGGTGTCAAAAACAGTCATTAGCTCCAGTGTTGATGCTGAGCCGGTATTGCTTGGCCCAGTTGGAACTTGGCCTGTTACTGACCATTTCACTCAGCAGTAACATGAAATGTCTCTTCCCAAAAGCAATTCACTGGGTACAGTTAATCTTCAGGGAAAAGCTGGTGCATCACCCTCAGTGCTTTATGTATAATTTACTTAACAGGTCAGAATTACCTTTAGAAATGCCATTAATGTTTTATCACAGATCCTGTTTTACTGTTTTTCTGATAAAATTGATTTTGTATCAGATCAGTTGATCTTAAAGACAGATTTATTTTAATGAGGAATTCAGCATTATGGCTCTAATTTCTATTGTTATTTGAAGCAATTATTATATTGTTATTTCAATTATTATATTGTTATTATTGTGTCAAGCACTTGAGTCTTATGTCTTCTCATTAAATATCATGATTAGAAATGTCTTTTGAGATGCAGAAACATTTTATTATGCTTGAATGTTGAATAGACTCCAGATTTGGATAGGACGTGAATGCATTTGGACTTGTTACTGCTGAATACCCATGGCAAATCTGCTTACTGCCTCTGATATAATCACAGAAGGCAATTGAAATGCTTTCTATACTAGCATGGTGTGAGTAAAGGCAGGCAGAATGGGTACACAGGTTTGTGTGGACTGACAGTGTGATCTGCCCTTCCTTATAAACTACTGCCTCAAAACTCCCCTAAGTAAATTTTTTAAGAAAGTAATGGACCGCTTATGTTACCTACTTTTTTAATCTACTTTGAAGGGAGTAAAGGAGTATTGCTGTCTGTGGACCCTGAATATATGAAAAATGTATGTTAAAGAGCATGTGAAGTTTAAAATGTAATTATTAAAGTCCTCATTTTATGGGAAGATATTAATAAGTGTTCTGTCTAATGTATGTACATGATATATGAGAACAAATATGAAATTGATTACTTGGGCAGCAATAATAAATTCAAAAGTATGTACTCTTCTACAAGTGAGGGTGCTGCTATATATAATTCATATATTTAAATGGCAATGCAGTTGCAAATCAGTGTTCAGTCTTGAATTCTCTATTTGAGATATTAACTTAAATAATTGATTGCTACATTGCCCTGGAGTTCAAAATACGTCTACAGTGTTAATCTTCATGTTGCTCAGCAGCTATTGGTGGGTGCAGAGATTGATCTCACTGTGGAAATTGCTGAATGGGAACCTATTGACTGTGTCTTTCAGATAAAAATCAAAAAGGATCATCAGGGAATTTGTATCAGTTTTTAAAAGCTCAGATCTGAAGACCAACTGGAAGAAAACTGAGGATTTCCTGCTATCACGTATTTTTCACTTGAGTTTAGCAATCACTGTGTTGGTTCAAAACACTGTATTATGAAAGCGCAAATCTCATATGCTTTACCCCAAATTCCCAATCAGTTAACACACAGAGGATGTGTTCATCATAATTATAACTGGAAAATATGTGAGACCCTCTTTACTTTCTCCTGCATACTTTTGAAACATTTTCATTTAAATCTATGCTTATGGGAAGGAGAGACTCTAACTCTTGTGATTTGTTTTTAGGTACATACCTTTGACTTCGGCTGTACACCCTCTAGGAGTCTACCAATGTGTTGTCATAGATAACTTTTACTATGGGAATTGTGGATTATTTCATGTGTGTTACTACTTGTTCCTCTGTACAGAATTCAGTTCTTCAAGACAAAAGGTGGAAATGTACAAGCAGTAATTACTTCTATTTTTAGAAGACTATTCTCTAAATTATACAGTGCAGTTGAAGTCTGTGGATAGCTAGTCCATCAATGACTGCAGTGGGCTGATCTTCCCTTCTATTCCAGAAGGTCATTAAACTTTTAGAAAGTGTCATAGGTAATCCAAATTTCTGCATCATTGAGGAAAATTGTCCTGTCTCACAGTCTTAAAAATTCATCATCTTTTCCAGTGTACGACAAGATCCCTAAGCTGCTACTTCCCTCTATTAGTTACTTGTTTTTATCACTAGTTATTATTGATCCAAATGAAAGCAAAATTCAAATTAATTTACCATTCTAACTTTGTCATATTTATCATGAGGTCATAGTGAAGAGTATGTACACAGAAAATTCATTGTGAACTAGTAATTTGAGCTATTGAGGAGATATTCTTCATATTCCCTGGGCATTCTTCAAAGTATAATTTGGAGTTGACCATTGGGTGTCACTGTTGGCGCTCATAATACAGACTGATCTCTATCACTGGCAATTTGGGAAGGGATTTGAGGAGGAATTTGGGAAAAAGTGGGTCTTGTTACTTTCAAGACATGCTTTTTTCTTCTTGGCCACATGGAGAAAAGTAAGACAGAAGTGCAGAGACTGTAATCACTGATACCGTTAAAGGAAAAGATCCACAGTAACTGAAATACATTTTCCAATGCTACTCAACAAGGACTAATGTGTATAGTTAAATGCAATTGCTCAGGGATGATATTGACAAAATTATGATAAATTTTTCCATTATGGAACCAATTTTCACTTAAATCAAATGCTGTCTTGATTGCTAAGAGAAGAAAAGATTGTGCTGTCATGTCTTAAAATGAAGACAATATTTTGATTATAAAAAAATACAGTGAAAATCCTTAAACTGTGAAGAAGCTGTAAAAATAAACTTGTAACTCCTTGTATATTCATTAATAAATGAATGCTTTACATCAGCAACAAGCACTGCTGCATATGGGCTGTTGACCTTGAAAGGTTGATATAGTTCATATAGTTGTCAGATTCAAATGCGTGTTTTTTTTTTTTTTTTTTTTTTTTTTTCCCCTGGGTTAAAAATAAGGCTCTGATACTCTCATGTATGTGTGTGTGATTCACACCATTACCTCTGGCTTTTCTGTATTGGCAATACCTTCCATACTGGCAGGCTCTGCAGTTGTTTAGAATTGTGTTGCCTTTCACGAGATGCAATTCAGGCCCATAGTCTGTTTATATGGAAGTATTTCAGGTCCAAAATACATGTTTTGGATTAGGAAGAAGAAAGTATTTTCAAATACCTTTTGAATATATTTGCATGCATCAGTATAAAAATTATCCTTCGTATCTGGGCAATCACTTAATTGTATAAACAATAACTCTGTAAGATATCATATGCAATGCATATATAAAAATGAATGTGAGAAGATTGTGTTTTTAATGAATAAATGACCTTGTGCTTATCTATTTTTTCAGTAATAACGATTTTATGTCAGCTTTTTCTTCCTCAGAGTAAACTATCAGCAGAGAAGATCAACGCTATAATTTTACTGTATTCATTAGATCAAAGAGCTGAATTTTAGGCTAGGTAGTGCTACTTTAATATTAGCAATTTGCAAGGTTTTAAGATGTCTGTAGACTGGTGAAATGGCTCCCTCCTGATTACTTATATGTTTAGCATTTTTTCCTTCCTTTCCTGAAGCTGTATAGTTCCACGCATATTTCTTGCACGGGCACTGTTATGTTCAGTGAGCACAGCATGTGCCATAATTGCTCAAATACTGGCCTTGTGGTGTGTTCTAAGTTGGGATAATGCTACATCCTCATTTTGACAAGTGGGGAATTAAATAAAAAACAGCCAAATTCCTTACTTGTATTTACATGACTGTTTTTAGTACGAACAAGGAATTCACCCTAATACTATAAAACCTAATTGTTAACTGCTGGATGTTTCTACTACTTAAATTGTAAAAAAAAAATTCTGATAAATTTAGGCATATTTTAGAGGGCTGGAGGTTATAGGGCTAACTCTATTAGCAGAAAATTATCACAGACTCATAGAACACGGTGCATTGGTGCAACCTCTGGCAAGGAGCATCACAAATGTGAAAACTATATTAGGTTATTCAGGACCTCATCCATTTTACTTCTAAGTATCTCTAGGGATGGAGACACAACAACTTCTCTGGGCCATATGTTTCGTTAGCTGACCACTGTCATGTATATCTCATCAGAATTTATCTTGGTGGAACTGAAGCACCCAAAGCACCACAAGAAGCGGCCTTTGGGGGCTAATCTCACAGTTGATGGTGGTGTAGGCAGGTGTCAGGTTTCCAATTCCTATCAAGAGTGCAAAATGTATGTAGTCTGAAACAGGGATTCATTGGGCAGTCTTATACATTGTGTTTATTCCATGTATTTGGTAGCTTCCTGTATAGTTGCAACAAATTAATAATGATACAACATTTCTGCAAAACTTCACTGTCGTTCAAATATACTGAAAACAGCCCCTCCCTCTGGGAGGGAAGCAAGGTGATAAATGAGATCACAGTTTTCCCAACAGGCTATGGCCATCATTTTTGGAGTGAAAAGACTAGCAAATTCCTAGCAGCAGATTCAGCAAAATAAATTTGAAAACAGAAGTCTGAATAAAATAGTTAAATGCTTAACTCACTAAAATGGAGCATAAAAGGGGTGTAAAAAGGCATATGCTATAGTTACAGGGGAATGCAGATATTACTTGTATTATTTTTCTGATATGGAAATGATACACTTGTATATGCAGTGATGTTCATAACATTTCTGCTAGTTTAGGTATTGATGCTCTCACAATATTTCTTGTGAGCTAAGTCTCTTCAAATAATATTTACACTTGAGTCGTGGGCTTCTTTTGACCACTTTTCTTTCTAGGCCTATGAGATTTCTTTTTCTCTTCTATTAGTGCAGCGTCAGTGCACTATGTGATGTAAATGATCGTATATGGGGAAGGAATGTCCAAAGTTTACTTAAATTTTTTGTACAAAACAACCAGGAATTGTATTCAATTTGTGACATCAACCTGCAAGGGTAACGCACAGAAACTTGGTGCTCTAATATCATGCTTTGGCTTTACTAAAAGATCTGTTCAGATCAGGTTTAGGGCTTGTTCATTTTTTTCCCTGTTACATAATCCACAAACTTAATCAGAGGCTGAAATTACTACTAAATGGCCTACATTTTGCTGCATTTCATACAAAAACAAACAAACAAACAAACAAAAAACCTTTTGAGAAATTGTGGAAGGAAACTGCATAAACCAATATTGTCTTAAAAACAGGATGTATTCTGTGACACACAGACTGAGGAACACTTAGAATACTGACTACTATGACTCGTTGGTACCACATTCAGATACAAGGAGGCAAAACAGTGTTTGAGACTTGCTGTATTCCTTGCATAAAAACAGTGATTGTATTTATTGTAGTCTCGTTTTGACCAGACTATTACATCTGCCAGCTGTGAAATAAACACTCTGCTGCTATTTACCATTTAAGTGCACAGAGAGAGTGCGAGGAAAGGAAAGAAAATAGAAGGAAATATTCATAAGAACTGCTTACTCAAAAGGTTTCTAAAGAGAATTCTGGTAATCATGGTTCAGAAATTATAAACTGGGGATTACAAAGCTGAATTTGTCTGATCTGGAATATATGAATTCAAGCACTTTTAGCTGACCTTTAGAAGTTATTTGTATGAAAGCTTCATACAAATCCTGTTCATCAGGACAAGTTAACTCATTCATATCTGCTCACTCATCTGCACATTTGGTTATTACCTAAGTAAGGTCAGTGAAAGTGTACAAAGACTTCACAATAACAACTGATTAGATGATGAGAAGGTAGACGAACTTACTGTGGCTAAATAAAAAAGTAATGCATAAAAAGTGGTTATTTGACCCTTAGAAAATCAAACAAACAAAAATAAATAACAAGCACTGAAAGAGCATGTATAACAAGGGACTGTAGCAAAAATGTGTCCATTAAAATTCTTGACAAAGAGTTTTAACCTGACCTATTTGTTGCATGAAACAAATTAAACGATGGAATTTGCTGTCCCAGGATGTTCTGGTCATCAAAGCATTTTCATTTCAGAGATCTACAATCAGATGTCATTATGGCAATTTTTCTATTGCAATCTTCAGCAAGGCTATATTGTAATACTGATTTCTGGGAAAATTTAAATGCTCTCAGACACATGCTTTTTAACCAAAGAAAAGATCACATGGCCATCCTATGTTGTCTTCTAGTCTCAAAAAAAGTGGGGAAAGTTCAGACTTGATATTGAAGATTGTCTTTCAGGCCCACCTCTATCTTGAATAATTATATCAGCTGCTGCTCTTTAGACTTCAGCCATTAATAAAGACTTTATATATACATATTCCAAGACTGTATAAATATATTAAAAAATAGGAATATTAGATAAGTGTATCTTGGCATTTGTAGATCTTTCAGTATTATGTTTAAATATTCTGAAATAAACAGAAAATACTCTTTCCAATCTCTAGTCTTACATATATGTATATATGCAATTGTTAGCTTTCATGTGTGTCTGTTAGAGCAGGTTTAAAACTTTTTTTCCAACACTGTTTTAGTCATTTAAACTTTAGACATTCCTAATATGCAAGTAAATGTTCAAACTACTCCTTGATTTTGTAAGCTCTGGCTCTTGGTTATCTCTTTAACAAAGAGTTCCAGTTTCAGATCATCTTTGTCTTTTTCTTTCCGGTTTTGAAATTGCCTTCCTTTAATTTCTTTGAAATCCACCTGCTGCTGCAGTGTGAGGAAGAACAGAAAATTTATTTCCAAGTCAGTCTAAGCATTATTTTATATACATTTGTTATGTCAGTTCTTATCTGTAGAGAAAGAAAATGGTCCCTATGTTTTTACCTGGATTTTTCCAGTTTCTAATTGAGGTGACTCCTTCTTCTTGTCTCACTCTAAATCAAGGCACATCATTGTCTTTACAGAGGCATTTCAGAGCTGTCTTGTGTCGTTCCCTATCCTTTTACACTTACATATCTTTAAAACTTCCTTGCCTTTTTTACTGGGGTTGCACTGAATGGAGGTTTTTATTAAGCTATCTTCACCAGTGTTTATTTGTCTTACACTGGTGGAAGTTCTACTGGTGAAGTTTTCAGGTGGAAACTTAAGTTTTATCTTGACAAGTGAGGTTAAAAAGGAATAGTTCAGATTTTCTTATTTCAATCTCAGTTAAAGAGTACCAAAGGGACTTACTAGTCATGGCTCCTCAACTTGTATACCTAAATGGCTCATGTTCCTTGGAGTGGTGTGAAAGAAATCCTGATGTGAAGCAGAGGCAGGGTTTTTGTTTATGAACCGAAGATCAGAAATGGGAACTCTTGCTGGAACTTTCTTAAAACCTGGGGGTGCAAGGCAAGCAAGTAACCCTATTGAGGCAGGCAGGCCAGAACGGATACTACTGGGGAATTCACGTCACCTAAAAAGATTCAGCTCTTCCAAAGAAGATTTTTTTGAGACCATGATGTTAAAAAGTCTGTTCTGACTCCAGTCCCATGAGCTCCCTTGCTGATTCATGTTTCAGTGATGGGACTGTCTTGACTTGATGTGTGTGTGAGATGGATGTGAAGTCCCCACTGGAACTGAACAGATGCAGTGACTCAAGTTTGGGCTGGGTGCTTTAAGGTGCACAGCAGTCAGCTCTGCCTCACAGCTCCAGAGGCCCCATCCTTGCTGTATGTTTGTTTAATTCAAGTGTTAGAATAAAATGAAAATCTTTAATAGAATTAATGCTGTGGAAACATTAAAAAGTGCAGCAAATCTCATACGTTTTAAATGCTGGAAAATGTTTTCTAGAAAAATAAATGTTTGTTTCTAAGAAGTTAGTTATGTGTGCTGCTTTATTGAAATTAACATTCCTCTCAAAGACCTCCTGGTGTCCCAAAATTTGTATCAGCAATTCTTTTCTAGCCTCAGGGTTATGATTACTAAATTATTGCTACTGAAAGACGGAATCAGCTCAAAATTATTATTATTATTATTTTTTAATTTGGTCTCTATAGTCTCCAAGGGTTTGTAAGTTCTGCCTTCTCACCATATCATTTTCACCAAGGGACTGTTGAAGAAAGTAGCTGGCAAGTTCAGGGGCAGAGGTTTATTATTAATTTCAAGAGGCAGCTGATAGGCAGCAGCGATTATGTTTTATGATCACACAGAGATGTGAAGGTGAACTGATGACTCAAGTGTTTGTATACAGTGAAGAAGTATTTAATAGACTTAATTCTTACAGCCCTATAGGATTTAAAGGGCATAAAAAGAGACTTGTGGTGTAAACGATTCTAATGAGACGGCAAGTTGTCCTACTTCCGGGATTTTAGGAAAGTCCTAGTATGTGTTTAAAGAGTTCTCTGACCTAATCTTGTTAGAGAAACCCAATAATAGCTCCCAGTCCTCTTATTATTAAGCTGTGGACCCCTGTGTCACCAATATCTAGTAATAATCAAAATCCCTCTGCATTTTCATGCTCATTATGAAGAAGGTCTGCACTCCAGGCTGATTTAAATTTCCGTAAAAGTGTAATGAATCTAGAGTTTATATTAAAGTGCTCACAAGATGACAAGTTATGATCAGTGTCTCTTCGTATGAAATAGGCTGTAGAAGTCTCAAATTTATTAGTGCTAGCAGGGGGTACCAGTTTCCCGCTGCTTCATTAATCATATTGCTTCAGACATATTACACTTTTTCATTTAACAAGGCAAAGTCTCTCCTATCGGCCATTCAGCATGGGCCCCGCTGACATACGATGCCACATCCAGAACATTCAGCATGACATTTCCACACACCAAGTGAGTGGAGCTGCTCCCTCAAGGAAGGCAGCTCTGCTGCCCAAAGGTTGAGCTCTCTGCAGAGTCTGGCACTCACCTCACTTGCAAGCTCAGCCGTGTGATGTTTTCCCTTTTTCACTTCATATGTTACCCTCCTCTAATCTGAAAATGAGAGTCGGAGTAATAAAGGTGCTTTTCTGTCTAGAATAATTTTGAGACTGCTCAGAAGGTCACATTTTGCAAGCCTGTGCCCAGAACATTTTGCCAGAGCAGGTCTGTGAGAAATTATTTGGGCATCATGGAACTTAGTCTGTTTGTTTATACTAAGCTCATTAAACATTACCTAAAACTAAGTTTTAGTGTAATGAGTTTTTTTTTTTTTTTTTCATCTTCAAAGAGAGATTCTAGAATCTTC
This sequence comes from Tinamus guttatus, assembly GCF_059628265.1. Classification (NCBI taxonomy): domain Eukaryota; kingdom Metazoa; phylum Chordata; class Aves; order Tinamiformes; family Tinamidae; genus Tinamus; species Tinamus guttatus. Next base: position 453,315 of record NW_028288676.1, read on the forward strand.
TCAATTGGTATTACTTAATAAAAAGAACACTGCTGAAAAAAGTCTGAGAATGTTTGAAATTTGGTGGTGACATAAATGTGGTGATAACTACACACAAAGTAATCTGGCAATAGATTTGGTGATGGATATGTTATTAATTTTGAGTCTTCATGTTTACATATTGTAAAGATGCAGAATATGTGTAAGGAAATTCTAATTTTGGCCTTCAGTGATGGCTGGATTCCATGGCAACACAAAAGTCCTTTTTCCCAAACAATATTTTGCTTTTGTTATGAAGCAGGGGGAACAGGCCTTTATAAGCATTACCAGACTTAGGTTGACCATGTCAGAAGAAATTGAGTTCCTGTGTGGAGGAGTTTGTCCTCCACTCAGAAGAATGAAAACAGTGGGATACTTTGCTAGAAAATAGTTTGCTTGCATGGTGTGAATTGGACTATTCAGGCTGAACCTGGTTTGGCCATTATCTGCACTGAAGAGCATTCAGTATGAATTATATAATGTGTCATTTTGAGTACTATGCTGCAAATTCCTTTCTAACTGTACAAAACAGCCACATCCTGTAAATGCCTTTTAGGGGGTCATGCTTGCTCTTGGAGCAAAAACTGTTGCTTAGAATTGTTTTAGGAGATTACTTAGCTTATGTCGGAATTTTATTGCTGTGTTGAGAATGTATTTGATGAATTCTGATAATAGATGTGTAAAATAAATATATAAACTGTAAAAAACAAACCAAACAAAAACATCTAAAACTTATAGCAAGATGAACAGGTGGCCAGATTAGAACCACCAAATTTTAATAGCAGATTAATACTCAGTAGTTGTGCAGTTTTAGCTACAAAATTTAAATATATTTTTGCTTATTTTTCCTATATAAACCAGAAGGATTAATCTTAAATGCTCTGACGGATTTAGTCCATCTTGTGGCTTCAAGTATTAGTGAGTGCTGTTTCATACGACTAACAACCATAAAATTGCACATCATCTTGCAAAATTTTGTAAATATGAGCCACATAAGCATAACTATGTATTAGTTTGGTCAATTAAAATATAGATTATTATATATATGGTCACTACTGAGCACATCAGTGGGAAATTACACTTGAATTCATGAAAATACTTAATGTTATAAATAATGAGAAACTGGCCCGGACAACATTTAATGATAGACCAACTGTAGAAAATAGCTGTTGAGCTTTGAAATTTTGAGGTGTTTGTTCAGCTGTTTTAAAATGTTCAGATAAAATGCAGTATTTCAAATGTTATGTGCAGCAACATGGAAGATAATTAAACAGCAAATGTTTCCATTCCGTAGTTCAATCACCAATGTATGTATGTGCAATTAGGCCTAATTATACAGAGTGGAAAGAAAATGGAGACGTATGATGATTGCATCATCATTATAACAGACAGTTATTTAACATGTACAGCAGTTTTCAGACTCTGTTGTGAATGCCTTTGCTGTGAACGAATGAAAGGCACAATTTCTACTGCTTTCTTTTCTTCCATTTGAAGCAAGTGTTACATGAAGTTGGACTCAAAATTCTTTCCTACATAACAAAATGTATTCTGTGGAGCCAAAGGAGAGTTGAGCAAAGGGAAATGGCATCAACTGTGTGGTTATATGGTATTTCTATTTATGGTAGAACAATGTGTAATAGTCTGCAGTTGCTACTCTAACCCTTGACAAATGCCTTTATGACTCTTCCTCATCTACTGATGACATCAAGGTCACCTGGGATGCTAGGTACCTAAAATTAACCTGATGGTCTGAACATCTAAAATACTAGCTGTTATACTGTTTAATAGCTAGGCACATTCTCAGATGTGGAATCTTAAGAAGTGACATAGATCAATGATCTTCCCAAGGCAAAGCTACACGCATCCAAGCCATCCCTTTGCCTGGAACATGACCTGTCCCTCTGTGCTGGTCCATCCTGTCTTTCCTGAAGAGCCAACAGGACCTGGAGGTCACTCCAGCACTTCAATTATGAGAGCTATCCCACCATGCAGCTGCAATCTCAATGAGGCCACAGCTCTGCAACTCTCACCGACTTCCACATCCTGTTGCTTGTTCACTGTGCTGCATGCATCCATGCATGGCTGTTTGAGACGGGCTCACCTCATACTGCTTTTATGAGGAAAATGTAAGATTCTCAGCGGTTGTTTTTCTTCCCGTCAACATATTTGCTGCACCTTTTGCTGTCCCCTTACTTCTCCTCAGTTTATGGTAACCATCTCCCTATGTATCTGTTTTAAAGCCACCCTCAACCATCCATGGTGGGAGGTCCTTTGCAAAGATGCTCTCGCCCCACTTAAGTCAAAGCATCCCATCTGGGCTTAGCAACCCTTGCTCTATAGATCCACCAGTCATAGGAACCAAAGCCCAGTCTGCTACACCAGCTGGATGAGTATGTTTTGCCCTGAACCCTTCTCCCTTACTGGCAGGATGGAAGGGACGTCACCTTCAGCCCATCTCCACCCCTCATGACCAGAGCTCTACAGTTACTCTTGTTGCACTTTGGGTCACCTCAACTGCACCAGTGATGCCCAACAGCAAAGGGTAAAAATCCAAGTGCTGGACAAGAATTGGCAGCCCCTCTACAGCAAACAGTGAATCTCCCTGATGTTAGCTTGGAGATAAGTGCCTGCCACCCTTGCAGGAGGTAGCTGTCAGAGCCTCTGGCAGCTCTGCTGCATGCTCAGCATGCCTTGTGAGCCCCCTGATGGGTCTTGCTTGTCCTCATCTGCAGTCGGGGCACGATCCTGATGCTGAAGCTAGGTAAGGAGCCTATTTCCTGTTGCCAGAAGCTCTCAGAGTGCAGCTTTTCTCCTGTCCATCTATTAAAAACAAGGCAAGCAAAAAGCCCAGAGACCTGTGCTGAGGCCTACAAATTTTCCAGCAGGGGGATGAAGTTGGTGGGTTTGGGAGAAAAATCAGTAGTGGCGGACATCAGACAAAATCAGTAAGTTGAGAGTTTTATCAAAAAGAAAGGGAGCTCCTGGAGCAAAATAAACATAGATGAACTAGTTTGCTAATTTTATTTGCATTTTTAGTTGACACGGCCTGTAATTTGATTGTTACCTGTTGTCTGTAGTTCTTGGGGAACTGGAGAGTTGTGCTGAAAAGAGACTTTAAAATGACTGTATGGCAAAATAGTAGCCCTTGTAAAACAGAGCTCTGCTGCTGAAGACAATGTTACTGGTTTGTGGCAAAGAAAGATAATTTAGAACTCTCTCTCTATATATAATTTCCCTACTAAAATTACTTCAAGAAGGGTCTGGTAAAGAGATGCCCTTATGGAAAGTGTTGACTGTTGGTTGAGATTTGCATATTGAGTGAACCTATGTAATACTGCTGTTGAGTGTCTCTGCTAATTATGTTATAAGGAAATGGTGGGAGAATTAAACTTCTGAAATGAAACTTCTGAAAATCTAGTATCACGTAAGTCTCTGTCTAGCCTATTTTCCATACATGATAGCTGACAGATTCCTTCAAATTTATTCAATGTGAAGAAGATGTCAAAGATTTCTGATTTGATTTCAGTAAATAATATTAGAAGAGCTGGGTCTTGAGAAGAAGCCAGTTTGAATAATTAAAGACTGATTCAGTGTGTGAGGAAAAGAAATGTAATGTTCTTCAGCTTTTACAAATTAAAGGAATAAGAAAGGAAAATTGTGTTGCCATTCAGTGACGGTGAATGATAAATTCAGAGGCAAAGCCTGAAAATAGGGTCAAGTTTTATCTGGGACAGGGATACGGAAAGTGGGAGCTAACCTATAACAGTGCTGGGATGAGAGGCTAGAACCTAAACATTGCTTCATCTAGGGTGGAAGCAGAACTCAACTATTTTCAAATTGGGTGAACCAGATATCCTTCATTGCCTTGAATACTGACAAAAGTGCCAGAGGTTATTTTACCTGTGCAGTTATTTCTATAATAATTCTGTGAAGTGATAGGGTTTATTTTGGGAGAAGAAAAAACAGTAGGATTTGGAGCGCTTCTTTGCATTTCTTTTTTAATCTTTTGCTTAGGAAAGTGCATATTTCCAGAGAGTCTGGGACTTCTCTCTAAGAAAGATTCAAGGGCTGTGCTACATTACAATGCTTAGAAGGGCAATGAGCAACAAGCACATGAATCTTTTTCTTAGTTTCAGTAAAGCTTAATGCAAACTATTAAGAAAAGAAAAAATTACAGATGCAGGAATAATGGGCAGTGAATTTAAAAACTTCATGCAGTTGCCAGAGGTAGAATGTTCCAAAATTACCCAAAACCTTTCTATATAAGGGTTATTTCCTTAGACAACAGAATGTGGAAAGTCTCATATGCTTATAATGTTTTCAATTTTTTTTCTGTAGTGCCATGCTGGAGAGTTTAAGTTGGAACACAGAGTCATAGATGACAGCCAAAGAATTATCTTAAAGGAAGTTATATTGGCTTGTTTAAAAGAAACTGTAATGCTGGAGGGATGTTACAGGTAGAGTTCTTCAAGGATCAGTCTAGGGGCCAACATCATTTAGCATTTTCATGCATTTTCAGGAAAGAGTGATAATGATGTGACTTGCTAATAAAACAAAGTTAGTAAGCATTATCAAAGATGATTATGAAAAACTATGTGACCTTGAAGACTAGACTTCAAAGTGTGAGATGAGATTTAACAGTGGGGCTGCTTGGACCTATCCTTAGGGAGTGATAATAAGAAGCTTCATCATTAGCTGGAAGCTGATTAGCTGGAAACCACAGAATCACAGATTGGTTGAGGTTGGAAGGGACCTCTAGAGATCATCTAGTCCAACCCCTGTGCTCAAGAAGGGACATCCAAGAGCATGTGGCACATGGTGACATCCAGGTGAGTTTTGAAGATCTCCAAATCACTCTTTACCCTCACCCTACTCCTGCTCAATAAATATTCAGGGGAATACATGGCAGGATCACTTGCAGTTTGACTTTGTGTGCCTTTTACTGTCTGTTCAGACAGAACCTGAGCACAGACATCTGGATAGTATTGACAGAAATGAACTTGCTACAAAGTAGGGACAGCAACAATTTTCAAAAACTGCAGGAGATATCCTAAATCAGAACCATGTTTTCCTTCTGATAGCATAACTCACCATAATTCTACCCTCTTTAATAATATTTCACAAAAATATTGGAAAAGTTTTGGGGAAATGTAAAGCAAATTAAGGGCACTTCTTTGCAACCTGTAAGACTTTTAAAAATTTATGAGATTTTGATAATTTTATCACTCTGAAACTGCCTTTTTAACCTCCCTTTTATTTATATATTTATTTATTTATTATTTCTTTCACTTTGTAATGAATCATCGGTGAAAAGGTAAAGTCTTTTTTTTTTTCACAGCTTTCACCCTGAAGAGAAGCCAGGAATTGTACATCTTAGAACAGTATTTTTTCAGGCTATTTGTAGCCATGAGTCTGTGCCAAATTTACACTTGTTTTACTTCAGGAATATTAGCTTTTTCAAACATGAAGTTTTGAAACTACATTTTGTAAAAAATAGCTCAATTTTTTGGTTTTGCAGATTTTGCAGTATGTGCACCAAATCTGTATGATCCTGTGGCAATCTTTCCGTCCATATTATTTTTATATTTTCTCAACTTACATTCATGAGCAGATATTCTGTCCCTAGATTATTCATGGAGAAAAGGGGAGAAGTTTTCAAAAATCCCCGAAGTTTAAAAAAATCCATGAGAGATAGATAGAGTCCTAATTTTTCTGTATTTGACATTCAGAACCTGACAAGTCTTAAACTGCTGACCATTTTTTATGACTTGGGTAATCCTAAAAGAGATTCCTTTATTGCAACTGGCCTCTTTTAGGTTAATCCTAAAACTTTGCTTGTGAATTTTCAGTTGGGTGTCCTAAGCCAAAGATGAAATGAGGTCCCTTAAAAATTCAGCAGCATACTCTTTTGGTTGAGAGAGATAGGATTGTGGCGACTGGCAAGAATTATATTCGGGCGGTGCTGCCTGTCCACCTTGACATTTTGTCCTAGAAAAGGAACATGGAATAGGAGATTAAAGGCAACTAAATGGTACATGCCAATTCTTAGTGTACCAAGGACTTTCACTGGCCATCAAAAAACCACTTCTTTTAGAAGAAGACATCTAATTCTCCTTGATATGAACAAAAGTATATCTTGGAAAAATATTTTTTATTGTTGTTTTTTTCTCCCTCCACCTCAGCATGATCATGGAAGCAATAAATATGCTTACAGAATTGCTGAGACTTGGTACTGAAAGCCGTGATTTAGGGAAACAATCAGCATTTAGAAAGAGGAAATTATAAAATAAAATAACTTTTGTTGTCCCATATTTTTTTTATGATATAATACCAGAGCCCTGAAATGCGTGGCCATGTTTTCATTTAAATTTGGGTTGCTTGAATATTGTTTATGCCTTAGCAATATGCAGAGGCTTTTTTTTTTCCCTAGAAAAAGTACTTAAATGCTTTTTGTGTTTTCCATAAGCACTTCCCACAGAGATTTTTGTAATAAAACACTGACTTAAAGGTTATAAGAGTGACTATAAATCTGTGCTAATGCTGTATCCTAGGTTCTGTAAATCCATGGCCTCAAGGCAGTGAATTTGTTAGTGAGAATAATGCTGAATGACTGCCTCATATAGTGTCATTCAGAGTTTTGAATTGCGGTATTATGGTGACACATGCTTGGTAGTAATCGTGTTGAATAATTCAGATTTCTGGCTGCATACGCCATTAATTCTGATGATCTGAACTTAGAGTTCCAAGCCTACCAGGGTTTTTGACCTGGTAGGTATCCAGAGACACAAAAGAAGTGCTTCCTTCAAACACAGAAATGCAAGGCTTCTCCTGCCCCGGTCAGTCTCTGTTGACTGCCACTCCGATCCTCATCTAAAGTCTATGGGAACTCCACTGTTGGTTTGAGCGGACAAAATCCAGAGCATGCAGAAGAAAACCATCTAGGAATGTCTCTCTGCACCTGTCTTGTCCATTATGCTAGTGGTCTTTGGTCAGCAGGAGGTTAATTTTTCACAAATAGCTACTGAAAACTCGTATTTTGTGAAGAACTGGGGCTAAACCTTGATTTCTTTCATGCGTGTGGAAGTGTAGTCAGACTTGGTACTATCACTAGTTCTGAGTGCTATCTCCATAAAGTAAAATAAATGAAGTTAATATGTAGGGGGGAAAGCTATTTAATAGATCAGGCAATTGAATAGCATTTTATTGCACCTGATGCAACTATATGATGATACAGTGATAACCCACTAGATATTTAAGCAAATATATTCAGTGGCTGTTTTTCAGAAAATATATATCAGCTATACTTTACCATCAATAGAAATGAGCCAGTGTATTTCATTACACTGAAAAAAAATGAAGAAATAAGTTCTTTCTTTATCTGAATTTACCTTTTTTAATGAAGATCCTCAAGAATATTTGGAAACATTTAAATTTAAAATTACTTAGGTTGTAAAAAGGATCACTCTCAAGGAGACTTTTTTACCCTCTCTGATTCTTGTTTGCATATGAACTAAGGCTTACTGTGCTAGTTTCCTAGTTTTTGAACAGAACAAACAATATGTCTTCATTACTTCTTTCCACCATCTCCCACCTTCCCCCACCACCTTCCCCTCTGGCCCCCCCAAAAAATGCATTGGCTTATGGTAGACCTTCATACCTTTCTTGGAAAGGAAGGCTGCATTTCTATAGACTGGTGGCTTGAAATCCCATCTACTGGAATTCATGAAGCACTTCAAAAATAAGAGGTAGGTAATGCTTCATAGAATCATAGAATCATAGAATGCTTAGGGTTGGAAGGGACCTCTAGAGATCATCTAGTCCAACCCCCCTGCATACGCAGGGACACCTAAAGCACGTGGCACAGGACTGCATCCAAGCGGGTTTTGAAGATCTCCAGAGAAGGAGACTCCACAACCTCTCTGGACAGCCTGTTCCAGTGCTCTGTCACCCTCACTGTTAAGAAATTTTTCCTTAAGTTCCTATGGAATTTTTGATGTTTCAGTTTCCGGCCATTTCCTCTAGTCCTATCAGTGGCCACCACTGAAAAGAGACCATGACCGTCCTCTTCAATCCTTCCCTTGAGGTATTTATAGACACTGATTAGATCCCCTCTCAGCCTTCTCTTCTCCAGGCTGAACAGGCCCAGCTCCCTCAGCCTCTCCTCATAGGGCAGATGTTCCAGGCCCCTGATCATCCTTGTGGCCCTGCGCTGGACTCTCTCCAGCAGCTCCACATCCCTCTTGTACTGTGGAGCCCAGAACTGGACACAATACTCCAGATGCGGCCTCACCAGGGCTGAGTAGAGGGGCAGGATCGCCTCCCTCGACCTGCTAGAGACGCTCTTCTTAATGCAGCCCAGGATCCCATTGGCCTTCTTGGCCACGAGGGCACACTGCTGCCTCATGGTCAACTTGTCGTCCACCATGACACCCAGGTCTTTCTCCGCAGAGCTGCTCTCCACAAGCTCGGTCCCCAGCCTGTACTGGTGTCTGGGGTTATTCCTCCCCAGGTGCAGAACCTTGCACTTGGCCTTGTTGAATTGCATGAGGTTTTTCACCGCCCAGTTGTCCAGTCTGTCCAGGTCCCTCTGGATGGCAGCGCAGCCCTCTGGGGTATCAGCTACTCCTCCCAGTTTGGTATCATCAGCAAACTTGCTGAGGGAGCACTCCGTGCCTTCATCCAGGTCACTGATGAATAAATTGAACAGGACTGGACCAAGGACTGACCCCTGGGGGACCCCACTAGCCACAGGCCTCCAACTAGACTCTGCACCGCTGATCACCACTCTCTGGGCCCTGCCATCCAGCCAGTTCCTAATCCATCTCACTGTCCACTCATCTATCCCACACTTCCGGAGCTTGCCCAGGAGGATGTTGTGAGGGACGGTGTCAAAAGCCTTGGTGAAGTCGAGATAGACGACATCCACCGCTCTCCCCTCGTCTATCCAGCCGGTCATTTCATCATAGAAGGCTATCAGGTTAGTCAGGCAAGATTTTCCCTTGGTGAATCCATGCTGACTACTCTTGAGCACCTTCTTGTCCTCCATGTGCCTGGAGACAACGGCCAGTATGAGCCGTTCCATCACTTTTCCGGGGACGGAGGTGAGGCTGACTGGCCTGTAGTTGCCTGGGTCCTCCTTCTTGCCTTTTTTGAAGACTGGCGTGACATTGGCCTTCTTCCAGTCTTCCGGCACCTCCCCCGTTCTCCAGGATCTTTCAAAGATGATGGAGAGCGGCTTAGCTATGGCATCTGCCAGCTCCCGCAGCACTCTGGGGTGCATCCCATCAGGGCCCATGGATTTGTGGGTATCGAGGTTCCTTAGGTGCTCTCTGACCCAATCTTCCTCTACCCAGGGCAAGTCATCCTCTCCACCAGCTTCTTCTCTTGTCTCTAGGGCCTGGGGCTCTAAAGGGCTGCCCTTGGTAAACACCGAAGCAAAGAAGGCATTGAGCAACTCTGCTTTTTCTGTGTTATTTGTAACCAAGGTGCCCATCCCGTCCTCCAGCGGACCCACGTTTTCCCTGATCTTCCTTTTGCTGTTAATGTATTTGAAGAATTTTTTTTTGTTATTTTTAACGTCCCTTGCCAGCTTGCCTTCCAGACGTGCCTTAGCTTTCCTTGTCGCATCTCTGCACTCCCTGACTACGTTCCTGTATTTCTCCCAGGGGGCTTGTCCTTTTTTCCACATTCTGTATACCGCTGCCTTCTGCTTGAGCATTGCCACAAGCTCCCGGCTCATCCACGCAGGTCGCCTGCCCCCTCTGCCTCCCTTCCTACACACAGGGATGCACTGTTGCTGGACGTGGAGGAAGTGCCGCTTGAAAACTAACCAGCTCTCTTGGGCCCCCCTGCCTTCTAGAGCACTAGCCCATGGGATTCTACCGAGGAGGTCTCTGAAGAGGCTAAAGTTGGCCCTCCTGAAGTCCATCGTCACAAGGCTACTTACAGCCCTGCCTCCTCCTCGTTGAATCCTGAACTCCACCAACTCATGGTCACTGCAGCCGAGGCTACCTCCCACCTTAACATCTCCTACTAGGCCCTCCCTATTTGATAGCACGAGGTCCAGTAGCCCACCTCTCCTCGTCGGCTCCTCCACAACCTGCGTCAAAAAGTTATCGTCGACGCTCTGCAGGAACCTCCAGGACTGCTTATGCCTGGCTGTGTTGTCCTCCCAGTTGATGTCGGGGTAGTTGAAGTCCCCCATGAGAACCAGGGCCTGTGACCGTGAGGCAACATCCAGCTGCCTATAGAAGGCCTCATCAACCTCCTCGTCTTGGTCTTGCTGTCTGCTGTGCTTCCAAAGAAAAGTGCCACTTCAAATTACTCTTATTGCTATTTCATACTTAAAAAATATGCTCACACACACAAAAAGGTACACAAAACAACTAGTGAACAAAGAAACCCAAGACAAATATTTCAACCTCCTGAGTGTTGTGTTGGGTTTAAGGGCTACATTTAGGACAAGGAACTCATGTGGTAAAATAGCATGCTGATCCCTGTTTTGACTTTATCTGATCTGGTGATTAGCGGGGAAGCCTGAGGAAGCTTCTTGACCTCCTTATTCTCTGGCCTTTGTTAAGGGGAGGAAATAGAGGGGAGGAAAAAAAGCACATACATTTATTTGGTTTTTTTCCTTACATAAAAAGAAATAATTGAAGAATGACAATTTGTAGTGTGGCTCTGGGCATTGCCTTTTATGCTCTTTTTTTAACTGATTTCTTATCTTTCCCTTGAGAGATTGAAGCTATATTTAGAAATAAATAGAAAATAAATGAGCGTTAGAGAGAGAGTAAGGAGGAAGAATTTTAGGACTGTGACTTCATCTTTTAAGCTTGTGTCCTGTAAGGCATTCTAAATTACTCTTTCACCCTGCAGGATTTTGAAATCCTTTACTGTTCACAGACTTCTTAAGTAAAAGGTCTGTTTCTCCATTCTTTAATTACGCTTTGCGGCCACTGATTGTTTTCTCTTCTTTCTTATTGGCCCAGTTAACACCAAAGCAGTAGTCATAGAGACTAATAGGAATTTTGGAATATTTCTCTAGGAGAAAAGGATAATACTTGTTTTTTTAGAGCTTCTGAAGTTTTGAATGTGTCTAGCTAACACAACATATAAATTATCTAAAAATGAACTCTGAAAGCTCAATGCTTGATTAGAAGGCAAGCATTACTATTTCAAGCTGAATAGCTTTCCTGATTATAAAGTCATTACTCAAATTAAAACACATTTTCATAAAAATATCCACTATGTGCATCACAGAAAATTTGCAGCTGAGTAGTTTCTCAGTATGTTTTAAAATCCAGCTCTCAGAAAGGTTTGACAGCTTTCAGTTTGAGAACACTATGTGCAACCTTTTTTGTGTACAAGAATAAATCTCTAACAGACATTATTATTTGAAATAAAACCGGGAAAACAATGTGGTTCTTCCTCACTGTGTCACGTAAGAGAAAGATCTTTTCTCCATATCCTTAAGCATTCTGAAAAAGTTCATGTGAAGGAAAGTATTGGGTTATCTTATCTAATGTCTACATTTCCATGACAACTGTACTTCTGCTGCAGGAAAAGAAATAATACTTGGCGCTACCTAACTGCATCTTCTCAGCAATAATAATAACCCATGGACCCAAATCCTACCATTTGGGTGAAATCCAACATCAGTCTATGGAGAAAGTCACCAAAATGCTGTCTGCGTAGAGACTGCAAAATGGGATGCTTTTAAAGCAACCCAGCAAACAAAAGCCCTTGTGTTCTGTACCTTGTGTTCTGTACCTTGCGTTCTTTAATTAAAAACTTCCTGAAGAATGAAGGAATTCTAATAAAAATTTGAGCTTGAGTTTCTCATTTAACCTCAGAATATTTAGCAGGATTACATTAATGGAGATGTTCTTAAACTAATCCCTTGGATGCAAGTAGATATGTATAGGTTTTAAAGCTTAGTGAAGAAGAAAGGCTTTTGCAAGCACTCATGTTATGTCCCAAAGGAGCAAAAAATGAATTTCAAGCTAATCAGGTAGAATCATCATTACAGGGCATAATTCTTGCATCAGTTATCATTTCTATATGTGAATTAGCTTGATTTCCAAACTCTGCTACTTGCTTAGTTATTTGAAGGGAGCTTATGCTCTAGACCGTAAGGTTCTGATTTTGCCCTTGTTTTATTTTTCTCTTTGTGAAAGTCGGAATTGATCAACTGTGGGAAAATTGGAGTCTGCTGGAGAGAGGTGGTTCTATCTTGATGGTCCCTGGTATAAGAGTTACTGTTTAATGTGTAAATGACAGGTGATAATACAGTCCAGAAAGCATATGCAGGATTTTTGAGGCCTAGAAATCATAAGTGCAGAAAAAAAGAAAAAAACTTTAGCAGTTCTTATATACCTATGAATGGAGGAAAACTGTATTTAGCTGTCAAATGCAATTGCAACAGAGGAGTATGAGAGCATTACATTTTGAGAATGTCAATAATATCAGCTCCAAAACTAGCACAGAAGGGAAACACACAATTTCCAGAACATCAAGATATTAAGAGGACCATTCTGTTGTAATTAAGGTGCATCATGCTTGGGTCAATTTGGATTTCTGCTGGAAACTTTATGCAATGCACAGATTCCACATTTGCATTCTGTGTTGCTTCTATCAATCATGTAGTACTCACATAAAAGATAGAGTGTGTCATTCACCCCAAATTCAGGGGTTATCATATTCAGCACTGCAAACCAGGCAGTCATTTTTCATTTCTCAATAAGCAGAATATATCAGTCTCTGCTTACATTATTAGGCGGCTGAGACATGGAATAAGCCTGACTAGCTATTCAACACTTGCCAGTAATTCCTGAATTTCGGTGTGGAGCATTTGAACACTGATTGATAATTTATCACTTTACTTGTCAAAGTATTTATTTAAGTAATTTCTGTATGATTGGGTGGGGAGGGGAGAGCGTGGTCTACATGATGGGGGAATGGAGAGAGAAGACAGGTGAGTTACATCCTTTAGGACAAGCTTGTCAGGATAAATATCTTTTTCCTGCTCATTATTCCTTATTTTTTCTTGTTTTTAAAAAAATCTACTGGGAAACTAGTTTTTTGTTTCCTCGTGGTTTACTAATTATAAGGCTTTGAGGTTTCCTGTCTTGATTAGCAGGTAGGATGCCCCTTTTATTGCCCTGTTCTGTATTGCTGCAAAGTTTCTGTAATGCTCTGGAATGAGAACTGTGGTTTGATACTGAAACTCCAGAAGAAAAAAGCTGTTTGCTCGTCTTTCATGTCTTTTCAGTAAAAGTGCTAGTGTGGTTCTGTAGGCAGCATCTTAATAATAACTAGGGAATAGTTTTTATCTTGAAGTTTTCTGATTTTGATTTCTGTTTCCTTTCTTTGAAAAATCTTGAAAACATGGCTAAAAGTAAGTGATACCACCTCTTGGAACCCCTGGGGGCCCTGTTGCAGTCCTGCTGCGAGAGGGGGCTGGTTCATCTCCCAGCATTAAAACCTCCCTAGGAAACCTTTGGGTCTTGAGGAGAGACAAGCGTGGAGGGAAGAAAGAAGCTTTCACTGTTGCGGTTGTAGATAGGCTCTTGCTACAGGACAAGGGTGAGGTGTTTTTTCTGCGAGACCTGTGCCATGGCAACTCAGTGCAATATTAACCACTTGGGGGCGGGGGAGGGTGTGTGGAAAAAATCTTAGGTCCTGGTAGTCTAGCGCAGCTATGGGCTTGAGAACCCTCTCTCTTACCTTCCAGCTCCGTGTAGTTCTGGTGTACAAGCTTCATGAACCTGTGCTATTTACCCTAGTTGTGACTGGAAAGCTTATCTCATAGTGATACTGATGGAACTATGTTTCCAGCTACTTGTAGCCTTGCTGTAAAGTATAGCTCAGAGTTTACAATGAGTGAGAATTTTGATTTTGTCATGATTGGAAGGATATGACCGGTTGTCTTGCATTTAGAGGACAAGCTGGCACATTTTGGTCCTACTCCAGTTCCTGCCAGTCTCTTTGTAGAAAGAGCTCAGGCAAATAAATAAGTTTCAAGAGTGTATATTTTACTTTCTCCAAAACAGAGTAAAATTACATTTCCTATGCTTGGGGTTGTTGTGATGAATTGGTCAATGACTTTACGGTGATGTTTTCACACGCTCTGAATTAAAGCTACATTAAGTCTCAGTGAATAATGTCTGGCCTAAGTCTAAGAAAACATAAGTTCCTATTTGGAAAAAACATCCGCAGCACTTTTGGTCCTCCATTGTTATAAATTGAAATTACAAAAGCTACAGTTTGGGAAGCCAGTACTGTAAAATATTATTTCCTATGCTAAATTGTTATCTCTTTTCTTCTTTCCTCCTTCCCTTCCCTTCCCTTCCCTTCCCTTCCCTTCCCTTCCCTTCCCTTCCCTTCCCTTCCCTTCCCTTCCCTTCCCTTCCCTTCCCTTCCCTTCCCTTCCCTTCCCTTCCCTTCCCTTCCCTTCCCTTCCCTTCCCTTCCCTTCCCTTTCCTTTCCTTAATTCTCCGGAGGTTTTTAAAGCTCTGGAGGTTTTAAACACAACTCTGGAGAGGCTAGATGCACTTACATTGCTGGAAATGTCATTATCTTGCCTAGCTGCAAAACACAACTTTGTGCCGTTAAGAAGCAGCATACTCATGTTCTTGAAATCTCCCTTATTAATATCAGTGTTATCAATCTTCCTTAGGAAGTATAATATTAAAAAAACTCGATTAACAGGATGACAGGAAGGGGAGTTTTTTTTTCTTTCTTTCTAAAAAAAAACCTTAGGAATATGATTTCACAACTATGCAAATAAAATATGTTGTGGCTTGTGAGATGTGTTAAGATGCTTGCATAAGCAAAACCAAAAAAAAAAAAAGTGTAATTCTCAGATCAGTTTCTCTTTGCTTGCTTGTGACAAGAAAATGAAGAACAATTGCTGTTCTGGCCCTCCCCCATCTTTTCTTTTTTTTTCTTTTTTAAAAAATCTCTTAGACCAAACACGCTGCACTTCAGGATGGGAAATGCTTCAGCTGTGAAGTGTTTTTTGATGGCCAACTCAATAATATTATGTTCATGTTCTGCTGTGTATCTAGGTTTTAAATCAGAACCTATTAAATTATGATTAAGATTAAACTGTAGGTGTCTAGGATTTTTCAAAGAAATGTTGATTGCTCAAATTCAAAACTTTCTGCAAGAAACAGCTCAGTTTGGCCATCTTTTACATGGGAAAGAATTGAAAAATGTATCTTAAACTGGTGTATTTAACTTTGACAGTTTAAGAATAACCTTTTATTTCTTTTAACTTTACGTTTAAATTGGAATCAAAAGCTTAAAATCAAACCACTCATCTTTCAGGTGATTTTGAATTTAATTTTTTGATTTAAAATCCTTTTTGCTTTATTTGTCTTATGAAACTTTCAAAACTCGATTATGACTTTCTTAAAAAAAAAAGTTTGAGTTTTAGTGAGCATTAAAAATATTCCTGTGTTTAAAAGGGTGATTAATCTGTTTCTGATTAGATCTAGAATTATCTTTTATTCCCTCCTGATGTAAGAACACAGGCAATAGTAGGTAGTAACTCCCCGAACTGGGCCTTCTGAATTTTTATATCTCTTCTTACGTGTTTCCTCTTATCACCACAGTAGGAGTGTGGAATGAGAGACCTGAGATCTCCATTGTCAGAATTGAGATCTTTAAAATTATGACCAGAGACGGCGCACATGTCTTTCATAATAATATATCACTGTTGTTTGGTCTCTTATTTTTAATTCATCACAGAGTGAGGACAGAACTGGATATTAGACTGCACCATCGAGGAGATCCTCCTGCACCGCCTCCATCCCCAGAGGAGCTGCTGTGCCTCAGCTTTCCTAGCGCAGTCCTCGTGGTGAAGAGGACCTTCTGCAGTGCCCAGAGTATTTGCCGTCCAGAAGGACAGTTTTGTCCCTTGCCAGATAGAGACCTTTTTGTGACTCTAGGGAAAAGTGCTTATGCCGCGTGGTAGCTGCACAGTTTGCCATCAGCAGAATGAAGAGAGCTCACTTCTGACACAGGCCAAAGGAGCTCACAGAGGAGCTTGCAAATGATAATTTGGACTTTCATATCACTCACTTTAACTGTTCTAAATAATTAGAGGACAAATGTCTTGCTCTAGCTACAATACTCTGCTGAGACTTGCATGTTTTGGATCGTGGAGCTTTATGGGCTCTCATTTATAGCCTACTGTTGTCTCAATCAACTGCTTATTACCTAGTTCATTGTTATATATAGCAAGTGGAAGCAAATTAAGGAAAGGTTTGGTTTCAATCGTCCAGTGTGTGCCTTTGCTGAAACTGGCATGACTTCTCCTGGGCAGAGGCTACGACTGCCAGGGCGCAACAAGGGCCTGGGCGCAACAAGGTGGGCAGCCGGGCTGGGCCCTACTGGCTGTGTCTGGGAGGTGGCAGCTGGCATCAACCCTGAACCCACGTTCTCAGGCAGTTTGGTGGTGACAAGGCAGGTCCAAGATGAAGGCAGAAAGTCTACCTGCAGGTCAGGGTCAGCCAAGTGAAGGGAGCAGGGGCCCGGCACAGCCCAGTGTGAGGGCCATGGGAGCAAGGAGCCTGGGCAGGACCAGTAAGGCCTTTCAGGGCTGTGACACCTATTTAGGTAGCTACAGACTTTGTGCAGTTGATATGTGTATGTGTAGTGATGCAGGCTATTAAGTGGTGTTATACCGCAAATTTGTAAGTGGGTTTGCACACTGCTTTTCCCTGAACTGTTTACAGGTTCATCTTATCTCCAGGATTGAGATGCTAAGACTGAAGAACAAGCATTTCTAGTTGTTGGAATACAGGGTTGCTTTCCCAGTAGGCACGTTAGTCTAGCGAAGACTTGCATATTTAGTCTCTACGGCCTGCATGCTGAAACAGATGTTTTCCTGAAGATTTCAATCCCTAAGAAATAATTAGTCTTTTTTAATATAAAGGACCATTCTTAAAGTTTAAAAAATACAGTCATTTTGAAAATTTGATACTCTTTTTGTAAAAATTTGAAAAGAACGTATGTACTCTCGAAGTAACTTAAAATTGTTTATTGACAATGTGTTTCTCTGCTTAGTAAAGTATTTCTGTACAAATTTTAGCTGAAATGTTACAACGTTCAGCAGTGATTTCTGAAACAACCTTCTCGTACCAGAGCAGAGTAGATATGCTTTGATTTTTATGAAGTTTATATTTAGCACAAAGCAAAAAGAAAAAAGTTTTTAAGCTGAATATAGTATTAAGTTATTCTTGGTTTACTG
This sequence comes from Tinamus guttatus, assembly GCF_059628265.1. Classification (NCBI taxonomy): domain Eukaryota; kingdom Metazoa; phylum Chordata; class Aves; order Tinamiformes; family Tinamidae; genus Tinamus; species Tinamus guttatus. The sequence continues at coordinate 470,590 of NW_028288676.1, forward strand.
ATGCCATGACTATTTCCATGTAACAGCTCTTGCAGGAGAGTCACACACTCTGAGACTAGTGAAAAAGAAGCAATTAGCCATTGTTGTGGTACATAGGGAGACAAAGCAATCTGTTAGACTTAACCAGTAAAGTTTTGTGATGGTAGAATGTGTTAGATGTGTGTGTGTGTTGTGGTGTGTGTGTGGTGGGTTTTTTTGTTTTCTTTTGAAGACTGACAGGAGATTTGATTAACATGTGCAAGTACCGGAGGGGTGACTGTAGGGAGGATGGGGCCAGGCCCTTGTCTGTGGTGGCCAGTGACAGGACGAGGGTAATAGGTGCAAGTTGAAACACAGGAAGTTCCACCTCCATACAAGGAAGAACTTCTTTACTGTGAGGGTGACAGAGCCCTGGAACAGGCTGCCCAGAGAGGTTGTGGAGTCTCCTTCTCTGGAGATCTTCCAAACCTGCCTGGATGCCACCCTGTGCCACGTGCTCTAGGTGTTCCTGCTGGAGCAGTGGGTTGGACTACATGATCTCTAGAGGTCCCTTCCAATCTTAACCATTCTGGGATTCTGTGATTTCACTGGCTATGTCTTCTTTGCCTCAATACCGTACAGAATATATCCTGCTGTTTTTCCCATACTTTATCATAGATTTTTTTAATAGGAGAGCATGTCATGGATTTAGACCAGCTTTTAGATGCTCTGAACTGTGAAGACTGCTTCTGTGGGCATGCCTCTAGCAGGGTGCAGCTCTCAGCTGGCACCAGTTCAATTTTATCCAGATCTGGAAGCGCCTCAGCTATGTTAGTGGCTTTCAGCAGAGAAGCCAAATTAACTGTGAGCTGCTAAATCAGCCACACTGGTTTCGGGACTGCATTTCGCCATATAATCATGTCAAGGGATCAGTTATGGTAGTGTGTGGGCGTGGTGGGTTTTTTGTTTGTTTTATAGTTCTTTTCATGCAAGCCTGAGGCATGTGTTTTCTGTACTATCACTAGAGTGTTTAAGGAAAAAAAAATTGTTCATGCATCACATGAATCTTATTGGCCTTCTTGTTGGAACCTGTGGTATGGGAAGCTCATCAGCCTCTTAGCTCTTCCTTCTTCTGCTGTTCATTCTTCACTGATTTCTTTATTTTTCATAGAATCATAGAATGCTTAAGGTTGGAAGGGACCTCTAGAGGTCATCTAGTTCAACCCCCCTGCACACGCAGGGTCACCTAGAGCACGTGGCACAGGACTGCGTCCAAGCAGGTTTTGAAGATCTCCAGAGAAGGAGACTCCACAACCTCTCTGGGCAGCCTGTTCCAGCGCTCTGTCACCCTCACTGGTAAGAAATTTTTCCTTACGTTCCTGTGGAACTTTGGTGCTTCAGTTTCCGGCCATTTCCTCTATTTCTGTCGGTGGCCACCAGTGAAAAGAGACTAGCACCATCCTCTTCACTCCCTCCCTTGAGGTACATATAGACCCTGACTAGATCCCCTCTCAGCCTTCTCTTTTCCAGGCTGAACAGGCCCAGCTCCCTCAGCCTCTCCTCATAGGGCAGATGTTTAAGAGTGGGAGTTGTAGCTTGATGGTTCTGTAGCTCTGCCTTATGCTTATTCCTGCTCTCACCTATCATTTTTCTCAGAGTTTTGAGGGCTAAACAGGGCTATGAGTGGGGCAGCTATTCCATGTGTGGACTATAAGATGAGTTGCTACTCTGATGTTACTCTCTCTGGCAAGTTCACAGGTAATTTTTTGTTTTATTAACAATACATAACCAACTTATAATCAGTGAATTATATATTCAGTGTCAGAAATACAGCAGATAAGCCACAGTAGTAAATCATTAGAAATTCTCCTGCTTATTTATTCCTTCTTTTCTAGGTGACTCTTTTATTTCAAAAGCCTCCCTGTAATTCCTCAGTGTAATCCAGATCATGGTTGTCTTCCTCTCCGACATGATCAGTTTGTGCTAAATGCTGTCTCAGACAGTTTTTGTGTGTTTGCTCCACATCTACAGTTTACACTCACACACCTATCTTAACTTCTGTTACAAAGGCCATTTGCCAGCCATGGGCCATGCAAACCCTCACAGGAAAATCAGTTAAGAAGCTGCTTTGTAAACTGGCTTTAAGAAAGTATTTTTATGGAGCTTGTGTGAGGGCTGGAGCAGCAGCAGTGGAGGAAAAAAAAAAAGCATTTAGTTGAGAAGTATCCATATGTACAAAAATAGGAGTGACAGAAGAGTTCAGTAACATGGGTCCACACTAATGCTGTCAAAGCTATTTATGACCTGTGTGTTTTGCTCTGCCATGGAGTAGCAGTTGGTGGATGGTTTCACAGGGGTGATGCCTTTGTTAGGGACTTTAGGGCAGGCAGAAGCAGAGCAGAAATGTGGCAGCCACATCCTCAGGACTTTTGGGCAATGGTTGCTGCAGTCGCTAGTTTGCTATGATAGAAGGACTTGCCTTGGCAATTTGACAGAGCAGTTTCTTCCTATGGAAAGCCTGCTCTTGTCTGCAGTCCTTTGCTGCTCACCATCAGCAGCCCTCCGCTCCTCCTCCTTCTTGGGACTCCATGACCATGACAGCTGGTTCCAGATGAACTAACACATCAGAAAAACTCTCCATTTCCCCTTCTGACACAGAGCAGTAGTGGCCTTCGCTCGGTAGGCCACCTCTAAGACCTCCCTCCTAATTTTGTAAATCAGGCACTCTTTTCCTGGCAGCTGTTCTGAGGTCTGCAGGCTGAATTGTCTATCTAGGACATTATTACTGCTGAGAAAGCTGTTATGGTGCTTGGGGCCAGGCCCAACATGCAGTTTGACCCTTGTTAAAGGCGCCTATTTTGGAAAAATGCCTCTCCTTTTTGAGAATGGGAGCTGCTCCCATTCCTGTTTCTGCTGTTCCTCCTGAATAGTTGTATTTTTGAAGGCTGTGTCTGATGCCAAACCACAGCAGAGCTGTCATCTTTCTCAGGGACTCTGTTTCTTTTCTAAAATTGCATATTGAATAATGAGCGCTTCATGGCTGCAATTTTAGGTTTGGGGAAAGGGAGCTATTCCTAGCTAAAACAAAATAAGGCGGAAAACCTACATCATGGACTTAATATTTAAGATTTTAAGCACAGCAAAAACAGCATGCACTTGCCTTTATTCCCACTAGAATCATGTATGTCATGAAAACTATTAGAGAAGTACTAAGAAAGTAGCAAATCGGACCCCAAAACTTTTTCTGACAGGATGACTCTGCAGGTGAGCAAAAAGGAAGGAATGGGAAAAGCAGAGTGCATTTTCCTCTCATAAAACATGTCGTTTTTGCTAACTTGGTGGTAGGGTAGATAAATTAGTGAAGAACCACAGCACAGATATTGGATGGCTTAACTTGCCCAAATGACCAGCCAGGTTCAAAGCTTGAATTTTGCTTGTCCTGTAGCACACTTCCCTTTTAATTCAACACCTGCATTTTGCATTCAGATTCTTTGTACAGAATAATTTGTACTTAAAGCAATGGTGCAAAAATTAATTTAGACACATTTGGAATGGTGTTACAGAGAAGTGGGAATTTCACATGTCTGGTAACAAATGTAAAGCAGTGTTAAACACAAAGTCTTTCAGCTCTAATGAAGCTAAAAAATATTCTGGGTGAAAAGCTGTCTAAGCAAATGGTGTATAATGCATGCATATCCCTGTATGATGAGACAAGCAGTTGGATTGAAAAAGGTTAAAAATGCTGAGACAGAGCTATGCAAAAATGTTATGAACTAAGTATTATTTATTTGCTTTTGGGGACCTGCCACCTATAATTCCTTTGAAAGGTGAGTTGGTGACATTATGGCAAGAGTGGGGAAACACACTGTTCAAGCCTAAAATAATACAGTACTGACTTGGTTTTGGTGGCTTTATTTTGTTTGGGGCTTTTTTGCTCTGGGTATTCTTACCTGTTGCCGGCCACTGTCTCCAGTCTCAGCTCGTGGCCGTCTCCGGGCCCGGCAACGTAGAGTGTGTTCCGCCTGCTGCCAGCTGCTGCCTCCGGTCTCGGCTCGTGGCCCTCTCCGAGCCCGGCAACGAAACGTGTACACCTGGAGGTCAGTCCTCCGGGGACGTCCCCAGCCCGCGAGGGGACAAACCACGCAACACCAATATGGTTGAAGTGGAATGCCGTTTATTGCTTGTTGCTCACTACAGTTATACTCTTTTTGAATGCGGAAGCTTACTTGATAAGTGATAATTGTGCTTAATATGGAAAGCGATTGCAGCCTTGCAGCCTTTCTATATATGGATAAGCAGTCGTTCTTATCTCAACTTCCCCCTAGACTTTCCGTCACATCGTGAAATCTTCCGAACATCGGACCCTTCCTCTTAGCCTAAGTCTGGTCAAGCTAGGCCGCTTTCTTGACTCTTTCCTTAAGCCGTGAGGCCAGCCTAAGCCTGATCAGGTTGCTCAAACCGGTCTCATCCACACTTACCTCTCTACATTCAGAAGAAAATAAGAGTATGACTCCATACAAACAGAGCTGAAGGAAAAGCTTTGCACAAACCAATTCAGATGGGAACCGACTGGTTCCCATTGGACAATTCTGGTGTGACAAAGCTCTGAGGATCTTTCATCTTTGCTCCCTGGTGTGCTGGGATAAAACTTGTGTTCCATTGACTTATATAAAATTATACTCTGATATACATATATATATTTTTTTGTTTAGCTACTGATTTTTGGTCTAATTGGTTTAGCAATCATATAAGTCATTTTCATATGAGACACTGTGTCCTGTAAATGGAGCAGGGATTTCATGACAGTGCTTGAGGTGCTGTATTTCAGTGACGGGAGATGCAGTCTCTGTGTATTTCTGTTCACAGAAAGCTTTAGATTTGTTTTGGGGAACAGTGTTGCTGATGGCCCTTCCATCTGAAGTTCCTGAGGTAGCATTGCCTTTGTACTCACAAGCAGAGCTGCTCTTCTGGGTCCTTCACTTCTTTCTCATCAACTGAACCACAGTTACGGCAGCCACATGACAGTATGTCTGTGCTGGCCATGCTACCCGTTATTAAAGATGACCTTGGGTTAGATTGTGGCTGCCTTGTGACATAGCTATTCCTCCTGTGTTTGTTTTGTTTTGTATGAAGGCTGATTAATCTTTTCGCATCTATAAAAACTTCTCTTTGCTATTGATATCTTAGTAAGGAACTTTATATGGAGCATTTTACAGTTGCTCTATTTGTTTTATGTTTTCAAATTGTTTGAGGAGAAGAAATACTACTCCTTATTTCTCTGTTTCTCTCTATTACAACGATTGTGTTATTTTGATGAAGTGTGATTCTCCCCACGCTCTGTGTGAGGGAAAAATCAAGAGACTGAGACAGGTTGCACTATGCGCAGAAGTGACAACGCAAGTAACTAGCAGAATCCTACACTCCAGAAAAAAGAGAGAAAAGAGTTACATCCCTGGCCTTTTTAGGAGTAATAGGTATTTTTCATAAATATAGGCGTCATGGCTTTGTCTTTGGAATGCTCATTAAAGACAGGTGAAAAATCAATAGGTTTGTGATAAATCTGTGTGTGCTACAACAAGGGAGGGAGCAAAATTGTTACTAGGAGAGAAAGCAGCTGCAGCAGTTTGCTGTTCTAGGGGATAAGATTACCTCCTCACCAGGCCCTCTGGCACATCCATGGGTATCACAACTTTGCTTAAGCGTAGGAAGCACTGAATTACAAATATTTTGCTTTTTATAACAAGTATATTTTTCTGCTTATTACTTGTCTTAATATCACAGCTTTGTTCTTTAAGCAAGCAAAAGTACCTATTTATTATTTTTTCTTTTTTTTCTTGCATTGTTTAGTAAGTGCAAATGTTAGAATATTTTGTCTGCTTGCAGAAGGGGACCTATGTCAAGCTGGTCTTTGAAAAATGACTAATTTGACTTTCCTTAACGTATTTTCTGTGTAGAAGTATTACAGCATTTATAGATATAACAGATGATAATATTTAGCTTCTAGTGGTGACATTTGAAAAAGATTTTAACAGATATGAATTACAACAGTAAAATCTTCAGTTCAGCGTTCCTAGCACCTTTCAGAGTAATTTCTTGTTTCAAATTGCTTTGACTTTTGGAAAAGTAGCTTCCTTTGACAGAAGTGCCAATCTGGAATTCCCAGTCTAGAAGAAAATATTTTGAGCTGCTTTGTGTTATGAGAGCAAGAAAATTGCCTTTTCCTGTGTTGTCTTCACCTAGGTAATTTTCACATAACATAATGCAAGAATGAGAAACAGAGAAATCAGCCTCTGAGTTGTACCGTTTCAGTAAGAAAGTATTTGGAAAATTAACTCCATTTGCTGTTCCTGCTGTTCCATTTGCTTTCCTGCATCCTGTTGGCATTAGACAGCATTTTATTTTCGTTTCTTTCACATTTCTTCTCTACAATGGATGGTTCCATGTTCCCAGCAGTCACACAAAGTGCCTTGGCAGAGTTTGAACTGATGCAAGAAATTCTTAGTATTCTTAAAATTGGACAACCAGCAGGGCATTGAATAGCACTCACAGCAAAACATTCTAAATCATGTCATCATGTGAGAAAGCTTCCATTTGCGATGAGCCATTGCTATAGGAAAAATATTAAGCAGGGCTTATCATATATTTCCAGGTGGAAGTAAGGAAATATTTTACTTTTGTAGTAAAACTGAGCAATAAAGACCTGAGAATGTTAATGTGGGGTCATTTGTTCAAAGGGGCTGTGTTCTCAATACATTGTCAATTAACTTCTTATTTTTAGCTTAAAAAGACCAACAAACCTGCAGAGCTATAATTCACATGTTTTGTGAGAGTTAGAGACCCACAGACTGCATCTAGTTTTAGCTGAATATCTTAGGTATTCAGTAGAATTTATGGCTTAGCTGACTATATTTCTGAGATAAGAGCTTTTAGGATATAACCTTACCTGACAGTTCTGATGGTGGTGCCATTAGAGTTATACAGGAACCTCCCATCTGAGATGATTGGCTCTCGCTGAGGAATCTCCACAGTGTATTTCCATGAGTGATGGATGTACACTGGTACTCCAGAGAAATCTTGAGGTGCCTCTTGAGGGCCAAACATCCTACGTTTTCTTGTACAGACTTCTGGGAGCTTAGCTGGTTAGGATGCCTGTCACCCAAGAGCCAGGGATACTTTTGAGAACCTGGGTCTGAGTGCACCGTCCATGCCTGTAGCAGCTTTTTATGGTCAGGAGAGCCAGACACCATGTGAGTTTTGTGCTCACATGGACATGGGAAGGTATGTAGTCAGGACAGGAACAGTGCTAAACTGAGCCTGCAAATCTGAGGTTGCCTCTCAGTGTTTTTACACCTATGTTCCTAGCGACTGATTTGGCTCCCACAGGCCAAATATCATGTAGTTGGGTTTCTGGTCTGTATTTCAGCAGGATTTAGCATAATTTGTGATTTGTTATATAACAGTTGTTGATATGCTCCGCAGTCATACTCAGTGATTCTGCCATGGCCAAAGGCATAGTTGCAGTTGAGTAGAAGTTACCTGGTGAAAGACCAATAGTTAATTACTACAGCTAGGATCTCACTGTTGGAATCGATTACTTTAAAATGAGAACAAAGTACCAAATCCCTGTGTGAATCCATCTCTAATTTATTGCTGAAGTGGCTGAAGAACAGTATAATTTAGATCACTGTATAATATATGACAACTTATTTGCATGAAATGTGGCAAGAACTGCCTTGCAGGAAGCCAGAGTTTGGACAGTCAGCCAGTTTTGGAAGATGGAAGCTCTGAAATACAGCTCAAGGTTTTCCCTGTGAGGGCAATAGGAAACAGGCAGTCCACAGAGACATGTCTTCTAATGAAATTAATGCGCTCTTTAGAAGTATAGGGTTCAATCTGGGACTGGGTCTTCATTGGCCATGGCAAACAAAAAACCTCCTCGCCCCCCCAAACAGTAAAATTGAGAGATAATTTAAAATTGAGTAAAATGGTGGAGCAAACCACTTCAAATAGGTTCACCTATGATAGAAATCAAGGGTACTACTGGGGGACTTGTGGCTTGAAGGAGACATTCAAAACACTTGGGATTGATTCCTGCATCATTTTTCTCCAGAAGCATGAGTCTGCATGCCCCAGTAAAACATTAATCTTCCCTTGCCTTTTAAGTCTATATTTTATAATTCTGACTGTTGCACACACCTCTACTTCCAAACCTCTCCTCCTCCTGTTCTGGCTTGCCAAACCAGCGGCTAAACAAAAAGGAGGCCTGGCACACTCTTCAAAACGTGCTCTGTGCAGCCTAGCTGCAGGGGGTGTAAATCAACTTCCCACCACATGCATTTGTTAACCTTAATCACATAATATTGAAGGGTGGGCACATTTGTCGCTGCTGTTGAAGCCCTTTCAGCTAATGAAGATGGAAAAGAGAGACAGGAAAGCAATATGTTTATATTTAGTGCATTTTTATCAGGCCCATATGGAAGAGGTAAGAAGGTTTTACTGGCATGGTTTTAAAAAGCTCTATTATGCCCAAGTAGCAAAGACAGGAGTGTGTTATATTAGTTTTTTCAAATATATGCTCCTCAAATAAAGCTGTTCACAAAGCACCATATATTAAACCCTTAGCATACAGATCTCATAGATAGGCAAAACCTGCCACTTTCTCTGCCTCCAGCATTGCCCTAGCCATCTTGTATTTCCCGCCATAGACTGCAGAATTTGATCGCATATTGTTGCAAAGTCACAGAATCACAGAATGCTTAGGGTTGGAAGGGACCTCTAGAGATCATCTAGTCCAACCCCCTGCTCCAGCAGGGACACCTAGAGCACGTGGCACAGGGTGGCATCCAGGCAGATTTGGAAGGTCTCCAGAGAAGGAGACTCCACAACCTCTCTGGGCAGCCTGTTCCAGCGCTCTGTCACCCTCACAGGAAAGAAGTTCTTCCTCATATGGAGGTGGAACTTCCTGTGTTTCAACTTACGCCCATTACCTCTTGTCCTGGTACTGGCCACCACAGAGAAGAGTTTGGCCCCATCCTCCCTACACTCACCCCTCAGGTACTTGAACAGGTTGATCAAATCTCCTCTGAGACTTCTCTTCTCCGGACTAAACAGGCCCAGATCACGTAGTCTTTCCTCATATGACAAATGGTCCAGTCCCTTAATCATCTTCATGGCTCTACACTGGACCCTCTCTAGAAGCTCCATGTTCCTCTCGTACTGAGGAGCCCAGAACTGCACGCAGTTCTCCAGGTGCGGCCTCACCAGGGCTGAGCAGAGGGGCAGGATCCCCTCCCTTGACCTGCTGGCAACGCTCCTGCTGATGCAGCCAGGATCCCATTGGCCTTCTTGGCCACAGGGGCACATTGCTGCGTCATGGTTAACCTGTTGTCAACCAGGACTCCCAAATCCCTCTCCGCGGAGCTGCTTTTCAGCAGGTCAACCCCTAATGTGTTCTGGTGCCTGGGGTTATTCCTCCCCAGGTGCAGGACCCTGCACTTGTCTTTGTTGAACCTCCTGGGGTTCCTCTCTGCCCAGCTATCGGTTCTGTCCAGGTCCCCCTGAATGGCAGCACAGCCCTTGGGAGTGCTGTGGTTACAGGCTTCCAACTAGACTCGGCCCCATTTATCACCACCCTCTGGGCTCTGCCATCCAGCCAGTCCTTAATCCACTGCACAGTTCACTCATCCAGTCCACACTTCCTGAGCTTTCCTATGAGGATGTTATGGGAGACTGTGTCAAAAGCCTTGCTGAAGTCAATGTAGACAACATCCACAGGTCTCCCATCGTCCACCCAGCCGGTCACCTCATCACAGAAGGCTATCAGGTTCATCCGACACGATTTTCCCTTGGTGAATCCATGTTGACTACCCCTGATTTCTTTTACAAACCACAGATTAGTTTTCCAAAAAGAAAAGTTATAGATGCAATGCAGGAGGTTGTTCAGGACCATAAATTCAGGCATTAAAGATATATGAATGCAGTGTGTTTTCTGTTTAGATACCGGAGTCTTTGCTGACCTCCTTCATAACCTGTACAGTGTCATGAAGAAAGCCAGGAAGCCCCAAGACATGAGTAGAGGAGGATTTATGCAGAGGTTTACTCTGAGGTTTTCTAAAGACTGGTAACCAATAAATAAGGTTCACAAGAGGCCTGGGCAGATTTCATGCATGCTATTTAAGCCAGCTTAGGCTGGGAAAACAGGCCACTGCTGCTAGGAAAATCTAATTGCAGTTATGAGTTTCTTAATTTGCAGGTGTCTAACTAGAACTTGAATGCTTTTGTAATGCAAACAGGAGCTCATCCAATCAAACTGAGTCATCATAGACTAGACGTTGCTTACAACTAAATTGAAACCTAAGCTGAAATCTTCAACATGCCACACCAGTGTCCCTTTTCTTTGTGGGCTGATCAGATTAAACTCTGTTCCTGTGCATGTGGTACACACTGTGGAATGTTTAAATGAGCGTGGATTTAGGGTTTGAATGTACTCAAGTGCCTGGGGAGTCAAAGGTACTTCAGGAAAGGGAAGAGCCTGTCTTCTGCACTAGTACGTAAGAACAAAGTATGGGGTTTGCAGGGACTCAAAGAGGTGATCCCATTATTGCTAGTGCTTTTTTTTTAATTAATTTTTGTTTTTTAAGCAGAATGTTCTTTCCCCAATTCCCTTTCTTCCCCTATTTCCCTTCTGCCATGCTTGCAGACTATGAGCTATGGGTCTCTCTGACATATCTCTTAGATTCCTGAGTGATGAGAACTACCCTGTGACAGCTGTACCTATCTGTCACTGCATGAGAGACCTTCCTCCCACCTGTTGCCTTATCCTGACTTTGTGTTGTCCCAGAGAAGCATTGAAATTCTTCTTTCAAGCTGCCCTTTTTTTTTAAATTTATTTTTTCAAGAAAAGCAGAAAAGCAAGTGGAAGTCTGGGCGGGCAGCCAAGCTTCCTTATCCTTGAAGAAAAAAGAACATCTGGTTCAGAGAAGGGGAAAGAAGGGGAAAATCTGTTTGGGAGAAGGGAAGAGGTAGATAGGTAAACAAGTCGTCCTGTGGATAGGCATATTGAGTGCTACTAGATTAAAAAAATAATAAAATAAAAAACACAACAACTTGGAAATAATTAAATGTGTCCAGTTTTAGAACATATTAGTGAACACTTGGCCACTATACTGACGGCCTGAAGTCATCAGTGTGTTTGCTCATGTTGCTGCAGTCTTCAGAGTAACTTGAAAAGCTGGTCTTGCTCGATATGCTGTTAGCATCCCCATACAAGAGAGGCACCTAACTCTAAGAGCTGCCAACAAATGCTGCAAAAGGTAGAAAGCTGAAGTGAGCTAGTTTTGCTGACTGCAAGACTGGAGTCTAAAAGCAGGATGTTACGTATGTCCCAGTTCCAATCAGCTTCTGTCTGAAGCTGGCTGTGAAAGGGTGGTGAGAAAAATTAAGAAAGTAGTGCATGGGAGTCAGAGCTCAAAAGAACCAAATAAATGAACAGCAAAATAGATAGTACTGTTTTTTTTTTCTCCTATTTGCAGGGCAATAAACAGTGAAATCACACTGAGAAACTATCAGATCTGCATAGCAGCCAGTACCTCCTGCAAAAAAGGATGTGTCTGGTACTCACCTGAAATTTGTGATTGCCTCCTGTGTGTGTTTACCTACTACTTCTGAAAGCTACAAGTTTCTCTGTGAGAAATCACTAGCTTCAACACTGCATATATGATGGGTGAGGGTCAACAATGCAGCAATAAAATGAAAAAATGAGTCACCTTGCGACCTCCTCCTGAGCTGAAGTTTGTCTCCTTTGTGAAAGGTTTCAGTTACAAAATTTACAACGAGAGCTTTTAGGAACACTCCTACGGTACATACACACAGTGCCAGTTACAATCTTTGGACACCACTGCCAGTGGTCACCACCTGCCCTTCCTCTGTCAGCCAGAGACCAACTTCAGACATCACCCATAGCAAAGGTAATCTCACTTCTGTGTAGCACTTACGGCCCTGTATTTCACCTCTGTTTTAGGAGTGGTAAGTGATAAGAACTGATTAGATGAAATGATAAGATAGATCTGTTGTTAGGAAGTTGATGTACTTGAAATTATATCACAGTAGTGTTTGCAGAAATTGGGCCAGTAGGAAAGAGGTTTGGTTTGCTTCTGTGGTCTTGTAACCAGGGTTAATTCAGGACCAAGGCACCTGGAGAAGAGGATGTGTGGGTCTCAGAATAATGCACTTAGGTTCATTATGGAATAGATCTTGGAGATTTTAGTCAGAATCCTAGTTGCTTCAGCTCTGAATGCATCATTATTGATTTTTTTTCAAATAACTCTAATATCTAAGAAACTTGTGTTGGCAGGTATAGGAGGAAGTGAGTCCTCTTCTGTCCTTCTCAGCATCACTCGCTTGGCTTTCCTTCACTTTTCAGATTTTGCAGTTTGCTCTTCCAGTTTATTTTTTTGGATTTCCAGAACTCTGCTCGAACTGACCAAACTGATTGTAAATTGAAATGTTTTATGAAAGACAAATACAATGACTTTGTGCCCTGAGATTTTTTTTTAATATAAATGAATGCATTTTAAAATATTTTTGTTGAAGAACCATTGGAAAATTCTCACTGTAGTGCGAAATAATTTCCAATGTGAATTGTCTCGTAAAATAGAACTATTTATCCTGAGTCCCTTGTTTAGAATTTCAAATAAATTGTTACAAAGCAAGACACAGTTTTAATATATCTGAAATAATAGAGATGTTGTTATTAATTTGTGTCTGAATTCAAACAGAAATGTCCCTGCAAATTCACAAATCGGAAATAAGAAGTTAATGAAAGAGACAAGAGGAGCTTCTGTTTTACTGTAGGGTATATTTTCTTGACAGTAATGTACAACAGTTTTTTTTTTTTTTTTATTAAATATCTAGAAGCTGAAAGGATAATTTTACAAATGATTGCCATCCTCACAAAGAAAAAGGTTAACTACTCCGTATGTTATTGGAAAGACACTTCAAAATATGTTTATCTAGTTTTTCTGCAAAAACTTATCCTTAGTACAATGATCATATTTTGTCCAGGTTGACAAGTTTACAGTGATGCTTGAAAAAAATTTCCTAAGAGATCCCACATCTCTTTTTAGAGAATGTATATTTTGTATATTTTGACTGAGATTGTATCTGTTTAAAATTACCTGTTTTTTTTTCTTCTTTCTTATTGTATAGTATTATACATTAGTGGTAACAGGGGTAGTTATGTTTATTTTTGTTTTAATGACAGTAATAATGGCCTAGTAAAGAGAAAGATTTCTTCAGTTACCATAAAAACAAAGGACTTCTACATCTACTGTGATATTAGGACTAATATGACTGCTTTCTGACCTCTTTCTTTTTTGCAGTCAATCATTTTAAAATAGAACAGCTAAAATAATTACTTGCTTTTTAAGGATGATCAGTATGCATTTTTCTCCTTTTCTAAGGCTTTAGTCACAATTTATGATCTTAAAATTTGATATTATCTTGTAAATATATTATCAGTTTATCAGTGTCTGTGTGAGGTTTTTGTGTTTGGATGTTCAAACCAGAAGAGGGCAATGTTAATCTTATTAAAAGAGCAAAAGTCAAGTTTTAACTTCAGGCTATTTTTTTTTTTTCGGTCTGTCTCCTTTAATATTAATACATGAATTTTGTACTTTTGTGCCCATGTTTTGCCAATGTGTAAGCCCGTCAGTGGATTTATGAGTTACTTTACTCAGGCAGAGGTGGTAGGAAGGATTTTAATTGTGCAACACATATTTGGATTGCAACCCATTCTAACAACAAGATTAGTATTAGAGGCACAAATTTTCAATTCAAAATTTCTTAAAGTTTCAAACTGGAAATGAGACAGTGCTGTGATTCTTGATAACTAATTCATTCTACATGTGTTAAAGGAAAAAGGGAGACAAAGATTGTGTACAGCCTCTATGTGTGCATGGATTTTATACATGAAATTTTAATCATAGATTTCTGAGTTATTTGAAAAAAAAAAAACAGGTCGTGCACAACACAAGAATTCCAGCTTGATATATATGTGAATTCTTTGCTTTTCTTATCAGTTAAATAGTTTAATAATGAAATGCAATCACGCTGAAGATTATTTGAGTAGAAATGATGCTCCCGTGGTACTCGTGAAGAAGTGTGAGAGATTAAATCTCTTTCCCACCCAATTGGCCCTAATGACTAGCTTCTACAATTTTACCTCTGCCTCTTTCCTCTTGCTGACACAAATAATATAGGCTTTTCTCTGAAGAATGGAGCAAATTGCATCAGACCCTGGTCGCGTCACCCTCCCAGGCCGTCAGTGCCGACAGCTGAGGGCCAGGTTTGAGTGCTTGTTGGCACCGCGTGCCGGTGCTTTGCGAGGAGCCCGTGTGGCTGACGGGCCATGTCATCAGCTGCAATAGCTGCTTGTGTGTCAGGCTTCTGCTCGAGCCTAGCTACAAAGAGATGAGCTGTGGCGAGTCTGAGCAGGTCCTGCTTCTGTGCGAAGGCAAAAGCTGTATGGGATGCTACTGGGGAAACAAGAAAGATAAACCCCCCCAGCTCACCATTGGCAGTGCTGAGCTGCAGTATTCAAGCTCAGAGTTTGGGGTTTAAGAACTTGACTGCAGCCTCAGTGTGTCCCTGTCTTTTAAATACTTCTGGGTTTACCCCTTGGTGACCAGCACTGAGGGCTGCACACGTGCAGTGGTTACGTGTTTGCGCCTCTTCCCGTGACAGTAGTCAGGACTCTAGCCCTTCTTCTCATGAAGAAAAACTGCATGTTTAGGGCTGCCTGATTGAGCTGACATGTCTGAGGCTGCATCAAGTAGATTTGTCATTTTTGACACAGTCTAGACTGTGCTGAAAAAAAGGGAGTTCTGTTCACCCTTCAGAATTGCAGATGGATTACTGAAGATGCAACTGGTTCAGCCGTCTGTTTATAACAGTTGTTTCATCTTGCTTATTTTAATTTTAGTCTTCCTCTATTGTAAACACCCTATTCGTGCTAGTATTTTTTTTCCACAAGCAATGAGTGTATTTTTATCCTGGGGCTGACTTTTAGAATGTCAGACTTCATCTATTTATATAGTATATACTGCGTTGTTTCAAGGTGATTTCAGATACCAAACACAGCAAATCTCTCCCAAAATTATAGATCAGTCTCTTTCAAAAAAACATATAAGCCTATCTGTAGCAGAAATAGGAGCTGACCTTTTACTGGAGGGAAAAACAAAGAAAAAAGGAAACCCCATGTAACCAAGAACTTCTGCGTCTTGTCGTTTGTCTCAGTCTTTTTTTCCTATTACATTAAATTACAAAACACAAACAAACAAATACAATGGGAAAACTGCCCAATAGTTAACCTTCTATTTCATGCCCTCAAATTTGCTCATTCCTTCTCATGTACCTTCTATTTCATGCTACTTTGCCTCCTACCTTCTACTTCAGCCACTCTGCTAAAGTAAGATTGCCACTAAGAAGTGTAATTCTTAAGAACATATGACGTTAGAGACCCAGACCCATCATACAAGAATGTATAATCTATTAAAACTTTATAATTAAAACTGGGATTCAGTTCAGCAAGTGGGGAAAACTAATAGTGTGGGTTAAGCAAGCAGAAGTTATTTCCAGGTGCATACAACAGAGCAGGAACTAGCTTTGATAAAGATGTTGAATGCATGTATAATTAACTGTTAGTAAAGCAGCTTATCGTGTATGATTTCTACAAGTCATTTCCTGCAAGATGTATTTGAATAATTCTATGGGCATGGAAGAAGGTAATGGATAGATATCAAGTCATGCCTTTGCCTTCACTGAGATTGTATGCTACCTGGTGACTTAAAGAACTGGTGGAAGTACACCCCATTTCCTTAGACTGATTTCATCTGTCATTTATTTTCCCTTGATTAATAGTTGCACAATCAACTTGCAATTTAATGGGCATGAAATTGGAAGTTGGATAGTTGGATTGTTTGTTTATTTATAGTGATAAGCAGCTGTAATAAGTTTATTGGCAGGTTCTTCATCCTTTTCTGAATGTCATAAAGTAGAACTTTGATGAGGGAGAATTTCTCCTTGTGTACAGTTTTTCTTCAAGTCAGTGGAGTAGTTGGTTCCTGTAGGTGCCCATGTTGGCTCCTTTATAAGAGAAGAGGAGACCCAAGTCATTATGCAGAGATGGGATATAGATGAAGCCTGCCATCCGTAGGTATTTTTAGTGCAGAACAAGATGCATATTGGTTTAACTTATTTTAATCCCAGGTTACTGAGTCAGTTATTTGTGTTTGCCACTTGGATGCAGTGAATAGGTGGGTTTATATATTTGCCCAATTACACTATTTCTTAGTATCATTTAATATATTTCAGATAAGTGCCTAAGAATTCTTGCTGCTTTAATCATTTAACATATGAACTACTTAATGTTGTGAGCTATCTTAGCAGTATTTGCCAATGAACTCATGGACAAGGCCACATAAGACTTTTGTGAAGTCATATATGAATAAAAGAGGAAGCATGCAGTGCTCACACTCAGATTCCCCTTGCTATACTTATTTACCTTGTCAAGATAAGATTACTTTTTATCCAAATAATTCTGATTCATAAACTAGAGCAACTTTTTCCCCTTGGATATTGCCAAGATAGGCACTTCAGTGTTTGTTATAGTTTGTGATATTAGTTTAGAAGAACAGAGGATGATTCCAAGTTTTAGGATCTGGGTTGATCCTTGTTGGTGGCTATGCCATACTAGAACCAAAGCGTGCTCTTGACTTGATAGTGTTGGGCAATATTTATTCACGTTCCTTGCTCGTGCTTCTCTAAAACTTACTCTACTTGCATCTTCTATGTTTGGTGCTCTTCTAAGCAATGAGACCCTGTGGTTTAGTTGGCTTGAAAATTATTATTTTTTCTTTCTTTTCTTCCATAATTACAGATGATGGTCAATATGACTAATTTACTATTGCTGTGAAAACTTTTCTAAGGATACGTAGAGGTACATACTCTCATACCTAGAACAGGCATGGGTACACATGCAGAAATTTCAACGAATAGTGAAACACTTCAGAGTGTGCCATTGTGGGAGACACACTCTGAGGGACCTGTGATTAGGATTTTATGTGTTTGTTTATTTAAGATGGCTGTCATCTTCTGTTGTGTTCTATTTGCCCTCTTTTCTTATTCTGAGTAGTGGAAAAGCTGTCTACCTTTGCCAGGTGGTTATCTTATCTTAAAGTTCTCACTGAAGCAAACTACTTGGCTGCTTTCTTTCTTTCTTTGACGTCCCCCCCCTTTTTTTTTTTTCCTCTATGATAAACTGTTTAAATACTGTGGAGCTTTTTACTGTTCCTGAGGAGCTTCAAGTCCACTGATATTAGTCTTTCCAAATGGTTACCTTCATATGGCAAAATTGCAGCTGTGCAAAAGTACTAAAAGCAGTCTGTCAAATTCTTCAGTTGTCATATGATGAAGAGTTATTCACACAGTTCTGGTGCACTTTATTTTGGAGTTTTCATTGGTTTGGGCAATTTTCGGATTCAGTATTTTTAGAGAGCAGTAGCTATGACTTTTGAATTATTTTTATTCTCCTTGTGGCACAAGAGACCAATGATGTCCAGGGATGTAGCAGGCTTTAGTACATGCTTGGTCTTAAACCCAGGATAAAGGAAAGAACCTTTCATAGCCTTTGCTCATGAGCACCAGGATGTCTCATCTGATACCATTAGAGAGTTACTGGAACATTATCTTCAGCTTCGTATCTATGCAGAGCTTCTCTACAGAGCTCCCTTCAGCCTGGTGCAGTCTTCCTCATACTGTTTTTGGTAAGCCACAGACATTTCAAATGCTGCGTTCCTCATTTTCATCTTCAAGAAGGCCTTTTTTATTTTTATTTTTTTCCTTTCTCCTTTTACTTTTCCTCTGATATCTCAAGTGCTTTAAAGTCATTTGTTTCTTACTATACATAACACTGAATAGCCTGAATTCCTTGAAAGGGAAAGGGAGAGGTGGACTCTAAATACAGCAGGAGACATATGCCAACTTAAAATAATAGGAAAATGTGATGATATCTTGCAGGTGTGTGAGCTCTAGGGTTGCATTATCTTAGGAGATCTCATCTTGGCACGAGCAGATGCACATTTTGATTTTTTTCCACCAAAGAAGTGAATGTTATGGTTTTTTTCTTTTTAAAAATATTTATTTATTTAATCTCTCTTGAGTGATCTTTTTGACGTGAGACATCTCCTTCCACCAAGATCTGCTGACTTGTCTTCCAGTGGCTTCCAGGGTGAAAAATAGGATAAAAGCTGGTTAGGTATAGCCACAGGAGAAAGAAAGAGGCAGCAGGAGAGAAACAATTAAACATTTTTAAAAGTATATGACTAGTTACTGTGATAATTATTAGAAAAAAAAAAGCAAGATAGCTGGTGGTAATTGATTTCTGAATAAAGATTTCCTGTGAAAACTGAGGAATATGTGAAATTCACAACACCTTTCCATGAAGTATAGGAATTACAAGTATTATAAATATATATGTATATAAAAGTATTTTATCTGGATAGACACACTTCAGTTTGCTGCTTTTATCTGTAACTTTGTGTAACATCAGCACCCAAATTTGCTCTTTTCTGAGTCTGCACCTCTGCTGGTGAGGTGCATGCAGAACTAGTGCTTGTGCTTCATGACAGCCCTTTCAAAAGGACTACGTGCTCTCGGGCAAATGAGGTCTTCACAAAGCTCACGTAACTAATATTAATGTGCAAAGACCATTATAGTGTCTTTTAAAGTACTTTGAAAGGCCAAGAAATCCTGCTCCAGTGCTGCAGTTGAATCATTTGTACTATCAAATGCTGATTTGTCCTTGTCAGAACGAAAAAATAATTTATTATCCTATAGAGGGAATTAAATGTTTAAGAAGATGTTTAAAGCAGGAAATTCCAAAAGATTTTTGCAATCATTTAGGAGAAGAGCACAGATTGTCTAACGTGAGGACAAGAGCTGACTTCTATAAGCTGTGGCAATGGTGTAAGTACACACGGCTGGTTGGCTGATCCAGTCCCTTACTCCGTAAAATGCTGATCCTTTGGAACATAACCTTCTTCTCAGGTATGTACCCTTTTAAGAAACTTTCAGTGGAAATATTTAGGATGAATTTTTTGGTCAAACTGAATAAGCAGGTGATTGTACAAAACAGGCAATAGTTCAGTGGCCTGAACACTTGGCATCAGGAGAGGAGACCTGTGTTTTTCTCTGACTATTTGGAGTAGGGACAAGAACCCGCTTATACTGTTACTGCAAGTGAGAACTTTGGCTGCAGTGAGGCCAGTTACTCCATCTGTGATCAATCTCCCTTTCTGTGTTTGGTAAGGTTCGTGTAAGTGCTCCTTTTGTTCTTGCAAGGAGCACAAATGTATCATCATAACCATTTTGATCAGGTGGCTGATCTCACTCTGCTCTGAAGTTCTCGTCCAGATGAAATGATGTCCAGTTCTCGTCCAGAGGAATTCCAGTTATGGAATGATGTTGCTGAGTGCTGATATGAGTCTGAATTATTGTGTTTGATAAGCAGAGTAGTGAAAGAAGGAAAGATTTGCCTTCACACTTTATTGGAGAGGAAGCTCTGTGGGTCTTGGCAGGAAAAGATCAAGGAGAGCTGACTGTTAGAAACACAAGGATATGCTTCTTTCTGAGAGCACTGAATTCAGTGCAATGGGTGCATTAGGCTTGGAGCACTTTGCAGTCTTCCAATTTAAAGTATGAGGTCCCAGGACGAGCCCTTCACTTTCCCATTTGCACCTTTCCTATCTGCACCTTGATTTAGCAGCATATGTGATTTAGTGTGTTGGGACTCCCCTTCTGTATTCCTCCCCCTCCTCATCTGGAATGGTTCCTGGCCCCTAAAGCTTATCCTTCATGTCCTATGATACGTGCATTAAGAGTAACAAGCAGCAAATACCATGCCTGCCATCTAAATGAGGTGCCAGACAACAAGCGTAGGAAAATGTGATTTATACATTACAATTAATTAAAATTACATACATTAATTATACTATGTTATAATTATATATATTGATTGTACTTAATTGTAATGTATATTTACAATTAAATTACTTTAATTATAATCTAAATCACATAATAAAGGTATGGTTTGTTGCCTGTAGAGCCTAGCTCTATGCCTTGGAAGTGCCCAGGTGTATGTACCTGTAGTTTAACTCCTGAAAGACTCAGTCTCTTTGTGCAGTGGAAGCAATGCACGTATCTCTTCACAAACACTCAAAACCAAGTTTGGGCATAGATTGAAGTTTGGCAAGAGATTTTTCCTAGGTAATGGCCTAAATATACAGTTTGCTCAGGGATTTTTAATGTCCAAGGAAATGCCATCTGAATTCAAAAGACAATAAGATGCAACCATATGTCTGAAGATATATTGTGGTTACTATTTAACAGCTAACGTGCCAGAAAGGAGATCTTAATTAGCATCATGGGCATCTTTGCATCAGTGTCAGCTTTTATATGTTCCCTTTGGTATGATATTTCATCCAAACAGCTCGTACAAAAATACATGCATGGAGTTTTGAGAGGCATGGTGGTAATGTCCTGGGGCCTGTTAGCTAACACTGCCCAATTCCCTAGTTATTAGACATTTTGTAAGGAATTGTCATGGCTTAATTAATAGGAAAAGATTCAGCCTGATACCAGCAATCTGATACCTGCAGTCTGAAGCCTGACGGCTACCCAAGATTGTGCAAATTGTTGGGCTGCCTATGGGAATGCTGCAGTGTTCAATATGACACTTAAAAAAGATGCGACTCCAGAGTCAAAGTGTTTAATTGCTCCTAGATCAGAGCCGGCATGAAGCAGTGGGGAGTGAACCTTATACCGCTTGTATCTGCCTTTCTCAAACAAGGGTCTTGGCTAGAGCCTCGACATTTGGCACTTCCTACACACACAAGAAAATTCCCATTTGTAAATACGGTGATAGTAGGGGTGTAGTTGCATTTTCCTTACAGAAATCCCCAAGTCCAGTTCTTAACACTCTACGCTAGTGCCCCAGATATTTGCAAGCCCCTTTTCTGGACCTTGGAGTAGTAATTGCCAGATACACCCTACCTAACAGACTGAAACCCATATTGCCGCAGGAGCAAATGAGAAGTGAGAAAGATTAGAGCTTGGCCACACCAGAAAATATGGTGTTGCAGAGAAGACAGATAGCTCTGTTTTCCATTTATTTTCATAAAATACCTCGGAAAGACCAGCTAAATGTCTGGGCTTGGAGCCATACGTTATTCTGGGGAGAAAAGCACATGAATATCTCTCTCCTTCTTTTTTTTTTTTCTCCTCCAGATGAGGAGCAAAGGTGTGTAGGCCAGGTCAAAGCTATAGTGTCCTTGTTCTGTAACCGTGCCTTACATTTTAAACCCACTGTATCTGCTGTATGAGGCTTTGAAATTATTTTCAGAGTTATGCAAATGAGGAAATGACAGATACTCATTGCCATATGGTGCCATTTTTTATAGTGAAGTCAGGAAGTACTGTCTTTCCTATATAGTTTGTAAATTCAAGGATAATTCTTGTTCTATTTTTTCCCCCTCTACTTCATGCTTTAGCCAAGTTAAGAGCAATTGCATGCATTTTCTGTTATTTCTTCCCTTGTTCTTAAACTTTTTTTTAGATACATTTTAGATGTATAACACTTTTGTTAAGGTCAATTTCCTGCATGTGTTAGGCTGAAGCAAATGGAAAAAAATAATTTGTGATAAATCTCTGTTTCTATACTGCCTCTTGTTTGCGTAATCTTCCTGCCCTGTCTGGACCTTCAGGTAATGGGATAATGAAATGAATAATAATCCTAATAATGAAAATACTTTGTAAACAGTGTTCCATCTTGGACCATTTTAGGAAAGATGAACCTTGGGAGAAAGGCATTTTATGTGCCTTTAATCGCAGAGTCACAGAATGGTATAATTCATTCCAACACAGGTATTTTGTGGCCTTTCCAAGTCTTATTGCCCACTATAAGACATTTTGGGTGTAAACATAGTAAGGCTGCGGGATATATTTCTAAACTTTATCTATATATTCTATGTCACTTTTAAAATTAAACATTTGCACAGAAGTGTACTGTGTTTTAAAATGAATTTTTAAGTAAAAATGCATTTTCAGAAGGAACTGTGCAATAAGAAGGAAAAGATAAAGTTTGAGTTTAACTGTGTGGAGCAATGTTAACTTATGTTAACTGTTTCCAAGTTCTCATGACAAATAATAATACCTAACATAGGATGGATGAAAGATTACGTAGAAACCCTGATTTGTTTGCATGCTGATTGAAAGAAAATTGGCCATAACTCCTCAGTTGTCCACTGGATATATATCTAACAATGTGGAATCGGTGGGCAAAATCATAGGGTAGAGAGAATAATTATTCTAAATACTCATACTATACAGTCTCAAAGCATGTTAGGCCTTTTGGGATCATTAAAGCCCATGTGGGCTGGCTGTCCTGCTGTGCGTAAGTGCTTATTTTTAAAAAATAGACACTTGCATGGCACAGCTGGACATGAAGTAGAAAAAAAAAGAAAAAAAGAACAAAAAGACTTTCTAGTCCTCAACAGTCTAAAATTTATTCCCTTTTTTTGATTTTGTGAACATTTATGACAATCATAGGCTTGAGTGATGGATTTTGTGTGATTTTTTGATGTAGCTCAATAGCCTCAAAAATATGCACCATGAATGTGCTTTGTGGTAACTCAAGATTATTTTCTCCCATTACTGAAGTTAAAAATATTTTATAAAAGGGAAGCTGTTATAGCTGATTTGGGTGCCTTAGGAAATGTATGAAGGATAGAAAGGGCATTTGCTTTAATTTCTAGATATTTCCCGGGCTTTATTCTGCGAAGGCTAAATAATGACTAGCTCCTGGATGATCAAATGACTGCTTTATAGGAATCCTGTCATTGTATCACAGGATTTGATGGGCTTTTGACATCTAGATTGTCCTTAGAGATGAATGTTGGGTATTAACATGCTATTTTTTTGTTAACCATGTAGATCTGCTATTCTGAGATGGGGACATTGGATTCAGCATCTTCTAGTTTATGCTGCGGCTCTTCCAGTGCACATTATTATTATTATTGTTGTTATTATGTTTTAGGTGGCAGCCTCACTGTTCGCACTGTACGAATGGGCTCCTTTCTGGCCCTAGCAATTGAGTCATGCCAGCACATTTTTGCTTCTTGTCTCTTAACGTTGCTGCCCAGAGGACAGCAGCTCAACCAGTCCTGGGAAGGCAGAGCCTAACGGTAAGCATGGGAACTGCATTACACAGGAGGACCTTGCCAAAGATAGAGAAATCACTCCTAGTTACTCCTGCATGACCCCCCTCTAATGCCAGGGCCATGTTTTTCTCTCTGCAGCAAAAATACAGAATACTGTGCAGTTTTCACCTACTACAAATATTTCCTATGCTGGAGACACTTGGAACAACATTTCAGTGAGTAGACCAGGCTCGTTGTCTTAGTTTTTTGATGGACCATTCTCATCCGTAATGAAGAAATCCCAAGGTATTACATGCTTGCTATGATTTTGCTACAGTTCTGATTGGGTTTGATTCTTCAGGCCAGTCCCTCTGAATATCAGTGTCTCACCCAAAGCCTCCCCAGTTTTAGGTGTATGTGGTATGGTTCCATATGCATTTCTTTCTTGACAAAATCCGTTCTGTTACATGCTGATTGTGTGACCAGTTCTGTTCAGCCCACCCATCCTGAAGGATTTCAAACTCAGCAGATGACAGTGGGGGCATCTGTTAATTTTTGTCACATTCCTCATAGACTGTGATTTTCCTCCCTGCTGTTAGACAGTCTTTCCCTTCCCTTGCTCAATAGCCACTTTCCTCTTGCTCCAAATGTGTGTGGTGCTTTGTGGCCTGTCTTTGTGAATTCGTACTATTTGCCTTTCATCCTTGCCTTAATGTTGGCTCTCAGGAGCAGGTATTTTGGGGCTAGTCCAATGCAAAAATGACCTCTTTGGAGAATTCCTGGTCACGCTGTTGCCTTATCAAATATTGAGAAGGCTTAAGAGGAGGATTACTGACTCCAGTGCTAATAATTACCAAATTAATACAGTCATATAAGCATGACTTTTGGGTCAGGGAACAAGGGATGAGAAATTAGACACAAGCTATTCATCGGAGAGACAAAGGGGAAGCTTCAATGCTGAAGAAGCACAAAGACTATTTGGGGCTCCTGGGAAAAATTAGCCCCTCTATAAAAGCAGGTATATGTGTTGGAAATTCATTTCAAGAATCTTGAAATGCTGGTATTTCCTAGAAACGGTGGGAGGAAGTAGCTAGAGAGTGGAGCTAGTTTTAACTGGGGAGTGTAGAGAATAACACCTTGGGTAAGCTGGGAGTCACTGCCGAGTGCTGGATCAGAGGCTGGGAAATCTTTCCAGTTTAAGTTAGGAAAGCTTGAAGTTTCATCAAACCATAGAAATTAGAAACAAAAAAGGACTCTTAAGTCATCTAGTTGCCTCCTGCCAATGCGAACTTCTCCCTAATGTATTCCTGCTCTTGACTGCTTTCTCACATCCAATTGGAAAAGATTCAAGTGACAGAAGTCTCATTGCTTCCCTGGGGGAGGTGGTTTAATTGATCTCACGGTGAGAAAATTACTTCTCAGGGCGCAGGAAGTGGCTCTTCAGAGTGAAGCCTGGCAACTGGTGGAGATTTGCATAAAACCTCCTCCAGAAGGCCACGCTGCTTCACGTACTTCTTACAAATTCAGCAGCAGTGCTACCTCTTTGCTCTATACATGAGCTAGTGGGTGAATTGCCCCAGCTCTGCTGTCCTGTGGGGTCTCTAATATACGTCTTCCTCCTCTGCAATCATAGCACTGTCTCTTGCAGCAGGGTGAGGGCCACGTGTTGTTTTGGCACCTAGGTATGTATCCTTCAGTCTGCATTCCCTGCAGGGACTAGGTGGCTGCCTGCTGCTAGATTTGGAGCTTAACTGGAGTCTTACGAAAATAAAAGACTGCATCTCATTGCAAATCAGCTTCACTCCTTTATAGAAGACTTCTGCAGGATTTAATGAGCGTGAAGCTGTTGCAGGCAAAACATTCTCAATCTGAGGATTTTTTACTGAATTTATGCTATCACTAATTTACATAAACTAGTTGCTGGTTCAGGTATTAAGTAAAAGAAAACAAGAATTTATTGAACAAACATATGTGATTTTCTTCCACATTCCTTGGGCTTACCTTCAGTCAGTAGCTTAGCTTCAGTTCCTGCTCAGTCTCCTTCCTGCTTCCTAGTCTCAGCTTCTCAGTCCTTTTTGCCAGTGAGGCAAAAGATAGTACAGAAGAAGGCTGGGGTCCTTGCTTCTCACTCTTTTACCCCTGCTCCAGTCTGGTTTGCCTGTGAACTGCAGTCCCTGCGTGGCCTGGTCTCTCTGCAGTGCCTTGAGCTGCTCCACCTGCACCAACAGCTTATGCCTCTCCTCCTGGAAGCTCTGCCGCTCCTCCAGCATCTGGGCCTTCCTCTGCTTGTACTGGCTGCTCATGGCCTCCAGCTTGGAGGTGGCTGCAGCGGCTTCCCACCCACTGCCTGCCCCGCTCTCGTCTGGTGGTCAGCGAGCGCTGCAGAGAGCCGCGTGTGGCCAGCTGGTAGGTGGGCAGGGCCAGCAGCGCCACCAACCCCGGCAGATCCTGCGACAACGACGTCTCCAGCTGGAGCAGTGAGTCCTGTGAGGGAAGTGCAGTGAGCAAGTGCGGCGAGGCAGCTGAGAGCAGCCGGGCCAGGCGGGCGGCTGTGCTGAGGTGCCACCGCGCAGGGAGGCGGCCGCACGGTCCGGCTCCTCTGGCACGGCCTCTGTCTTGGTCTTGTGTGTGCAATCGAAACATCTGCCCCTGTATCCACCAGCCCTGCAAACCGAATTTCTTCCATAGTGCATGTCAGTAGTGGCTTCTGTTGTACAATCTGCTTTGCCCCGAAAATCTGTGGCTCTTCTGTACATCCAGAACCTTGTGATCCCCTCTCTTGTGCGTGTCCTTGCATTGGAGGACTTAGAAAATGGACCAACTGCATAATCTGCTGCCCAGCGGGAATATAACATGGGGTCACGGGAGTCCATGCCATAATTTGATTTTCCTGCATAAAGTCAGCATCAATAATTCCAGGCAATACAAACAATCCTAATCTTGTTGTAAAAGCACGTCCTAATAGAAGTGCTTGTTGACCTCTCCCAAAGTCCAAACACCCCTGTCAGAATCAGTGGAACTCGAGCATCACTTAAGGTTACATCTTTGGCGGTGGCCATGTCCAGTCCCGTATTTCCTCTTGTGGCTGGCTGGAGTGCACTGGCCAAATGCTTGTTTGCTGCCTGCTCGCATTTCCTTGAGTACTGGAGGCATGTGGCCTTGCCCCCCTTCCCGCTGTTTCCCGACAACAGATCCAGGGGTTGACCATTAGTATGGAATTTAGATTGACACTCATTAGCCCAGTGACAGAGTGAGCATAAGCCAGCTGAAGCTGGCTTACTTCCACCTCCCGGCCCTTTGGGGCAGTTTTTCTTGAAATGGCCATTCTCTCCACATTGAAAACATGTGGGATTTGGTTTTGCACATTCAAATGCGCCACATGGGCTATAGCCAATGTGCTGGCACGATGTTCTGCAGTGCCGATATTCTGACAACCTCTGATCAGATGGGTTTTGATGTTTCAGGGGCTGCAATGTCCTTTCACAATCAGAATTTGCATTGTCAAAGGCCTACTGTTTGAGCAGCATCTCTCGGGCCTCTGAATGCTCAACCTGTCACTCCAAGGCTCTTTGCAAGCGATCTGAGAACAGAGAGTAACCTTCCATCGGGCCTTGGGTGATTGTGGCAAATGATTGGGCAGTCTCAGGTCCAACATCTGGTATTTGTTGCAAAGCACGCAGAGCTGACTCTTTAATCTGGACGTATACTGGCATTTGGTACCTAACTTGCTTCTGTGGGGTGGTGTGAGGACCTTCTCCTGCTAGCATTTGGTATGAGGCTTGCACACCCTGCGTAATATTATTTGTAGCCTGTGGGGTGGACGTTTCTTTGAATTCGTCTAACCATACTCAGTAATTCATGGGGGTCAAGATCATTCCCAACACTGATTTCCAATCACGCGGAGTTAACATATAACTTTCTGCTATCGATTCCAACAGAGTCATAGTTATGTTTGATAATATCCCACTTTACCACCTTCCGCAATTTATAGTTTCATAGAGCAGTGGTTCCCACTGCAGCAGCACATCAGAGCCATTCACATTTCTAAGTCCCTTCACCAAACTGTCTCTCTCTTAAGCATTTCCCAGCAATCTGACTTGATCCACTTTTGTAACCTTGTTATATGGCTCTAGGGGGTACAAATCGGATTCCTTCTCTGAGTCCACGGGGCCTCGGTCGAAAAGATCGTAGCAGGGAGCGCCGGTCGCCACCCAGGGTGGTGGTGCTGGCGGTGCTGCCGCACGTGGCTGGGTGCTTTTGTCCCCCTGAAGACTGCTGGCCATTTTTTAGGGTCATCTGCCACCAGGTGGTCACATATTTCACCGTGGTGGTATCACCCTCCGCCACTGCCTCCTTAAGGCACTTTCTGCTGTCTTCCCACACCTCTCGCTGGGCTGTGCCTTCCTTGGGGAAGGCAGGTTCTCTCCGAAATCCACTCTGCTGGAGTGACTAAATCTTCCCCGGAAACCTGCCGGTTCTGCTCGTGCTCCACACGCTGCAGCTCGTCTGGGCTGCCTTTCTGCTCCGGGGACTTTCTGCCTCCCGTGGCTCCCCAGCCATGCACCTCTAGCCAGGCGATGGGCGCATGCCGGGCCTGGTTCGGCTGGGCCACGCTGCCGGGTTCGGGCGTCCTGCGCCTCTTCGATCTTCGTGCCCCGCGTGGGGCGCCACTTGCAGCGTGTGAAATTCATCGACTTCGGCGGGGCTGAAACCAAAAGCCGTTACCCAGCGTTAACCGCCGCTTACCCGGCCGCCGAGCCCGGAACCGCCCCGCCACCAACCAGCCAATCAGCGAGCTGACCGCGCGCGCGGCCGCCCAATGAGCTGCCTGGTCACGCGCGGGCCGCGTGGCGGCCGCGGCCGCCGCTGCTGCTGCGCGCTGCCGTCACCGACCGGGGCTGAGCGCCCCGCATGTGCTGCAGTGAGACACGCGCTCCTGTGTCACCTCTGGAGCTTGATCACTTAGTCTGCTGACATTTGCTCTCCATTCTCGCCCCCCCGCCCTTTTTTTTTAAACCGATGGGCTCACTAGGTACTGCAAAGTTTATGCCCTTGGAGAGGAATTTATTTTTGCTGTAAACTGGTGCCAGAGGTAATAGAGCTGGTAGGCTTGCTCTTTGCCTTGTTTTCTCAGAGGCCTCACGGCTGCTGTACAATTAGTGGAACTCTGTTAGCTGAAGAATGATCGTTATGATTTGATTTCTTTTTTAATGGCATTAAGAATGCCTTAAAGCAAAAATTAGGTTTTGTTTTCCGATAAAACCCTTATGACTGTGATTTTACAGTTGAATTGCAAAAAGATTGAATAGCACAGATCTCCAAAGCCTCGCTGATCCTCCTGCTAAGCAGTACGTTGGACATCCGCAGACGTGTGAATAGGCTGAGCTGGAATCGGTTTATATGCATGTTAGACTTGCTGCTGACACCTACAGCAGTGCAGATACTGTGAATAAACATGGCAGTTCTGGTACAGTGATAAGAAAAGCTGTGTTACCCTTTCAGGCAATCGATAACCAGCTAATTTGTATTGTTGTGCTCCTCGTACAAGTTGGTACATACTGTGTAATCTGTCCTCCTTTGGGAAATATGTTTCATACAGTGTAGTCCCAAATATAAATGAATGAATGTGCCTGACCAAAAATAATGCTGAAGACCGAGAGCTTCTGCTGCTTCATAGCAGAATAACACAGGAAGCCAGGGAATCACTGAGGATTTCAGTAGAGGGTTAGTCATTCTTTGAGATTTTCTGAGGCTGATGAAAGGGAATCACGCTCTTAAATTTGTGCTGTGCATGAGTGTGTGCTATGAATATTGCCGAATAAAAGTTCTGTGCTTCTGCAAGAGCATGCTTAGATTTGACTGTACCGGTGTTCTGGGATGGTGTGTGCCCACCTGGGGCTCTGCCCAGGCTTCTCAGCAGGTTTTCGCTCTGAGAAGGCTCTGTGCAAAAGCAGGTTTGTGATCAGCGGGATATTGAGTTAGTATTTCAAACAACACGCTGCTCTTTTTTACTCATACCTGCTGCAAATACAAGTGGGCCTTACTGGGTACTGTGCTTTGTTTGGAGACACAACTCAGAGATATGTTTTTTTTCCTTTGGAGGGGGAGCACAACCTTCCAGAATACAACCAAGCTTTGATGTTTCTTTTCTAAGCTGTGTGTTACTCCTGCTGCTAGTTTCTGTATGGTAAAGCCTCACAGACGGTGTGATCCAAATTTGGTTAGCCCTTTGAGAAATGTGTTCAGAAGATAAGCTAGTCCCTGGATTTCTGGCATGCTGCCAGCTGTTGGGGCTTCATAGCGCATCTCGGTGATCAAGTGCCAGAGCAAACGTGAGGGCACATGAGAGAGAATCCGAGGCGTAGATCTGTTCACATGGATGTGGCTGATTCTTAGGAAGCCTGTGGGGAAGCTTATAGTTTGAAATCTTCCTTTAAGCTATTCTTTTACTGCTTTTGCTCACACTCGAGCCATTTCAAAGCTGCAGTATATAAAGCAGCTAAAGAACACTAGAAAAAAATGTTTTTTTTTTTTTTTTTTTTTTCCTCCCTGGAAACGCCTTTCCAAAGCCCAGCTCAATGGCTAAAATGCAATACTGAAATACTTATGAATGCATAGCTAGAGATTTTTGCCACTCATCAGGGCATCCTCAGATGTGTAGTAAAAGATTTGTTTATAAAAACAGAGCACAAGTAGCTGCATGCTGCCCTTTGCTTTGCTGGATTTCCCTGGTAGGGTTAAGTTCTGCCTCTTCTGCTGGGTCACTGCCATTCGGACTGCTTTCATTCCATTCAGTGATGTTCTCAGCATCATTCCCATTCGCTCATTCTTTTGCCTCTGTAGCTGTTACTACTACTGGTGGCTTTACAGCTTTACAGTGTCCTCCTGGAAAGAGTCCTGAGTGAACTATCACTCTGAGTGAGCCCTGAACAAGACTTTGCGCTTTGAAGGGGACTCGCCACCTGTTTTCATTTCATCATGGCACTGTTAGAGCTGTGTAGTCCCATGTTAATTTGGACTTGTGTCTTCTCCAGAATTTTTCTGTGCGTGATTCTGTTTTGTAAAATAAACCCCCTAAAATGTAATCATGTAAAGCTTTTTTTTTTTTTTTTCTTCAAACCTCAGGAAAGAAAAAGATTAGAGAAGGATCAGAAATTTCATCGTTTTCTGAAATGCCTGTGCTTTGAGACATCACAATAAGGTACTGTTCATTAGTTTGGCTTTATCTTGAATGGTGCATATGGAACAGACTATAACACCGCAAAAGGTAAGATCCCTGAAAAGGTTCACACCTTGAATTATTTGAAGTGGCTCTTGGGCACCCTGAACTGGCCTAGGCCTTTTTTGGGCCTGATGAGAGAAGAACTGCACCCTTTGTTTATCACGCTTGAGGGTGACCCAGACCTTTCTTCAGCATGACAGATGACTGAGGAAGCGCGAGAGGTGATGGCCTTGGTCTCCTGAGCTCTGTCTGAACGACAGGGATGCAGAGTGCAGAAGGGCCTACCGATAAACCTGCACGTGATACAGGTGATCAATGCCCAGCCTTCCAGCCTACCACAGGCCACAAATACAGGCCAGACATTGGCAGTGGCTCAGGCTTCTTCTGGCAACACAGGACAGTCCCTCAACTTGAGCCACGGGGCCACAGGCAGCAATGGTGTCTCTGAGGATATGGTGGCAAGTAGTGGCAGCCAGACCTCAACAGGACTGAGCTAGGAATCCTCAGTGGGCACTCCTGGCAGTTGCCAAAGGAAAGGCACAGGGGTGGTTCAGCCACTGCCGGTAGCAACTGCCCAGGCAGTGACTGTCAGTCAGGGAAGACCATCAATACTTCAGCAGCCTGTTACATTCCTTGGTGCGAATGTAACTCATTTGCCAGCTGCGGATGAAAAGAAGCCTTCTATTACTGTATTTGCGGGGAGCGTGGACGCTCATCTGATACCGTGCCATTGTCTGGGTCCAGCAGCACTGCCATAAAAATCATCCGAGATTTGGCAGCCATGACCAGGGAGCTGCTTATTCAGTTCTACAAATCAACCAGTTTTAAACCAACTCACATTATTTTCTACCTAGATGGCGTTTCTGAGGGGCAGTTCCAACAGGTTCTTCAGCACGAGTTGCTGGCCGTTAGGGAAACCTGCATTAAGATGGAGAAGGATTACCAGCCTGGGATTACTTTTATAGTTGTGCAGAAAAGGCATCACAGCAGGGTCTTCTGCACAGATAAAAATGAACGGGTTGGAAAAGGTGGAAACATTCCAGCTGACACCACAGCAGACACAAAAATCACCCATCCATCAGAATTTGACTTCTACCTGTCAAATGGCACCTGTTCTGTGGTATGTGAAGCACACCATAGTGGTCTACCGGGATGCCATCTATGTGTTTGGCGGCGACAATGGGAAGCCAGTGCTGAGCGACCTGCTGTGCTTCGACATGAAGGACTGCTCGTGGTGCAGGGCTTTCACCACTGGAACGCCACTGGCATCACAGTAGCACCACTCTGCCATGGTCTACAGGAGCAGCAAGTTCGTGTTTGGTGGATGCACTGGAGACACATACTCCAATTCCAATTCGAAGAATTAAGAATGATCTTTTCAAATACAAGTTTGAAATCGGACAGTGGACAGAGTGGAAGATTGAAGGCAGATTGCCAGTTGTGAGGTCTGCTCACGGCACAACTGTGTACACTGACAAGCTGTGGATCTTTGCAGGATACTATGGCAATGCATAGTTAAACGACATGTGGACAACTGGCCTACAGGACGGAGAGCTAATGTGTTGGGAAGAGATTGAACAAAGTGGTGAAATCCCTCCTTTGTTTTGTAATTTCCCTGTGGCTATTTGCAAAGTCAAGATATTTGTTTTCTCTGACCAGGACAGCTACACCAGCACGTAGCCAGACGTTGATCAGCTCAGCCACATATACACAGATCCAGTCTCAGCTCCTCCACACAGCCTCTCATCTCCAGCTGCCTCAGCAGCAGCAACAGCAGCAAGCACCATCTCTAACTCAACAGCAGCAGCAAGCTCAGACCCTTGTGGTGCAACCTCCATTGCAGTCCCTGCCACAGCCTGTTCAGCTTCAGCAGGACAGCACTTACCAGACGGGCATCAGGTCACCTATTCCAATTCAGTCAAAAGCTCTGGTCACTTCCATCAAATCACCTCAGCTTGGGCCTGCCAAATTGTCAGCAGCACTGCAGCTTCCACCACATATCGCAGTGCAGTTGGTGGGTACATGGCAGCAGGGCTCAGGACAAGCTCAGGCACTAGGTTTGCCTCAAGTTGCTGCAGCAATGCCCACCTCCCAGGGTATGCCAGCTGTGGTTCGGCCTGTTTCTTCCCCATCCTTGAAGATAAATCTGATTCTGCTGTCAGTGCCACCCCAAATACCACCTCAAGTGAAGAAAGATCGGTGACACTCACTTCAGCTTCCACCCCAAACCTGGCAATGGTGTCACATCAGATGGGAGACTCCAAACTCACACAAGCCATTCTGAAGCTCCAAATCCTCACACACATCATAGAGGGCTTTGTTATCCAGGAAGGAGCAGAGCTTTTTCCAGTACAATGTCAGCTGCAGCCTTTGTGACACTCAGAGTTCCGGCACAGATAAAAACGGACAATGGCCCTACCTACACCTCCTGTGCCATAACCACCTTTTTTCAACAATGGGATGTTAAACATACTACAGGTATCCCACACTCTCCCACAGGACAGGCAGTTGTGGAGCATGCTCATGGAATCCTAAAAGTCACGTTACAAAACAAAAAAGGGGGAGCGAGGGATACTCTCCCCAAGACCATATCAAGCACTCTACGTTTTGAACTTGCACTCTGCGTTTTGAACAAAGCACTCTACGTTTTGAAATTGCGAAGATGAAGGCAAGTCGCCCATGCTGCGGCACTCAACCTCCCACAGACTAGCCCAGAAAAGGCCTGGGTAGAGGTCAAGGATTTCAAGTTGAGGCAGTGGGGAAAACCAGTACAGCTGATAACCTGGGGATGAGGGTATGCTTGTGATTCTCCAGATCAAGGACCACAATGGGTGCTGGCGTGGTGGGTCTGACCTGCGCTATCCTCATCATCTCTGCACTCTCATTGGAGGAGGCCTAGTGGTGCTGGTCATTCCTAGGCAGCCCAAGAACAACATTTGGGATGCCATCAACCAGCCAAGTAGGCAGCCTGAAGGACCCAGAAATTGCACAGCGCTTCTTCAAAGAAGATCCAGAAAAGCTGTTCACAGATCTCTGAGAGATTGGCCACGGAAGCTTTGGAACAGTTTATTTTGCACATGATGTGCACACCAATGAAGTGGTGGCCATCAAGAAAATGTCCTATAGTGGGAAGCAATCCAATGAGAAATGGCAGGATATTATTAAGGAAGTCAAGTTCCTCCATATGATCCATAGAGATATCAAGGCAGGAAACCTCCTTGCTGACAGAGCCCAGCCAGGTGAAGCTTGCTGACTTTGGATCTGCTTCCATAGCATTTCCTGCCAACTCATTTGTGGGGACCCCGTTTTGGATGGCCCCAGAAGTACTTTTAGCCATGGATGAAGAGCTGTGATGACAAAGTAGAATTCTGGAGCCCTGGTGAAATAATCACTGCGTTTATCTTTGCACCAGGAGTTGGCTCTGATGCTGCTCATAATAAGCTTGCAAAGCTTAGACGTTGCCTTGCTAAGGAAAGTAACACTGCTATGCTTGCTCCAGCAGGTCTGCTAGCGGATGTGAAATCGGTCCACCATGCCACCTTACAGAACTGGGCTGCCATAGACTTTTTGCTGTTGACACAAGGGCACGAGTGTGAGGATTTTGATGGGATGTGCTGTCTGACCATTCTGAATCCATACATAAGAGTATACAAGACCTAAAGGGCTTAATGTCACAACTACGCATGAATGATGGACTGGACTTCTTCGGCCCTTGGCGCACAGGGGCGGCTGGACTCAAAGAAATCCTTAGTGGAAAGAACGTTGACGGCTGCTCTAAAGAAGAATGCAAATTTAGTCACCACTGTGGAAGGGGAAAGGGAAGAAGAAGTTGCTGAACATGAAAGACTCTTGGGAGGTTTTACAGTATTGCCAGAGCCTGCTTGTTGGCTATTGCATTTTTGGGTCCTTAACTATGCCTGGTGCTAGAAAACAAAAAAGGAGGAGATGTGGGGAATTGTAAAAGTAGGTAAACTACTCGTCTAGTTACTCCCAGAGGAGCTGGACAAAACAATCCTGGGAAGCACAGATAACTGGTTTAGCAGGATAACAACTCCAGGGAAGTCAGTCTGATTGGTTACCTTATGGCTGTTAGCAGGACTGGACCCAGATAAGAGGAGTCAAGGGATTGGCTGATGGCAAGGAAAAGAGAGCGCTTGAACAGCACAGGAACAGTGCATGCTTGGGGGCTATATATATGCTTGTATCTGCAATAAAGTTGCGTCTGGTTCTTAACCTTGAACCTCTTCTCCTCAATGCATCCACAAACAAGGGCAGTCGTCATCAACTTTTCATTTTGCACAGTTCTCCAGTCTTCTCTTTCCCATTATTTTCCAGCTTAGAAGAATGCAATGGGAGAGAAAATCTGAGGCATGAGAGCTGTGAGAAAGATTTGTAGAAACAGATCTTTCCACCATGGCAAGAAGACAAAAGAGTCAGGTGGAAAAGTGAAGGGCCAAAATTTGGTTAGACAAGCGGGACTGTTTCATTTCCTTTCTTTCTGATATATTTAGTCACAGTAATCAGTTGGGAGGCTTTGGCTATGCTGGCGTCAGGCTGGACCGGATTACAGTCTGCCTGCCAAGACATACAATGCCAATAGCATTTATTTACCAGAACAGAGCATGAGGTACAGACAAAAATGACTGCAGTCTCCCAAGCGATTAATTTGTACTTCTGTCTACCTGCTTGCTGTTTCTGAGGAATTTGGAGTTAGAAAATTCTTCCCTTGCATGCCCTTTCTGGCATTAGGTTAAATAAAACTCTTAGCTTCTGCTTGTTAATTTGCCCATGTTGTTTAGCTGGATGCTTGCTTTCATCATTTATTACATATCTGTTTAACTCTTTTCTTGATAATCTGTTAGACTTGACTGACACTCATCACTGGAAAGATTCAACAACCTAAGAAAGCTAGCAAGCTCAAACTTCAAGGAGGACAAAACAAAATCTCTGTCATGTCCTTGTTAAATACCTATGTGGAGACTTTTGCAAGTTTCTTTTTTTTTTTTTTTTTTTTTAAGCAGCAGAATATCCCCTCTGGTTGTGGCAACAACTTACAAGTCATTTACTGAAAAAGAACAGATCTCTCATGAGATGTCTCTTGAGAACACCATGTGCTCTCAATATTTTGTTTAAAAAAATGAAAGCATAGGCAAAAGAAGTATTTTCTATTGGTCTCAACAGAGTGCCTGGGAAGCAGCTAGCATCAGGTTAGGAGCTGGCTATCGGAAGGATCTTTCAGTCCCATGAAGATCATGCTCAGCTGGTAGAAGTCAGAACAACCGTAAAGGGAGTGCTGAGAGAATCCACCTTGTATGAGATGAAAGAAGAAGCAAAACCTCTTCCCCAGCAGGCTTCATGTTGGAAATATCCACCAAAACTGCTCATCCTCAGGCTTCTTGCTCTTTCTGCTAAAAACAGTTTTTAAGCTAGAAAAGAAATGACACCAAATGCTTAAAAATTCAGGGCTTCAAAAATGATTGCTTATGATCTGCTTGGTCTTTTTTAATTTTTCTGATGCATAACACCTTTTTTTTTTTTTTCTCCTTATAAATCTTTTAAATGAGAAAAAAATTCCAAGTGGCAATGGATATTGGTAAAAAGGTATAGTTATAGTGCAAGGTCTTTTACTTAGCCTGCGGTTGATGGGGAGTTCCTCTCCTCTGTGATTACCTCAGCAATTGTGCAGATGTGGCTATTTTTGAGGTTTCATTGACATGATTTGGGATAAAAACAATCTTTTTTTGTGTGTTTGTTTTGTCTTTTTGTCTAGAGTATGTTTCCTTTACCTTGATAATTTCAAAGATGCAGTTTAGGGTATAGTCCTGTATGTCATTTCACAGCCCAACTAATCCCTATCAATGAACTGCAGCGCTGATGAATGGCGAGGGAACTTTGTAATCTGGCTTTGCCGTTGAAACACGAAAATACAGACTGTCAGACTTTTAACTTGTGCCTTGGATCATCTCTTTGCTGCATATCGCGGAAATGTTTTCACTTCTCTGTTCTGAATAGGATCAACCAGGAAGATATGGAGTTCAGCCTCCTTGTAAAATGGGATGCTTACATTTATGTAAAGCAATCTTTGTGGAGGACATGCACTTAGGCTTGATAAATTGTGGTGTTTGATAAGGACAAATGAAGACACAATCCTGAATCCTGATCTTCTCCTTACAATCATATTTCTGGGAACTGGAACTTTTTTTGTGGCCTAGGATACATATAGGGATGTTTTTCATTCCTGACAGGTCGTGTGTTTTTTGCGAGAGAGGGGAACCAAGAGTACCCCCAGGCACTGCTTGGACTGTATTTGAGTCATGATGGATTTGGATCAGATTTTTCTTAAATATATTGTGGCCCAGAGCTTCAGCTTTTGAAAAGGTACATCTATATTTTGCCAAGGCTGGGAAGCGTGTGCCATCAGACTGGAGAGTTGGGTGTGATCTTTATCTGCAAATTATATGTGGGTAGATAGGTATAGACGGGTACATTCCTGTACATGTATACCATATACATGGGTGGCATTTGAAGGATGACTGAGACTCAAGTACAAAATTACCCTGAAGATCCTGT
Source organism: Tinamus guttatus (assembly GCF_059628265.1). NCBI lineage: Eukaryota > Metazoa > Chordata > Aves > Tinamiformes > Tinamidae > Tinamus > Tinamus guttatus. The sequence continues at coordinate 507,592 of NW_028288676.1, forward strand.
GTCTTCACATCTCTCATTGGTAATTCAAAGGACAGCTGTAAGATCATTTTACATCAAAGCTCTAGATAACTTGATTAAAACAAAGCTAATGAAAACCAAATGAATCTAAATTGGCATAAATGAATTTTGAAAGGGGAAAAAATGAAAAGAAATTCAAAGTAGTCATTAAAACCATCATTAAGTTGGAGTTTGGGTTTGGAAAAAGATAATGTGACCTGTGACTGCAGTTACACGTCATGTTGGGGTCGTAGGAAGTTCTGTCTGGTTGCATTTTCTTGCAGTATGTTCGCATGGGTTTTTACTTCCTTGCATTTTGCTCTCATTAAGGTAGGTTTGATTTAGGTGTCTTTTCCAAAATGCCCTGAGATGGTTTCTCAGACCTGTGAAAGTAAATACTGCACATTTATGTTTAACAGTAAAAGTATGTGCCCCTCTTTCAACATTTTTACTTGACTATCAAAGATATAAGGAGGGATGTTTGCAAATGTTTGCTGCATTGTCTATAAATTTTATGAATCTAGATGACCTGTTCTTGACTATAATAGAGAGAGCCTTACAGCACTGTCTTCTTTTCTGGCCCGTGTTAGCTGTCCTATCCAAACTATGTCTCATATCCGGGATAAAAGGGGATTTTGGGGTCTTGCTGATAAATTCTACATAGACAATCAACAGGAAAAGATCTTTTTAAAAAGAAATAACTTTATGCAACAAAAAAACATCAGGCAGCCTTGAAAAGGAGAAGTACAAGGAGCTGTCTTTTCCTAGGTGATTTTCAGTGGGAAGGAGGACCGGAATTCTTGCCCTGCTGAACTCATTCTGGATCTGAAATTCATATTTATTTTTTCCATCCTTGAAGATTCAAATTATTCAAGAAACATAAGTGAAATGTGCTTTGCTAGTTGGTTACAGATGTGTCCACTCGTGCACAATATGAATACAATTTATCTATAAAACACTCCTGTAATGTGCAGACTTTACCATATGCTGTGGTCAAAGAAACTTGTAGATCTGAGTTTTCAGCTTTCACTGAGTTTTGTTGCTTATTGAGAGAGCTAATTTGCCACTTTGAGACCCAGCTCTGCATGTCTTCTGTAGATGTTTGACAGAGCTCTAAACTGTCAAAAGGAAAGGAAATAGTAGGGGGCACAGAGGTAAAGAGCTCCTTTTTGCCTGCTTCTGGCATGTCTTAGGCAAGATTCAGAGCTTAAGTGGTAAATACTCCATCGACTTCAGTAAAATTTGGAATGCAGTCAGTGGGCTGTAATATTGCAGATGTCATGTGAAATTGTGGAAAGTCAGTGTTGGCCCTTTCACTGAAGACTTTTTCATGCTCCATTAAAAACAAATTGAAACTGAAATGTTAATTCTCCAGGGAGTAGATTAAGCTTCATGTCGTTGTTGGTTATGCTAATGTGCAGGAAGATTGACTAGTTAAGTAAGTTTGTTAATTACTCTGTAATTAGTAAATTTGTAGAATGGAGATAATGTGTGAAGTAATACAAGAGAAACTTTTCTGCAAATGGCCCTCATGACGTAGTGAGCTTTAAATAAAACTTTTAAATGACACTTGATAACATACTAAGGCAAAAAAAGCAGTAGTTGGTATTCTAGCAACAATTTTATGCCTTCAAAAATAAAATGAAAATGTTTGCGTGCTGTGAGATACCACACAAGAATGACATTTTCAAGTGAAATGACAAAACTGAGGACTAAAATAAATACGGCAGTGTTCAGCTGTATTGAAACTGAAGTTAATGAGGAGGTATATTTTAAGTCTGTTAAAATATCACCTCTGTACATAGAAATTGGATGTCAGTGAGTGGGCCAGTCCTGATTTCTAAGAGAAGAAAGATAAGAGAGGCCGTTGTGTCTATGGCCTCCCTGCTTAGACAGCTGGGATACTTTTGCTTTTGAGAATAAGAGAAAGAGAATTTTACTTTAAATGATGTTTCCCATCTTCTTAATGCTACATAGCTCCTCCCTGGGTCATGAGGAATCTCCTTGCCACTCTAATTGTGTAGATGTCTCCTCCACATGGATTTCAAAGGACCAATATGTAAGCAGCTTTTATTTTATTTTGATAATTGTAAGAGTTATGAGAACGCAAGCGTCCCCTTCAGTGGCTATTCTCTTCTCCACAGTTTCCCTTTTATTTTTAGACATAGGATGCTTTAGCCGAAATGCCACATTTACTACAAGACATGGGAGTTGTGTGCGCACTGAATCAGTCAACAGATTTCTCTTTTTTTTTTCTCCTTGCTTTGAAGTAAAACTGGTAATTAAAGAAGGAGGGCTGGCTACATAAGTTGGGGAACCCACATCTTGACTATTACGCTGTTGCTACTGATAACAGCATATTTGACTACAGAGATTTTTGTTGGAATTAAATCAGTGATCTAAAGACTAAATTCTTCTAATATCCATTAGAGATTAAGTCATCCGTGTTTTACTTGTTGAAAAAGAAAACACAAAGGACTTAGTGTCTTGTCCAGCCCCATGTCATGAGTTAGTAGCAGAGCTGGAAACATAACTCGGAGTTTTGGGACTACATTCACCAGGGTTTCCCATGCTGCAGTGCTGAACCAGGCTCCAGGAGGAGCTGTTATATGGATCGAAGTGGGCTGGCGTGTTAAGGGTGGGAATGTTGGGCTCCAGCTCTCTGCTGCAATTTCTGTCCTTCCCACACTGTCTCAGGATAAACAAAAATTCACAGATATTTTGGAGAGCCTCTGTGCTTGTATTACTTGGGTTGAACTCAGTCTGTGATCAGCTAATGGTTAGTGCTACTTAAGTTTGAATGTGACCTTTCCAAAGTAATGACAACAGTAAATAGATGTTTTCATTTTTTTTCTTCTTTCCTTTTATTCCTTCCACATTTTTTTCAGTTTTTAGTAGATTAGCAATATGGGCAAAGCTGGTATTTCCACCTTTAGCCCTGTCTCCAAGAAGATTCATGCAAAAGCAGTAGGTATTACGAGAACATAGCAGTAAATCATTAAATTAGACCTTAAGATAATGTCCAGCTTCACTGCAGTAACTTCTGCTTTTGAGACCCCAGGGTTGCATAGCCGATGCTGGAAGCTATCTGCCTACAATCAACTTCATCTCTGATTAAATATGAGATCTTATACTTGGGAATGTGGATTTGTGTAGCTCCCTGATGGTCTTTTATTTCATAAACCAAATCAAGTTGCTGACGAAGGGGGTTTCAGCTTGTTCCAATTGTCTTTCATTTTAAATTAGAATACTTTGCTGCAAAATAAGTATCTGAAGCTTCTCAGGATAAGCGCTTCTCAGTATGAAGCTACTAAAATATGGAGATTAGGTTGCCATTATCATCTGCAGTTCAGTACTCTGTGATGAGCAAGAGGGATCTGCTTTTGCTTTTTTCTTTTTTTGCTAGCTCTAATACATGTGCTAATACATCAGGCATATCCTCTATGATATGTGAACCAAAAAGTTGCAATTAAGGCAGACAGGATCCATTCTTTTTATTATTTTTTTTCATTTTTTTTTAAATTTGTATGTGCTTGCTTGTTGACACAGAAATGTGAAATGCAGTTTCATCTCACCATTCCTATTATCATCTCCCTGATTAGGTGAAAGGTTAGTTCTTTGCTTTTGTTGTTGCTAGTGTAAATATCTACAACATCCTTGTTAAACATTAACACACTCCCAACAAAGCAAAAATAAATCAAACCAATGGATCCTCTCTTCTCCTAAAACAAAAGTAAAGTGCAGGTATTTATGTCCCTGGAAAGCACCTGGGAGAAAAGATGCATTTCTGGAGGGTGTTCAGGAAATGCAATAAAGAGCACATTTATTAAAAAATAAATGTAAAGAAAAGAGGAGGTGGCCTGTCTACCTATTGCATACATGAAACAGGGCAAGAGAGAAAATTCTTTGGTCCATCTCACAGGTTGCCTGCATACAGAGCAGTACGAAAAGGCATTTTTACTCTGGAGAAGTAATTGCAACCAAACTTACACTGGCTGAAGCACTTCTTCGTTTTCTTGATGGTTCCACACTGAAAGTAAAGAGCTCTGAAGAGAAAAAATTTAGTGGAAAAACAGAGGGAAAGGATCAGTCTGTGTGTAATATTTGTTTGGCTTTAGATATTTAATTTGCCCTCAGATATTTAATTTTGCCATCCACTTAGAGACTCTGAGTGCTCTCTCTCTCCTACTCGGTTTGATCGCTGGAGAGGCTGTTCTCTGTGAAGTCAAACTCTCCCAAAAGCTAAGGCCTGGCATGTGTGCACGGCAGGATATCCTGCAGGGGAGCTTCTGTTCATGGCCGTTGGTAAACAAAGTAAATTGCCACTAGATTTCTAGTCTTATAAATAGCATCTCAGCCTGGAGAGGCTGGGCAGCTACAGCAGCTGTAGGTCTGGAGAGGAGGAAGAAGCAAGCAGAGCCTCGCTTTTGTAGGGGCTGAGTATGAGATGCTCTCCTAAGAGGAGGTTCTGATGCAGCCAGGAAATAATCTTCTGCTTAAACAGTAAAGCAGCATAATAAGGAGAAAAAGTCTTGCTAATTGATTATGGCAAGCAAATGCAGAGTGAAACCGAATGAAGCAAGATTTTAAAGATTCAGCTGATGGTGCTTTAGGGCAGTTTAGAGACAGAGTATCATTCTTTACTTGGTATTTACATTGTCGGGAAAACCATTCTAAATGCCACTGGATAACATATTAACGTCTACCAACCTGCATAAATACCAGGAGACATCCCAAATAAAGGCAACAGTGATAACTGTTCCGCAGAGGAAGTAACACTTGCAACAAAAAGGCACCAAAATGGCTTAAAAAAAAAAAAAAGTGCTATAAGTTGAAAAAGCAACCCACAGTCAAACCAAAGCTGCAATAGCCTCATCAGAATCTATGATTCTAGGGAAGGGAAATTCGGCTCTGCTGACTTCCTTCCTTGACTGAATATTCTTTGAATATTTGAATATTCACTGCTCTCACCATGTCTCATGGTTCCTGCTCCACTTCCAGATGCCTTTAGACATATCTGTGTTCAGAATTGCCCTGTCCATTAACCCGGTGAGCTTTTACTGAGGGAAAGGGGAAGCCTAAATTTAACCAAGTTCTCTGAGTACCGTGTGATTGCTAAGTACATGCTGACTTTGGAAAAGCAAGGATATGATAGATATCATAAAATGAAATAAGAAAGGTTTAGGTATCATACTAACTGTTTATATTGCTTTGTACTGGTAGCCTATGCATTACAGATATAATTAGAAAGCCTCAGAATGAGTACAATGTTGTAAGTAATGCCATTGAGCCATAAGGGGGAAAACAGCTGGTAAGTCTCTCCTTACTTAGGACGGGGAGAACACTTGTGCATGTTGTTACCTAGCAAATCTCCTCAGTCTGCCTATTCAGTGAAACTCGAGTTGTTTTTTCTTTGTCGTTTCAACATTTGTTTAAACAAATTTAGCAAATAATTGTGTCCCATTTAAATAGTTATGAGTCTGGCAAAGAACAAAATCCTGGCAATATACTGGCACCTAAAACAAAACACAGATCATAGAATCATAGAATTGTTGATGTTGGATGGGACCTCTAGAGATCATCTAGTGCAGCCCTCCCGCAGATCCAGGGTCACGTAGACCACGTGGCACAGGGCTGCGTCCAAGCAAGTTTTGAAGATCCCAGAGAAGGAGACTCCACAACCTCTCTGGGCAGATAAAGATACCTTTGAAAATACAGAGAGAAGGTTGCTTGAGCTTTGTCCAATTTGAATATATTTTTTTCGCTCCCCTCTGCCTAGCTCTTCCAAGTCTAATCAGCAAATTAGCATCTGCATTGTGAAAGTCAAAGAGTAACATTTAATAGAGAGTGGGAAATGCACTGAAACTTTTGTCTTAAGCACTCTCTTTCCCTTGCAAAGGGCAGCATCTGGCTGTGTGTCTTCATGTCAGCATTGCAAATCGTACTTCAGGGACTTCCTGATTGGAATTAATCATTCCAGGCACAGGGGTAAACATCCACAGAGAGCTTTGGGAGTTTCATGCTCCAACCTCATTAACATTAAAAACGGTGTCTGAAACTCCTCATAGTTTGCCCTGAAAATGCATCTATAATGTCACCTTGCACGATGGCCTTCACACAATATGACACATCAATTGCTTCAAACAGGAATCATTAATATAAAGGTAGGAGGAAGCAGTCTTTTGGTATAGTTGTGATGCCTGCCAAATGCTCATAAGGTTTTCAGGACATTTGACTATGTTAAACGTAGAGAAAGATAAGCTCAGAGAGCACAAAATCACTCTGAACTGTCCAGAGGCCTGATGGCTGTTAGCTGGAACACTGGGAAGTTACAGGGAAATAAATCCTTTCTCATAGGTAGAGTTTGGGGTAAACTTTTGAAAATGGCAATTATTTATTGTTCCATGTGCACCTATCGTGCTCAAACTGGTCAGGAGAACACAGCTTTCATGCTGGTCTTGGAATACTTTTAATATAAACCCAAATCAATTTTAAGGTTTGACATGTCCAGCACTATATCCAATGTGTTTAGTAAACAAGGGGATTGTTATTTCAAATTTGGAATAATACATTTTCATAATGGTGCATGTTTACCAAAAAATACAGAGGAATGTTAATGCACAGATTAGCGAGATCTAAAATCTGTTATTGAAGAAACGCAGCAACAGGGTGTTCATAACTAAGTGCAATGACTGACTAATGTATACACCTCTGATAGTAACATTCTTTTACAAAATATGCCCAAGGTAAAAAAAAAAAAAAAAAAAAAGTTTGCTCTGTAATACCTGCAGCTTCATAATACTCCTTCCTAATTAGATGATTAATGAGACTGATTTACTTTTAATTTCAGTGTCCCTGCTGACAGCACTTACATTAGCTAAAGCATAAGAGTATTCCCACCTACAGGATCATGCAGTTCCCATCCTGGGTCTGTTCTGCTGTTCATCACTCATATTTCTATTCCAAACAAGAGATAAAAGGGTTAATAAATGTCTTTGAAAATCAAGGAAAATAACTGAATGCATTTTGGAAAGGACAAGAAGAGGCAGATGGCTGTGTCTCCTTAGGAAGCTAGGCTTTCTGAAGAAGAGTTTGGGTTTTAGGAACATTGGTGCTAAAAAAGAATTTTCTCTGGATGGTTCTTGTACCTGTTGAGCAGAGTCATACGGGAAGTGAGACCCAGGGCTGCACTTGGGAGGGCAAGATGTCACCTTGAGGGCTGGAGACAGTTGTGTGGATGATCATTTTAAGACATACTAATAACAGCAGTTAGGACTGCAGTGACAGAAAACTTTTAGGAACTGAATCCTCTGGAGTTGCTTAACCTTTACTGTTTGGGCTGGAACTGTTGAAGCCAAACTACCAAACCAGCCCTAGCAGACTAAACAATGGCTTTATGCCCCACTGACTGTGATGACTACATACCAAGAAAAATGATGATGTTAGCAGCAGCTTAAGAAAAACTGCCCTTGATCTAAGGGCATGCTAGAGGAAAACAAATCTGCATGTCCTTCCCTGTATCGATTATGCACACACTTTCCACAGAAGAAAGGGTTCAAGTAGGATGAACACTTGTCATGACAAGTGTTTCCCTGAAGTAAAATTTTCTTTCTTTTGAGGTTAATTGGTAATTATTTTTTGTTATCTCACTTGTGGACTGGTGCTGAGTATTCTGTAAAATTGCTTCTTTGTCCAGCTGAAGTACTGCCTCAAGATGGTTTTGCAGCTAGTTCGGTGACACCCTTTCAGGTGCAGTTCTGTGGGGTTTTTATTCCTTCAGGGGGCATTGTGAAAACTATGTTTGTTATAATTTGTTGTGGATAGTCCTTAAGTATATTTTCAAGTTTCCTTTTTCTTTTTTTTTCTTCTTTGAGCAGATTTCAGGACTATTGAACTGTTAAGAAGACTCCTGTGTGTTTGGGTAGGACAGATATAAGATGAGGGGCACTTTGTAGGGGTAGGAAAAAAAGAGGCAAGGAGTGCTAGCAAAGTGGAGGAGCGCTTATGCTGGAGCTGTGCAAAATGAAGATAATTAGCAATAAAAGGACTTCTTCAGTGGAGAGCAGGAGAGAGCACTCCTCCTCCTCCAAACAACACATGCTCTGGGACCCTTCATTTGAAATTTTTTCTTGGTCCCATATTCTTTTTAGCCTCCACGTTGTGCTTCAGCATCTATGAGCCTCTTTTTTTTTGAGATACTCTCTTCTTTTAATTGTCAAATAAAACCTTAGGAAATCACATTCATATCGCTTTTAATTTTTATATATTGCCTGCTTGCACTCGGTGAGCTTCCCAATGCCTTTTGCTTCTCAGATAGTATATTTTAAAATTAGAATCAGAAAAATCCCTATGGAAAGATAGGTATTAATCCATGGAGATGTTGTTTTGCATCCCGTAGGAAAATGGCAAAGACAAATTCAATTCATAAAACAGAATGTCTGAGAAGAGAGAAAAATTAAGTCTAAGAAAGTGAGAGGACAGAATTACATGATTTTAAATCTATTTGAGTCTTTTTTTTTTTAATATTGGGAGCAAACTATTTTAAGGTATGTTGTTCTAAATATTCTACTCCAAATTATTTCTTTATCTTAGGAATACATTCTCCTGTAAGAAATATATACTACAGATAGACTTATGCTATTAAGTTAAATCTAGTGGGACTATTTAAGTAAGTTGTCTTTTTTTTTTTTTTTTTATCCCTGATCTGAGTTCATCTGAATGCAGTTGTACTGCTCTGTTGAGAAAGATAGTGGAGGTGGTAATTAATATTAATCCTAACAATAAAATTTATTTACAATGTCTTTTAATTTCTTCACTTCCCCCCTTCTTCCTAAGACGTAATGCTATCAGTCAGATTTTTTTTTTTTTTTTAACCAGCTCATCTGTGTGTAGACTTGCAGAAGCTTTCAAATGCAGGACACAAAAGAAGTCCTTTCACTGTTCTGCCACATTGATCCAGCCACTGTGTACAATGGTTTAATTACTTATAGTGCTTCCTCTTCCATCCTGTTCTTTCACACGTATCATAAAGCTAGAGATTTTAATGTAAGATAAGTTGCTTGTTTGTTGAATACAATAGGAAGTCTAGTTCCTACTATAACAAGAATGGCATGTTAATTGCTCCTGGCACCTCTTACTATGAAAGTCTATTTCATTTTTATTATTAAGCCCTGTCATGAGTATCTCTCCATTTTCTTTTCCTGTCTTTGTCCTTCAGCTGTCTCTGCGAACATTGTTTGCCTTTTCTTGGCGGGGGGTGGGGCAAATTTCTAACCATTTTTTTCTAACACGTGAAAAGGACTGTTCTTCCCCTTACCACTTTCAGATCAGGAATTGAGCCAGAGAGATTGAAATCAGCAGGATCTGCTTAATTTGGATGTTTTGGTTCTAGGCAGATAGCACCAGGCAGTATTGCCAAGTCCATCCCGCGTTTGAATCACAGCTTCTGTTGTCATATTCAGTATTTCGGAAAATCAGGTTACAGATTTCCAGGTCAGGCCTTCAGAAAGAGTAACCCACAGCTAGTGCAAACCTCAGCAGAGTTTTAGATTTGCTTAGACTGACCATTTTTGCTTGAAAACTTTGTTCTTGTTCACTGCACGTCTTTCAATTTCTCCAATAAATTATGTCTCCTTTACTATGCTCTTTGGATCACTCCCAGAGCAGGCTCATCTTGTGAACTGAATGAATGTAGGTCCTGTTGTTTGGTGCCTTATACATTATAATGTAGCCTATAAATATTGTGGGAGTCTGAGTGTACCCCTTGCCCAGGACTTATGGGGGCATGACAGGCTAATTTTTTCTTATATATTTGGTCCGGTGATGTCTTTGTGACTTGTCTTAAGGCAAATGCTGAATGTGGGCTCTGTATTATTTCCCTTGAGTTGAAGAAGTAGATGAAGAAGCACACTCAAGCTGGCTTGAGTATCCTGCAGTCAGATTTGGGGCTGCGCTGTAGAGATAGTGAAGGAAGATGGCCAACACAGATCCTCCTGCACAGTATAGAAATGCTTATCATTATCTTGAGTTTCCCCTTAGCAGCAAAAGCTGCTTTAGCAGGGATAAAGACAAATCAGTAGCTCCTCCTGGGTATGGTAGTTTCTTGCCCCTACACTGCCGCTTGCTTCCCTGGAAAGGGTCTAGGTCTGGGCCTGGCTGAGGTGATGGTTCCAGCTCAGAAAAGGGCCTTCAGGGGGCAGTTGGTGTGGTCCAAACTTCTCTGCTTCCTGAGCTGGCTCTCTACTTTTGTTCAGTGACATCTTTGCCTGTATGCTTTTATACAGCAAAGGCCACTGGTTGGTATGAACATATAGCACACATGCGTATTTTTGCATGTGTGCCTTATATACCTACATACAGCTGAAGTGCTCAAATTTTGCTTTGTTTTGGAGCAATCTTATTAATATGTAGCAATTGCATCTTCTTTCCAGTCTGTAGATATGTTATATTCATCTAAGAATATGAAATGAACTTGCTAGTTTAAAAAAAAATCTCAGACTTCCTGTCAGAGTCCTGGATTGAGCCCCATCACTCTCAGTTTAGTGAAGGCTTTTTCTGTAAGAATCCACTTGAATAAGCAGCTATTGATAATGGCATTGCAAATCAGGTACGCTTTATGTAAGGCACTCTTTGTTACTGCCGATCCATTTATAGCACATGCCACATACTGATTCACTTATGATGAACGGCAACGGATGCTGCAAGGCTAACCATTAAAGAAAGGAAGATTGTAGCGCATCTAAGTTATACTCCTTTTTTTTTTTTTTTTTTCCCCTGCACATCTCCTAATACCCCCAACTTTTTTCCTTTTTCCTACCTCCCTTTCATTTGCAATGTATGCTGGCTTTACTGAATGGTGTTAACTGAATATGTTTCCCAGCTGCAGATGGGATAAAACTACTTTCTAAGATGAACATGAATGTGAGTTGTTAGCTGATGGATCAGATATAAGTGACTCCTTTTTATGTAATTGTTAGTAACTGTAGGAGATCAGAAATGTAGTTTCCAGGTCAAAGCTAGAAACCTTGGTATTTTTATTGAGATCATTGGCGGGGGGAGAAGGAGCTTCTATTAGGAAACAAAATCTCTGAAACAGCTGAGACAGATGGTACTTAAAATCTGAAAGGCATGTTTGATAAATAGACAGTTACAAATATATTTTTAATTACATTGTTATGTAAGGTAACTGAGTGATTGTATGGTTCAAAAATGCTGTATATATATTTTACAGTAAGCATGTTTTCCAAGTTTAGGTAAATTCTCTAAGAATTTGATGTTTATATGTTTTTCTAAGCTTAAGCATGATATGTCAATGCTCTTCATTATATTTCTGAAAATCAAAGACTTAAAAAATCACCTGTGTTCAAAGTTTCATATTCCCTTTTACCACTGGAAGCTGGGCTGTCTTTTTGTAGTATTCTGGCATGTGTTATGAGGAACCATTAGCTGTGCCTCAGCAAGTTAATGGTCTTCCTAGTGATTTAAGTTGTGAGTTTGCTGGTGCTAAAAGGAAGTTGACATCCCTGAAACTATTAGTAAGATCGTTCTTTACAGAAAGATGGGTATTAAAACATTCAGATCACAGTTAGCACTACTTACCTATTCATGCTTCTGATAGTGAACTTATTTAGACTTGAAACAGGAAAACTGGTCCTGCAAAAAAACACTGGACTAAACTAAGCAAATAGCCCCAGCACCTTCTGTGATGCTTGGGTTAAAAATGAACAAGTTTACAGCTACTTTGGGTCACAGACCAAGGTAACCTTATCCAATCCTCCTTAATAAAATATGAGAGTTGACCATAAAAGGAATGTCCTTTTCTGAAAGGAAAACCTGAGCTTTCAAATTGAAAAATGAATCTTCCCGAGAAATAAATAGCCTACTTCTGTTTAAATATGGGAAAAAAAATATTTTGAAGCTCTTTGTCACTGTCACGTTGAGTTGGCTTACAATGATTCTGCTTTTGCAAGCAGCACTTGATCACTCAATGTCAAGTATTGACTGCAAGTCAATACTTTTGGGTAACAAAAGTCATACTGTTTTTAATATATTTGGGGCTAACTCCTGCACTGAAGAATTAAATTCAACAGCATTGATCGGTTAGTCTGTCATTAGCAAAGAACATAGAACTGTCAGGGAGCTTAGCACAATAGTGACAAATAGTGCAAGTGTCTCCTTGAGACTAATTTCTCTTTGAGACTAATTGCCTGTCTTCAGCTGTTGTCCACCTAACATTTTGCCCAATGTTATTCTTTCATAAGAGATTAAACAGAAAATAATTCTGTGACACGGAGTCACTATGTTTAAGTGTACTTGTCCGTCGCTGACGCGCTCTGCTCATGCCTGGGGATCATCTGAACTTCAAAGGAGCTTTGTATTCAGACACATGCATTTGATTCATTTACTCTGATTGTCACTGGAGGGATCAATATCCTCAGTGTGCACCACAGTTATTTGCTCTTCAATGATCAGGTTCAGCTAAAGTGAGTCATTGCGTTGCTGCTTGTTTGGGCCATTCAGTAGTTTTACAGCTTTATTCTTATAAAATATCATGAGTAAAAGTTATTGTGCAGTGTTAAGTCCAGACTAATGGTCTAGACTTTTAACGTTTTGATAACAAGATTGATTTTTCTCACTTGCACCAGAAAATGTCTTAATTTATTCTCCCATTTTCCTTCCATTCTGAGAAGCATCTGCCGTGCTTACATAAATTTTCTGATGGAGAGTAGAGCCCTGCAGTTCTGGTAATGAAAATTACCTCTGTGATTTGATTGAAATGCTGGAGAATGCTGAAAAGTAGGATATTAGTGGGAGGAAGGCATTAGTGATGAAGCCATGCAGATTATGGATTACCTGGGTGAGAGATCAGGGAGGAGACTTGGAAAATGGTCGGAAATGGAGCAAGTTTGGGAACAATCAAGAAAGCTTCTGATTCTAGTAACTGTCTTCCACCCTGTTATTGTGGATGTAGACCTTATAGGTTTATATATGCATGAGGATATATATGTATTGTCAAACTTGCAGACATACAAGACAGCAGGTGTTTAGATTGCTAGCCTCAGTGAGACAGATTTGATTTCTTGTTGGTACAGATTTCCTTTTATGACCTTTGGCAAGTGGATAGGTTTGCCATGGGACTTATTCCTGAAATCAGTTTTACCAAAACTTTGGATTTGCTACTGCTTGCCTCTAGAAGGAGTCAAGTTTTAAAGATATTTCAGTTTTCACACAAAAAGTCTACGTAGCTTTTTTTTTAATAAATATGAATGTAAGTATTTTATCTGTTTAATATGGGGGAGGGAGGGAGCTGAGGAGAGGAGAAGGATGTTTGAGCTTGTCTGTGAAAACATCCCTAACCATTTGACAACTAACTGCTGTAGAAGTCTCACCTTTTTTACTGAAAAATCTCCTGCTTTGATAATAGTTCTTTAGATTAGAGAGTTGAGCCTGATTTTTCCATATTTGAATCTCACTGTATTGTTAATCATATGAAACAACAGTATCTATCAAGTAGATAAAATCCAATAATTTCATTAGCATCTGTTAGGAATTTGCATTTCTTGGTTCAAATACTTGGCTTACTTAGCTAATGAACTCACTTGCTTTACTCCTTTGAGAGTGAAGTATGAAGTACTGAGAAAATAAAGGCAAAGTAAAGAAAATCACATTATGTGTTAAGATGGAGATATACTCTGTATCCTTATATCTTAGTTTTAGTGTAGAGCATTGTGTATGAAAGGGAGCCATGCTTATGGGTTATGTATCCTGTGAATTAACATCAATCTACGCCATACTGTGATCTGAAGTCTAGGGGTAATGATGGGCTACATAAACAGCAGCATTGCTGGAATCTTTGTACCCACCAGCAGCATTTCCTCTTCCCAAGAAACAAACATCCCCCCAGAAAGCAACAAGAAACAAGACAAGAAAACAGTTCAGCTGTTGCAAGGGATTGTAAGTGATGAAAACATGATAGTATTTTCCTTGCAGGATGGAGGATGCCAGTTTTAATAGCCACGGGAATGCAAAATTAGGCTTCTAAGAAGTAATACATTAAAGATGGAATCTTTGAATTATTAAAATGAGCCATGAGTGTAGCTAAAATGAGCTATCAACTAGGCTGAAAAAAACAAGGTAGCTCTTTACTATTTGGATTATTTTTTCCTCTGGCTTGGCTTTCTTGCTTTGTGAAAATCATATTATTACTGCATGAGCAAAACCCAGGGATACTAATGAAAATAATCCATCAATATAAATGATAAAATCCAGCACATTCTAAAATTATCTAACTACTGTGGGATTTAATCTTGAGTTTGCTACAGTATGGTACTCTAAGAGACAAACTGGGCACTATATGCTGAGAATTCAAATTCTACAAATTCATATGTAGATATTAATTTCATATGGATGCATTATGGCATGAACATGTAAGTCCTTGATGATAAATTTGCAGAAACTTTATTAATTCTCTATTTCTGGTGAAAAAGTGAAGGTGAAGCAATATGTACTGTTTAAATCTTATGTTAAATGCACTTCAGAACTGTAGAAACTAGTCAGACAATAGGCTATTGTGGATCTCTTAATCTCTAATAAAGTAGGGGATAGTATTTTGTAAAGTTAAGTGTAAAACATGCAGCCTTTTGCTGGATGCAAAAAGAAGGACATAAAGAGTTTTAATAATTCTGAATTTCAGCATGATCTTGTCTTACTTTCCCTTTGTTTCACTCAGTTTGGTGCTTTTAGTTGTCAACCTTAGCAATACCTACAACAATATATGAATATTGGTATTTGGTCTTAGAAAGTGCGATTGATTGTTTTCACAGTAGAAGGAAACCTTTATTGGTTGTATATGTCATAGGAAAATCTGAAGAGTTATAATGGAACCTTAGTAATCATATGCGAGAACAAAGCATTAAAAATGCTTTCTTCATTTTTGGAAGCTATAGCTACAAGCAGGATTTCCTCTTAAGCAGGCTTGATTCAAAAATCTTTTCTTTATTTTTTTGTAATATTGGCCTTAGTCCTTGTAGTGCATATCGTGATGCTAAGATATGTAACCATGAAATCTGGGGTAGAAGTTTGCACAAATCACATACTAATTTAAACAGAAAAACAAAACTAAAAAAAAAAACAGTGTTAAGATGTAAACACATCACAGTAGAAAAACAATAATCAGTGCATTTGGCATTATTTTTGAAGTCATGGCAAATATAATGCATCTTATTATATTTTATTTTAAATGACAGAAAGGTGGATTCAAACTGCATAGAACCAATGAATGCTGAAAAGTTTAGTCCCAGTTGTAAAATAGTTCTGCTCTCAAAAGTCAGTGGAATATTTGGTCGAGCAAGAATTTCAGAGCTGTCCTTATATCGTGCATCAAAGCAGCACAATAGATTAATGTATAAAGAATTCTTTTTAGATTAATGAGCAGATATCTGGGGATGTTTTCTAAAGTGACTGTTGGCCAGTCCACACTTTGCCTTTATAAAACATTTGGGATAGTCCTTCTAACTATGTGCAAATCGTGGCATAAGATATAAGCAGGCCAAGCATGTGCCTGCTGTGGATGGTGCTGGCCGAGACTGTGGATGGAGTCTTTCCAGCTGGATGTAAATACAGGTGTATCCTAAAACACTTTGTGAACTTGGAATAGCTCTCAGTAGCAAGCCCAGTGTAAAGCAGACAGTCAGTTTGGTACATGTGCTCACTGCCTTTCTCCAGAAAATTACGGCATATAGCTTATAACATGAGAAATGGAAGTCAATCTATCAAGAGTGACACTGTAATTACAGCAAATATCTTATTAGGAGGCCTCAATTAATTCCTATCCATAGGGTCCATTTTTGCCACAGTCTCATTTGTCAAGCTGGCAACTGTGAAGTGCCTTCATGGATTTTGGGATCCTGCCTGCGAAGTGGATGGAAGCCCGATGCCGTGCTGGCTGAAAGCAGAACTGGGGAGCAGAGCCCATGAGGTTCAACCCTCTGGGCACTGAGGTCCTGGCTGCTTTGTGGCCTAACTGTGCTTCTCTAGAGGGCATGGTCAAGTCTAGCTGATCCATGAAGTGCTTGTCAGCAAGCAAAGCAAGTACTATAATATCTGCATCAAAGATGATGCACAGGATACCCTTTCCTCTATAATAAATCAATAACATTACCCCCGAGAAAGACCGCATGTGATAATCCCTTGCTTTTAGTATCCGCTTATCTGTGATTGCCTTGTTGCTACTGCATGGATTTTTTTTGAAGTGCAGGAATATGTTTGGCTGCTACTCCCTGTAGGAAGTACTAATGCATGTATTTGGCATACCTGATACGAACAGCTGATGTTTCCAGGTATCTTGACACTAATAGAAGTGTGTCACATTTTAGTTTTTAAGCCATGAGAAAGTCCTTGCTCCATGAAGATGATGTAAAATGAGAATAAAAATGTACAGTAGGATTTTATGAAACAGCTGTCTGTTAATTAAGGCAATTAAGTGAAAACTACCTTTAATAGATTACAGTGTAATACCTGTGCTGCATACGCTGATGTATTAAAATCTCACGTGCAACATAACTGCTACCAGGACTCCTTTCTGTATTGGTCTGCAGTCTCAAGTAAATGGCCATATGGAGCAATGGTTTGAGAAACTTCTGCTAAGATCAATAGCATAGGCGGATAAAAAAGTATATTCTGGTGGATTAGAAATCTTGTCTTCTGCATGCCTTCAGAATCAGATAGTGAGAGGACGGCAGCAGAAGTTGCCTGTGGCACCTAGGAGCAGGTTTTTGGCAGAGGAAGCCCTGGAAAGCTGGAGCTCGGGCTCTGTGGGGAAGGAGGTTGGTCCTCCCGGCTACACTGCAGACAGAAAGGGCTGATGCACATCCAGCTACCTCGGAAGGAGGGACTGAGAGCAAGAGTGGGAGCCTGTTTCTACAGCCTAAGGTTTCCCACAAGTCTGGGAACACAACAAGCTGTTGGTGTGCGGATGGATTCCGGGGGTCCCATGTAGTTAAATTTTATAATGTGTGCTGCAAAGATCAGTACCACTGGGTAGTTATACAGGTAAATTTTATGTTAAAGTACAATGATGAGCTTGCAACTGAGGCCACTGTCTGTGACCTAAAAGTGCATTTATGGTTAACAACCCCAAGACGCTTCATGCAGGTGTACTAACCTTGGCTAAACTCAAGGTTGAGCCATAATTTTCAGTCTCTTCAAATTCCCCATGTTTAATTGGATATTACATGCTGCTGTGCTGGGGCACAATATCATGGGGAGAGGAACTCCTTTAGCACTCACTGTAGCCAGTGGAAATTAAGGTGGTTACTCCAAATGCTAGACAGAAATTGTCCCAACTAGGCCCTTGCTGTTTGAAATAGTGGAAATAACGCTGCATATTAAAGAGTTGCTTTGCTTCAGTGCAGAGAAGATTGTGTTTTGGTTGTGGATGATCTAGATTTTCTGTGAATTTTGCTGTGAGTTTGTAAGTCAAATAGCATCCTTTGAGATTAACGGGACGCTAGGAGAAAGTATTTAACTAGTCTTTGAATTTAAGATGTAGCTACCCTTTGACTTCATTAGTTAACAAACCGTGAATGAATTATTTGGCTTTTTGTACTAAAAAATCCATAGCGTATTGACTTTTAGGAGGAGGAACAATAGCGTTAGCCTGACAGGGAATTTGACATTCAGATCTTCCTTTCAAGTACAAACTTTGTTGATTTGCAAGTGGTTGGGCTGCTGAAATGGAGCTTCAGCCTGAATTCTGCTTTCCAATTGTTCAAGACCTAAAAATAGAGAAATTACCACACCTGAATGAAGAGATTGGATTTTTGGATCTTTACCTACATTTTTAGGGGTTGATTCAGTAATTGTGGTAGAATTTAAAATGGTGAAGGCTTGTCGCAGTGTCATCCACTACCCCGTAGGAAATTCCCCTTCAGATCATTGCTGTCAGAGACTTTTTTTCCCCAAAATATGATGACGTTTAAAGGAGAAAAAATCTGGTCCTAGTAACTATTGAAATGCTTACATTAGCTGTGGGCTGTGAGTTGCAGTCAGTCATGGCTGTGGACTGATTGCAGTGACTACCTGATTCTATGATATGTATGCTTATTTGAAGCTGGATCACAAATGTTTAAAATAAATACTTTTATCTCCTCGAATTCTAACAAGATTCCACAAATGCTGAAAATTCAAGCACAGCTACAGCTGTTTGGCCCAATGAATTGTTCTGTGCTGCTAAATCATCCTGTTTTTATTACAAATAATAAAAAAAAAGTGATGGGAAGAAAATGCATTTTATCTGTATGTAGCTGAAATGTTTAAGACCTTTCTCAGACTGGGCTCTGAATGCAGGTTCCTGAAATCTGCAGCATTTCTCCTTTGCTGGATTTCCTCTTTAACTGGAAAAGTGTCTGCTTAGCCTCGCTTCCAAAACCTGGAACCCTGTCTGGAAGTATAGTAAGGTACCAAATGCATTTAACCCCTGAAGTCTTCTGGAGTGTATCCTGGGAAACTGTATCGTCTCTGATATTTTTAGCTAACAAACTCATGAGAAGTGATGTCTGGAATTGTGATTTACTTTGCAGAAATATTCATTTTGCTTATATTCTGTTATACTGTGATCTTGCAGAATATCTGCAGCATGTTTGTTATAAACTACCTTTACTCATGCTGGTTGCGAGGAGGAAGAAGCTGTCAAAATTTATAAGGAATGCTTTTTCTTATACTTTTTTTTTTTCACTTGGATAGCTAATTTTGGGTGTGGAACATCTAGAAATTTTGCCTTCAGTATTTCTTTAAATACAGCTTTTAAATAAAAATAGTTATTTGTATATGTATATATGCACACATGCATGGATATGTGTATAAATATGAATGTATATATGTATGTAAACATTGTTATAATTTTAGTGAACTTAGAGCAATACCTTAGTCACTAATTATTTGCTATTAAATGCCAGAAAAAGAAAAGTTTTCCTTTGTTGTGTGGTTTGCCTGACTGTGAGTTAACCCTTCAGGTTAGTGAGTCTGGCAGAAAACAGCAGATCTGCAAAGCCAGGTTATCAAAGGCCTGGAAAGGCATCCATTACTGCGAAGTATGTTTTTCCTTTAATAATTTTGTTAAGTGACATGTTAACATTATCCTTTTTTTTTTTTTTTTTTTTTTTGTAGCCTGGTGATATTTCAGCCTTATTTTGCCATTGGAAAACCATTAGCTGATCTGCTGGTTAGGGTTGCCTGAGACTGCATTTTGAGGCCTGTACTGACTTCTCCATCCAGTGCACCATACATTAACTCCTGAAGTATTTTGCTCTCAGATAGTGGTTCCGCTCTCAAGTAGGCTGCAGCCTCTATTATAACAGAGCTGACCACAGAGCTTTGGATTTGTATCAAAGTGTTAAAATGCTTGGTTTAATGTTTTCTTATTAATGCTGAAAACCCCTTTGAAGCTCTTTGAACCGTCCTGCAAAATTGGATTTTGTCTGAGAAAGAATCATTTCCAAATCTCCCCTAATAACTGACTTTTATTTGACCCAGAGTCCACTCATTTTAAGTGTCTGTTAAGACTGCTAAAGCTTGGCTTCAGGCTGGAGTAACTTCTTTGTGGGCAGGCTGAGAAGTCCAGAGCGATGCCATCAGAAACGTATCTCACTTGATTTTCCCTGTGAAGCGCAGTGACAGGATGCCATGTAGGCATGCGGCAACACTGGGCAATGAGAAGAAAAGCCCATGGGTTAGTTACTTTCATCAGGTTCAGACACAGCTGGAGACACTGGATATGTTTACTGAACTAGTTAGCTTGTGAAGAAATGTTGGGATAGTCACTACTGAGCCCATACTACCTTATCACAACCCTTCTCTTTACTTTTGGCTGCTCATAATTTTTATGAAAAATGTTTTTAACAGAAAAATCTTTTTTTCAATGTTTTTGATGGGAAAATAGGCTTCCACATGCACAGAGTTTCTGTTTCAGTGTTTCCTAGCTTATGGTGGTAAGCAGACTCAATAGAGCTAACAGAGATTCCTGCATTAAGGCTGAGCATGCTTTTCAAGGTTAGGAATATTTTGGTACCCTTAGCTATACTACATTTGTATATTAGGTATAGATTTTTTATTATTATTATTTAAATAATAGAACTGTGCTTGCCACAATAAATGAATCCAGCTCAAAACGAATCCAGATATGAATAGTGCAGCATATTACATTCAAAGGTATAATCCTTTAAATGTTTACATTCTTGCCATATGTTTGATATTTCTACATCCCGTATTTCTTTTCTGCAGCTGAGGAAAAAAAACAAAATGAACCTTCCGAGTGTGATATTTAGTTTTTCCCCCTATGGACTTGCCATGTAAGTTTTGAACTTTACCTTTAAAGGTTTGTCCTTTACTATCTTCATGGGAAATTCTGCCTGGGGTAAGAGTAATGAGTGTTTCTGTCTTTCCCTGATTGAAAAACTTTCACTAAGTAGTTCATAGATTGCAACGTTTGATTGAAAGAAATAAGAAACTGAGCGTCATGTTATAGAAATAACTTCAATGCTAGCTTAACCAAGGGAAATTTATAACAACTTTGCCAAGATGTATTTTATGTAATTTCCTGAATTTGAATCATTGCTCCCGCCTAATGAAACAACCAGTAAACAGAGTGGGATGATTTTACTCTTAGTGTCAGCACATAAGCATAAGTGTAATTTTAAGCATACGTGCTGTATCATGTTACCAAGAAATGTTTATCTGCTGTATCTATAGGTCTTTTTTTCCATCTGCAATCCTTACGTTAAGGGAGAGGTGGGTGCACGGGATGAAGGTCAAACACAGGAACAAACGTGGGCAGAGTGCCTGGAAACAAGCAGCTGTGGTGAGGTTTTATGTGACTTACGACTTTCTGTTTAGTTGACTTTGACGAAGAAAATATCTCGAAACAGTAGCCATAGCACAAAATTGCTTTGTTATTGTTTTATTTAGATTTTGGCCAAGATACATTGGTCCTCAGGTAGAGCACCAACAAACATGCATTTGCCCTGAATGGTTGATAGAGCTTCAGAAAGGGCCATCATGGCTTTAAGGGGCTCCTTAGGCATGTGTTTGACAGGCTGAAGAAATCACCAGCCACTTCCCACTCTCTACACTTGACATCCCCTGTTGATGGTAACCCACCGAAGCTTGGCTGCTGAAACGGCCAAGGAAACGTGAAGTGCAGCAATTCCTGATAGCATCTTAAAATGCAGCTTTTAGTAATGAGGCTTGACTTAGTTCAGTTATTATTGAATAGTGCTGCGATAAAATTTTATTTTCTCATTTAGTCTGGTTACTGCGGGCAGTGGGTTTCCAAAGGGGGATTTTGGGCTTACGAAGGATTCTGCCTGGACAGCCCACGGTCCAAATTCTCCCTGCTGTATTGATGTGTGTCTAGGATAATTCCACTGGCAGTGCTGTTGCTGAAAGGCTCCTAGCCATTGCATCGCTCCCCTGCATACCCCATGCTGTGTGGCTGGTGTTTAAATACCTGAGCAAGTTATTAACTGTTTATAAATGTGCCATTATGAAGTTCTTCATGTAGTCCTTCCTCTTCACATTTCCAGCACTAACAATTTGACAGCAGTGTTACCCTAATGTATTAGCTTGACTTGGGGAAGCCGTGAGGAGGGATGATGTTACAACTCTTGTGAGAAAACAGGAGAAAAGCCAACAAGGACAAGAATCAAGTAGTAACCTGCAGGTCTTCTGTACGTGAAGCCTAGTTCCTTCGAGGCAATGGGAAATCCAAGGTGGCACTTGGCTTTTTGGGGATAGGATTGTAATTTTAGAATGAGGCTGAACTAGTTTTTCCATTATCTTCTGAAGTCACAGGAGAGAGGAATTGCCAGATGGGCTTAACACTTGTTTGTGTAGAGTAATGGGTTTTGTTATATGTCAGTTATACTTGTAAGGTTATTTGGATGGAGGGATATAAGAAATACCAGGATTTGATGGGAACCTGTGTGACCTGTATAGAGGAACAAAAACTACTGATGAACAGCCTTACCTGGTACCAGGCTTGAAGAACTCCACACATCTGTGTTCTTGGGTCGGGGTTGTTGTGTATTTTCCCTGAGAAGACTTTCTGTTTATCAGAGTTTTTCTTTAGAGGGAGAGAAAACTCCTATTGCAAAAATCTGTGAAGCTAGATATACTTCATGGTTTTTTACCACCAGATGGATGTCTGGCGATGTCTCCAAACGATTTGTTCACCTAGGCTGGAAAATATCACAGTTTCACATTTTAGCTCGAATGCACGGAATACTCATTTTTTTTGGCCTAGTGGGCACATAAGAAATTCTAAATATAAGACTGCCTCTATGAAATTATTTAATGAAAAGTGATTATTTAATGGATAGTGATTTTTCTTTGGATTTTTCTTTTCCAGCCTCCAGCCTCCATTCTAACCTGGGAATGCTCAGTCCCTTTGACCTGTGTTTTCAAATGTGCTGTTCTTGCAGACCAGCCCTGTTACAGGGTGCTCTCCTGGTTGGAAAAGACCTCCTTTACACTGGTCTACTTCAAGTGTGTGAGTTTTCTGATCCTTATGGGCAGCTTTTCTTCTTATTTATAAGCAAGTCTTTATGTTCTTTCCCTCCCAGTTTACTCTTGGAAGCACCTGGTTCTGGAGCACGGCATTAGTCATCCATCACTCTCCCAACTGTCTCAAGCACACTAAAAAAAATTTATAGTGTTTTCATTTATGGGTTAGCAGATAGATGAAAATTAGCAGTAAATGTGTGTGCTCATAACTGTGTGAAAAAAACAAAACCAATCAAATAATGTTCTACTAGTAAGCAAGGATGGCTGAAGAGTTTTGCCAGCTGCCTTTTTCCCTCATTATGGAGAAATTCCCACCCACTCTTTTAATTAACTGTTCGCTCGCACAAATTAGCTGCAGAACAACAAATAATGAAAATCAGGTTCTTTGTAACTGTGCCCTAATGTTTTTTCAGAAGTAATTGCAAATGCTTGGCAATATTGCAATAATTCGTTATGTGTTCACCATTTCTCTGTCTGACTGTGGACACCTGAAGGACTCATGCAGATCTAAATGCCACTACCTCCACTTCATTTTGTGCCCAAGTTCATGGCTCTGCGCTCTGCAGCCTGAAGTTAACATGAGTCACCAAAAAGGGCTCATTTTTTGTTTATTTTTGGCTGGAATTGATGGTACCTGTGGTAGTTACTAGAAAAAAAGGGTTCATAGTCGAAGTGCTTTGCAAATCACAGCTACTTCAGGACTGTTGCAAAGGTGGAAGAGCCAAACTCTTCTTGGTCGTGGCAAGCACTGCGTGAAAGAAAACCACCCACATACAGTGGTGTGGGAGGTTCGTGTTGGAGGCTTTATTTTTGAAGTTGGAGCTGATTTTTTTAATTATTATTTTACCAAGAGGAAAGTACAGCACTGGAATAGGTTGCCAGAGTCAGATGACTCAGGCTGTGCTTGTGATTCAAAATTCACACACCTTTTGCTTGATCTCTGTTACATTTAAATGCTTACTGTTTTTTTTTTTTAAATTAATTTTAAACCTGACTATCTGAAAATTAAGACTTATAATGTGCCCACCTGAGATTCCTTGGCTGGAAGGTATGGATAAAATATTTAAATTATCCACGTTATGTGAGATAGGTATCTTTCAAGGAGTAAAGTGAATTCACTAAATTATGTATTCTTGAATTATCCTCTCTGCCATCTCTTCCTCCTGTCTTCCCAAACTTTTTTTACATTCCAATAGGAAACAGCAGTGACTAGTGCTGGGATCCTGTATAAAAGATAAACAGATCTATGTGCTTTGACTTCATGCCAATTTAGAGTATGCCTGTTTCTAGTTTGCTTGTGTTGTTTGGGACTAACACCTGTAGACCATGCTAGCATGAAAGACATTTCTCCCTTTTTTAATAATGTGTATCCCAAGTCTGATGAGATGTATTTCGGTAGCTACTTTGTCATAACAGTCAAAAAAAAAAATCCTGCTAAGGGGAAATTTTCCACTTGACAGTGCTGTTATAATTATATCTTTTGACATACTTCTGTGTCAATGGAGTATTTTGCCAATATGATGAAATTACAGATGTGGTTGAATTGCTCAAATGTAGTTAAAATTTTTATTTCATTGACTGCATCCAAGAGAGGCAGCAGAGGAACAAAACCTCTCAATCCCCAAACAAAAACCTGTAACCACAGAATAATAAAAAATAAGAAAATGTTTCATTTCTAATAGTCACACGGCAAGAGATAAGTTAGATGCCTGGTTTGTTCTGAGTACAGTTGCTGAGAAACAAAATGTCTCAGATTGTGAGCAGCTGTAAACTTGAATTGCCCTTAAACATATTGCACAGGTAGTTTCTTTCACAAGATACCCATATTGATGGCTTAGCTTTGAGGGGACGAAGGGTAATTTTCCTTGGCAGATGGATTTGAGTCAGTTCTGTATTTGCACTGCATCTTGTCTGCAAGATACGGAATCAAAAACAACTCACCCCGATTTTACGCACTGAAATGAAGGCACTGCCTTCATTTCAAAAGCTCTTGTGTCAGAGCTGAGTAAACTTCATTGACATGAGAAATAGTCAAGCAGGCACTAAAAACTTTATGCTCATTTTCCAAAGCTTTCTTGTATACTCTGATGATTTTCCAGATGAAATAGTTGTTGACCACATATATTATACTGTTTAGTGTTTTTCTGTGTCACAAAATGCCAAGTTAAACAAAGTATGTTATTCAGTTCACTGAATCCCAGAGAATCTTATATGTAATATCAGCACCATCTGCTTCTTTTTCCGTCCTTAAAAGAAAATCTGTCTGTGCTTAAAAGAAAATCAGGTTTGTTTAAAGGAAATATGAGCAATAGTGTGTTGAAGGAATAAGCAACTTGCTTAGGGGGCATGGCAAACGATCCTTACAGAGTATAGGCAGGTTCAGAACCCCTAGGACATGCGGATTTGAGCTGACAGAAACTCAGTTGGTGGCTTCAGGATACGAGGTTACAAGACAGGCTGCACCATGCAGCTTGGTGGTCTGGTTGGAGGACTGCCCACTTGCTTCATCGTTGCTTTTGATTTCCTGCATGAGCAGTGTTGCTGTCATCAATTTATTGTATAGGTTGTGAGTATTTTTTAATAAAGTTTTCAATTTGGGGAGGAGTAATTTTGAGAGCTTAAAAACAAGAGGAAAGTGCACAGTCAGCTTACCTACAACAAGGATTTGTTGGTTCTAGTCAAAGTGTTTGCATAGGAGAGCAATTGGAAGCATCTCCTTTCTTCATGTAGCTTTAGCAAAAGGTGTGTAACTGCATACCAGGAAGAATTCTGCATTCAGACATTCAATAAAAAATGGAACCTGAAAATGTATGAATCCAATACCAATCTTGCACACATGAACACATCCTGCTAGTGATATATTTGATCAACCACATGTATGTCTGTGTTGGAATAAGAAGCATGTGGGTTCTGCTAATAGCAGGTGCCTCCGACACTCTGCCCGTTTTCACAGGATATTATGCACAACAACATCCACTAACATAGCTATTAGTTAGCTGCTTGTTCAACTAATTGGAAAAACATTTTTAAGGAGAAATACATATCTTGGTGGGCTTAAATTGTAGACTATGGAGAATAAATCTCTAGTGTGCTTCTTGAACTATTGTTTCTGAATCTATAAGAAAATGGATATTCTGCATGAAAAACATACAGGTTTTAATTTTTATAAGATTTTTTAAGGAGAATATTTGCTATAGTGTTGCTTTCTTTTTGGAGGCTTTTCTGTGATTTCTAAAAACTAAAATTAATCATTTCAGGCTGTAGTACTTAATGATTTATGATCTCAGGTGATAGCTCTTGCTTAAAATATTGAAGGAAAGAAGAACTTTGGTATCTTTGTGTGCAGCATCATCATACTAGTTTCAAATTTTCACATTAAGTCTTGTAATAGTTCCTTAACAGAAACACCATATGGCTGTCAAAGTACCTCTGAAGGAGTAATAAATCACTAGGAAAGGAAGCACTTGAGCATTTTTAATCTTGATGGATACATACATCTTGTAGTATTTTTAACTACAAACCCCATTAACATTGCAGACTACCAATATAAGGCTAACTGCAAAAGAAAACCATAAAATTCACATCCATTTAATAACAATTTATAAACATCTGTCACTTCATATTTAGAAACCAGGCATATTTATGTGTGGCATTTAATAGCTTTGGTGTTTTGTTGATTGGGGACTGGAGAAGAGAAAACATCTTATAAATGAAAAAACATTTAAATACTTAGGACCGGTATTTTGCTCAGTGACTACTTTGGCACAAAAGGTTCCCCAAGGTCTTTTTTGAAAGCTTCTGAATTGAAGAAAAAAAACAAAAACAAAATGCAAACAGCCACAGTCTTTACTCCTAGCAATATAAGGATAAGTAGCAACAGCAGACAGATTCCTTCAGACAGCTCCAGTTGGAAGATGGGAGAGAATTTCCCACTTTGTTTAGATGCTTATGGGAAGATATCTGTACAAACTGCTCTTTGGAGAAATACCTCAGTGTTTACTTTAATAGAGCTGAAAGGAATTGTAATTATACAGCATTGGTTTTCATGATTTTCTCTGTTGAACAGAGCTTGCATATTTGAGCCTTTTTGAACCTGTCTTCCAAAGCTTTCTCTATTTGGGTCTCAGAGCAGCACAACGTAGAACAAGTGCCCAGGACAAGTCCACAGAGGAAGAGCTGCACCAAAGGACACCTTCTTTGATGAAACTGAAGTAGTGTTGATATGAAAGATTATACGGAAGGGGTAGAGATGCGTTAAGAAGAACGGACAGCAGATAGGAATGGAAATGCTGAGTAAGGCAGATAGCAAACAGTATGCATGAATGGGGAATGCATGTCCACTTCTGGAATCTGGAAGGAATATTATTTTTACCTTTACTATAGCTCTTTACTCTGCGATTTTGGAAGTCCTGAAAGGTTCAGCTTGGAACAGTTCTTGTGAGTAGTGTGCTGACAGTCACTGGGAGGTCCCAGTGACTTTAATTTGTTTAATGTTGACTAGGTCTGACTCTATCAAAATATCACTGGGATTTTATTTCAATAAATTTACTTTCATTACCACCAGAGAAAACTATTACTGAACTTTTACAGATCAAGGACAGAGGCAAAGACTAGAGGTCTCCAGTAATGTTAAGTGTACAATTCACAAGGCACGTAGCCCCTGATTTTTCAGATTACATGGTATTGCTATTGCACAGTACATCCCATGTTCAGAACATAAGGAATTCTGAATGAATTATTGTATATGGAAAACTTAAGCATGGTATTTTTAATTGAAAATCAGTTCCTCGCTGAAAATCAGACAGGCTTTAGAATGCTTGTAACTTTCAGGCTTTCAAGCAACTAATTTAAAAATGAAGACTACTAAATGAGCCTTTGTTGGTGAGGCAAGGGTGTAAGATTTATAAATAGGTGTTAGTTTGATGGCTTAGTGATGAGTGTTGCTATGGGTCTTTCCATTTAGTTATTTTATATAAATTTTGTCTGAACTTTCAGTAAGTGGGAGATGTATTGTCATCTCCTGCCTTGCAGGCTGCCTGCATTTTGTTCTAGCTGTAGATATATTGCCCTTATGGTATGCAAAAATAGAGAATAGTTTTAAAAAATTGCTGAAAAGTTTTTTCTTTAAAAAGAATGGGGTGGAGATAGGAGGGGTAGCGAAGGGATCAACTTATTATGTCAGGGTAAAAGTATATTTCTAGGCTGTGATTTTTGAAGCAAATGACAAATCCTAGCTTCAAAATCTATTTTATATTTCTGTTTAGATGTTTTTGTCCTTGAGAACTATGATATTCTAGCTTTCATAGTGTTTTTAGATTTTTTCTTCAGTATCTTTCCCTGGCAGGAGAGATTTAGCAGTGTTAAACGTATCTAGTTCCAATACATAAACCTGATGCAAGTTGAGGAGAAACCTGATGCAAGTTGAGGAGTGGTTCAGTTGATGCTTACACTGAGTGCTAGGTGAAACAAGGCAGATGATCTGTATTTATTTATTTATTTATTTATGGTTAGTGCGAACTGTAAAACACTTCTATGAAATTTAACAGGAAATTTTAAGCTATCAAAAGTAAAAGGGTTCAGAAAGGCATGAAAGGGTTCATGTCAAAGCATAGTTTTCAGATTGAGATAGATACTTTATAAAAGAGTTTTTGTTCAGACTTTTTACAGAAAGGTAACAGAAGTTTTTAATTTGGCAGGGCAGTGTCCTCTTTCCCATATTTGAACTTTTGAAACCAACTTTTTTAATGAATCAGATATTCTAATGCTTTAAAGGGGTATGGGAAAGCAGACAGCCCCCCCCCCCCCCACAAAAAAAAAAAAAGGCAGTGTTATAATGGGATTTGGGAGAGACTATTATGAGGAAAACTGTTCTCTGGAAGACGCTACAGATTGAAATCTGCATTTTTGCATTAAAATATCCTTGTCCTTAGTAATATTTCAGTAATATTCGCTGAATATTACTTCGCGGAGTACCTTCGGCGGAGGCCACTATTTCTTCTTTGGATTTCTCTTCTTTGAATTTCTCCTCTTCGTTAAGGTCAGTCTGCTTTTGATTTTGATTCAGCCTGAATTAGTGAAACATAACCACTGCACCGATGTTGACTGATAGATAGCCAAGAATAACATTTTTGACCTCTTAATTTAAGAGGAGGACAGAAACGAAAGAGGAGTTATTGCCTAGTCAAATGACATTCCTTACTTTTCCAAGCATAAGGAACTGTCTGTCTTCAGGCACTTCTGCCTCTCTAGGGATCCTCTGTCTCATGAATCCTGGCCAAAAGGGCTTTTCAGCTGCGGCATAGGGATGAAACTTCTCAGAGCAGGAAAATATGGCTCACATTTCCCCTTAGTCAATGCTGACAGGGATTCGGCTCTTGTTCTGTCATGTAAAGTAAGTTTAAACAGTATTGCTTGCTATGCTAATCAGACAAATAGCAATTAATGGACATGCTTCCTTGCTTACCTTTCAGAACTCAAGGGCCGTATTTTACCAACCTGCTACATGGCCTTACCATGGTAAGGTAGCACCAGGTGCTTCCTTTTTGTTCTATTTTTCTTTCAGTAAAAAATTTCCTTCTCTTAAAATTATACCAAGTAAATAACAGCTCTAAAATTGGGATGGGAAGCCTGGAAACTACAGTAAAAAACAGACATGTGCTCTGCAATATTGTGAAAAGGTAGAAATATGATTTGTACTGAAGAGCAGTAGCGGTGACTAGTTGACTTACTGCTTGGCTCACCCTCTCCCCCCACCGCCAAGGTTTCCACAGATAGGGAAGAAGTCTGGCCTCCACTGAATGATGGGATATATAGATTCCCTCTTTTCAAAATTAGCTTAGTGGAGAGGGCGACTTGTTGCAGCTATTGATAAAGACAAATGCATGCAAGTCTGACAGAAGAGATTTGGCTCAGTCATCTATGGTACTTTTGTGTTTAATAGAAAGGATATAAGCCATAGGTCCTGTTGCACATACAGTGCTCTTTTATGTTCTCCTTTATCTCAATCAATCTTTATTCCTTGCTAAGTCAAACTGAATAAATTGCATTTTATGAGTTGTGATATCAAATGTTTTCTAGAAATCAAAATAGGCTGTACTCCCTCATCTTCTAATTCTCTATCTGTGTCAAATAAAGCACTCACATCTGGCAAGGTAAATCTTTTTGGACATAAGATCTATCTGCAGTATGTAGTCTATGTACTCTCTTTTGTCTCAGGCAAAATTTGTGAGACAATGTGAAGGACTCGTCTTCATTTGTGTTCCCAAAAGACAAGCAGGCAGCTTGATCGATTGTTTTCCACCAAACTGAAACTGGCACAGAAAGTCAATATGCATCAACCCTGGCATTTGTTTGATTCTGGTTTATGCTGCTGCATCTACGCGTGCTTTTAATAGGTTAAATAGCTGGAGCAAGTATGTTGGACCATGATGTCAAGGTACAGCTGTAATTCTGTGTTCAGTCCAGACTCTGAAACAAAAGCATGGTTGGACTAAGACTTGAAATAATGAGGTGTTTTAATACTGACGTGGTAACTACAGAACACAAAAAAAAGATGTCAGGAATCACTGGTAGTCTTCAAAGATTAAAAACAAGGACAAAAGTAAAGATGCCAATGATAATGGAAAATTGTTTCCTTCTTATGGAAACGGAAAACCTGTACCTGGAAAACAGGTACAAATGGTAGTTTGGATTACAGCTTTGAATCAAGCTGACCTTTTAAAAGAAAAAATACTGAAATTCTTGTGTCTAAGGATTTAAGTTTTAGTACAAATACAGATTAACAATCAGAGATAGGGGGCATAGACACAGAGTACCTAGTTTTCTTTAGCGTACTTTAGTTTCTCATGTGAAGGGCTGTAGAAATCCATATGTTTAACCTATGTATCTTCCCTCTTTGTTACGTGCTACGAAATTCCTCTTCTGTTCTCCCCAGCTAATATATTGGATATCTACTTACTAATATTAGACTCCAAGAGCAAGTTGTAGCATAAATCAATTCTAGCCATGGGCTCAAAGGGCCCTGTTTGAAGCACAGGGGATGCAGGGGCTATGTTTTCTGTATGTAGGTTGTATTTATGGGAACAAAACACTTTGGTTGTGAAAGGGCAGACATAAATAATGAGTCAGTCGTGTTTTATAACAGATATGCTTCAGGTTGGCTGCCCCGCTCTGACACGTCTCTGGCTGGAGGGGATAATGCGGCCAAACCAGAGCGCTCCATCATGGCCCTGCGGCGGTCCCGCTCGTCCCACACAAAGTGGAACATCAAGCCCAAAGGGAATTTTAGCCCCAATCAGGTTTTTATTACCGCAAGTATTTGCTGTGATCTGGGTTTCAGAAAAATAAGCTGGGGGAATTTGAGCAAACTGAATTTTCCTGGCGATCTGTTTGCAGAGATGGAAATAGACAGGTAGAGGAGGGGGGTTTGAAGGTGGACTTTCATCTTTAATTTGCATTTCTTTAGGGATGCCTTTTTCAGATGCAAGGCTTGCTTTATGCTCACAGTCACATGATGGGCTATAAAATGTCCACAAGGAATCACTGATTAGTCTTATTTTTTCTGAAGCAACTGACTTGTCTGAGTTGGTCTGGTGAGATACTCCTACATGACTTGATAATGGAGATGTCTGACTTGTAGCATCCATGCTGGAAAAAAGGCTAAAACATCATTTCAGGGTCATCATGAGTTCAAACCAGGAAGCACATCCAAGATTAAACTATTTAAACTTATTACTTAAAATCAGATTAAATCCTTTTTGTGGCTTCCGTGAAAATAAACACAAATTTAGTTTGCAATTTCTTCTTATGTCATCAGAACTCTTGAGGTATAATTAAAAAAAAAAAACAGTTGGGAACTGAGTTACATGGGATTAAACTGGAAAAAAAAAGATATAGCAGTTCAGAAAATAAAACGATTGTACCAGCTAATTTCAAACAGACAAGCAGATCAACCTTGACCATAAAAAAAAAAAAAAAAACCTCAACACCTCAACCAAAACATCCCCTAAATATCCCTGTTGTTTTGGTTGGAATTTCTGCACAAATAGCTTCATGATGATTCAGACAAGTATTCAAATATGATCTTGATATTTCTTTCCTGTTAAATAGAATAAATAGAAAAGATAAATAAAATAAATAAAAAGAAATCTCTGCAGTCACTCTCCTCAAAGCTGGAAATAGAACATTTTTTCTCCTTCTTTTCATGTTGTTCAAAAGCTTACCCTTAAGTATAAGGCAGTTTTGGCAATCCTCACAGTCCAAATGATGTATTCAATATTCAATATTTCATTAGCAATGTCAGGTAAGCAAAATCCATGATAAATTTTTCAAACTGACAGCTCTTTGTATATGGAATACAGGGGAGGTAGGGAGCTCTACGTGTGGAATACAAAATGATTTAGTGGCTTTTTGTTGCTAAAATGGAGTGAAATATCCCCTTTACAGTCTGATATTGCTCTGCTTCAATGTTTGAGCTATAGACAACCAGATTCTTTACTGTCACTTTACTGGATGCTTAGGACGGGGCTGTGCTGAGGGCAGTTTT
Source organism: Tinamus guttatus (assembly GCF_059628265.1). Classification (NCBI taxonomy): domain Eukaryota; kingdom Metazoa; phylum Chordata; class Aves; order Tinamiformes; family Tinamidae; genus Tinamus; species Tinamus guttatus. Next base: position 539,690 of record NW_028288676.1, read on the forward strand.
GGGCATGCACACAACTGCATATATGGAACAACCAACTCACTCATGGCACTGAAAAGTTTTCCCCGCTTTTGAGCTGCCCCATGGAAGACTGAGGTGCTTGGCAATATGGGCCAGGCAGCTCTTGGAGGCAACCAGCTCCTTGCCCAGTTGAACACAAAGTGGCCCTGATATTGCTGAACTCTGGGTGCAATTTGGGCTCCACAGCACAAGAGGGATGTGGAGCTGCTGGAGAGAGTCCAGCGCAGGGCTACAAGGATGATCAGGGGCCTGGAACATCTGCCCTACAAGGAGAGGCTGAGGGAGCTGGGCCTGTTCACCCTGGAGAAGAGAAGGCTGAGAGGGGACATGATCAGTGTCTATAAGTACCTCAAGGGAGGCAGTGAGGAGGATGGTGCTGGCCTCTTTTCACTGGTGGCCACCGACAGAACTAAAGGAAACAGCCAGAAACTGAAGCACCAAAAGTTCCACAGGAACTTAAGGAAAAATTTCTTAACAGTGAGGAGGACAGAGCACTGGAACAGGCTGCCCAGAGAGGCTGTGGAGTCTTCTCTGGAGATGTCAAAACCCGCTTGGACGCAGTCCTGTGCCACGTGCTCTAGGTTACCCTGCGTGTGCAGGGGGTTGGACTAGATGATCTCTAGAGGTCCCTTCCAACCTTAAGCATTCTATGATTCTATGAATTAATGCCCTTTGTGCAAGCGGTTTCCCTTGCTTCAGTGGCTTTGCCTCCTGCCGTGCAGGCTGCAGAATTCCTTCCACCAAATTTATTTGATTGAATGGAAAACGGCAGAAATATTTGTCAAATCTTAAAGTTACAATGATTGAAGAAAATAGCTATTTTTTAAAGAAACTTTTTTTTTTCTATAGGCTTTTAACCAAAGTTGTACTAGATACATTGCTTTGGGGACATGTGCAAAAAATCTTAATGAGATTTCACAGTGTGAAAGAAGGAGCTGAGGGCTGAGCATCAGAGCATATTTAAATGAAAAAAGGCAAACTACTAACTTTGATAGGTTGAGCACTTTAGTAACCAAGTTAGATTCTGTATGATGAATATCCCGCTCCACAGTCATCTTGTCTGTTACTGCAGTCTGAAATGACTGGGGTTGGGTTTGTTTTCTGACAGTCCTTGGTTTAATGCAGAGAAGTGATAGTCTGTGAAACAGAGGACAGGCTGAAAGATCACCATGATGCCCTTTATTTATTATTCCTTCTCAGTTTTCTTCTGTCTTGCTGTGTGATCTGGGACAAAAATAGCTTCCCTCCAAGTGTCTTGGCTTTTCCATCCTTAACGTGGGATTAATAGCTTAATCACTGGCCAACCACTGGGCTGTCGATGGCTGTTTATTTCTCTCTGCTTGAGAGCATGGTTGAAGAATCAGCAAGTGGGTGACTCTGAGCATCTCACTGTGAGGCTGTATGTTCTTAGGATGCATTAAAACCCAGTCAGATACAGCCAAATGCTCTGCTCCACAAAGGTGAAGCCATTTAACCCTTTGTAAAGGGCACTTCTTGGGTCAAATTACTGGAGTTTAAAATAGCAGTGACTATATTTGAATTTTTGTCCATTTACCTGAGGCGAGAAGTGATATTATGACTGAAATAATTATAATTTTACAGGCGGCATATTTTGGGGGTTTAGAAGTATACAATTATAAGCAAATTACTTGGATTACCTGAGGATTTGGAATACTTACAGAATCAACTTGATCTTGTTGATGGCTAAGATAATTATCTTTCTCTGTAGGCTTTCTGTTATTTAAAGTTTTCAGCAATACCTTGGCGAGTTTTATAACAAAACTCTATTTTAGTCATTTTGGATATTTAAAGAAATCATTCACCAAGTAGAATTCTTTAGATGTGTGGCTCATTTTTTTACATTTAAAAAAGACTATTTTTTTTTCACTTTGGTTGAACTATTTGACGTTTTGTTTTTAAATAAAAGATTTTTAGAGCATTTCTGCACTCTGATAATTGAAAAAGAAACGTCTCTTTTTTGAAGTTGAAACCAAATTTTCATGGAAATGATTGATAATAGTCTTCATGGTACTATATTCTTCTGTTTCTCCCTCATTGTAATAATTTTATTTTAATCATTCCTAATTCAATATCTTAGAATATCTTTTAGAATATTACGCGATTTTTCAAATTTTTATTTGTGATTACAGATCTCACTTTCATGAGGTGAGATATTGCAGGATTTATTTTTTATTGTAGTGAATTTTTTTACTAGTTTGTGTGTTTCTGAATTATTGATAATTTGGAAGTTTATATGCACCATAGAATTGGCTTGCCTCCAAATGGCACTCACATTTCTTATGCCTTTCATGCGGTTGCTTAACCTAGTGATAAACTTTCATGCTCAGAGTGCAATATGTTTTGCTATATAGTTATTTTTAACAGTCCTTTGAATTTGCATTGAATATTATCTTGGAACCAACTTGAAGTAGCTGGAAAGTAGAAATATAGGTAGTATTTATGGCCATGATCAAAAGAAGGTCCTAAAACTCTTCTGATCTCATTTGAATGCAAAGAATGTTCTGTGTAAATATATATTTTTTTCTTAAGTGACATACAATTCCTGTACCCTATAAATCTATTCCTGTACTCTATTAATCTATAAATCTAATCCATGCACTTTGGGGAGAGGCACTGAGAAGGAAACAGTATTCTGACAGTAAGGTATGAGCAATCTCCATGGCTGAGGAGATTCAGCCATGACTTCAAGCCTGACTACTTTCTCCTTTGTTAGCACAAAGACTACTCTCTCCTTTGTTAGTTTTTTGGGTTTACTGCAAGCATAATTGGTAGGACATCTTATGCAACTTATGATGCTTCTATTCAAAATAAAATATGACTGAAGAGAGAGATTCTTTTTTTCAGTAATTCCCCAGGCAGGTTTTAAGCAATTCTCTTTCATCCAAATCTTAATTTAATCCAAATTAAAATTTAATCTAGCCACTTTTGTGGGCTGGTGCACGTGTAAGAGGATAAAAATGGCTGTAATGGGTGAGACAAAAGATCCATGTAGTCAGGTCTCCACTATTGAGTGGAACTGGTGCCTCAGGAAGAGTACAAGAGAGCAGTGTAAGTATTCACATAAGCTCTTAACCCTGGTTTTCTCCTAGCCTACTATCACACTTCACAACTCAGAAAGATTCTCAGATAGAGGATTTTGTATATGTGGGTTTTTTAAATGTTTTTAGTACAGTTGCAATGTATCTGCATATCCGCATGAATCTGGTCATCTTCCCTTAAACCCAAGCATATTTTTAGTGTACACGGTAAGCAGATGGCAAAGAGTTAAGCATGCATTGAATAAAGGGATAATACCATGTATTTGCTTTTGAACCTGCAATCTTTACTTCCTGCCTCTAAGTTCTTGTGGTGGGCAAGACGGTGAATTTATGTCCATCCCCTTCATGCTACACATGGTTTGACAGACCTGTGCCCCATCCCTTCTCAGCTGTCTTGTTTCTAAGCTGAGGAGTCTGACTCTGCCTGGTTGTTCCAGGCATGTGAACCTCCCTGATACCTTTCTGTGAAAGGTTTTCTAAATTCTGGACCTCTTTGTCCAGACTCAGCATGAGAGGAAAGAAAGGTAGAATGAAGGTGTAAGTTTGTTCCAGGACACATGTGCCTAATTACCTAAATTCAAGAGGAGTCATTGTAACATTTATTTTTAATGCTTTAATTAGCTTTGCAATACAATATCTGGATTTACAGCTCAGATGAAGATGAGCATAATTAGGATATAGGAAATTAACAGTCCTATTGCAGAAATAAAGCCTGGTCAGATGAGAATTTTTTGCACGATTAGATCTTTATGAAGCAAATCATCTTCACTGTCGACTTTCTCCCCTTCTGGTTTTCAGTCATTAGCAACATCATGTAGTGTCCTGTATATGTCCTTTAAAGACCAGCCTACCAAAAATAGTTTTTACTCCTTTGCTCTAGCATTGGTGAGGTGAAGGTGACTTGAAGTGTCAAGCTAGGTTTTGAACTGTATGCGTGATGGAAGAAGAATATGGTCACCACTCTGCTTCAGTAACTTGCTTCTGTGCCTTATTGCTAAACTGAGCCTAATTACCAAAGTGGTACTATGTACAATATGCAAACTACTCAGCTCATTTTGACAAAGGCCACTCAAGAAGTTGGGTTTCTGAAGGATGGCCTCTTTTGGTGGGCGATCATGCTGTGCAGTCAGAGACAGACCAGTGGCAGAAAATCCAGCAAGGATAAGATGGTCTCCTCGGTTGTGCCAGTTTCTAACAAGAGAACACCACACTAAGGTAGTTCAACGGGTGCATTAGACCAGGTTGTCTCAAAACCAGATGTCTTTCCAAGATTCCCTTTTGGAAGTAGAGCTCCTACCACAGGCCTCTAGGTGGTTGAAAGGGCCCCCAAAGCACTGGATTGTGCTGATGCCCTGACTAATGCAGTTCTGTGGTGTTCAAAGCACCCTAGAGAGCAGAATCAAAAATAAAAATGCCTAAATCCAAAAATGTAGGCTACAATACATACATATGTAATATATTTATTTATATTTTATTTAAACTTGTTCTTCTTGTGTGGCTGACCTTGGCAACTTCAAAAAGGATGAGTTTTCACTTCAGCTGAAACTCAAGAACTGCAGAATCAGTGTCTATGGAACTGCATGCTGAGCATATGTAATTTGGTCTTATGTTCCTGAGAGTAAACCGGGTAGATTTCTTTTTCCCTTGGGTGAAGGTGAAGATTGCAGCTCATTTTGAGTTAGCTTGTTCAGCAGCTAAGCAACAGTAAAGTTTTAGTTAAAGGCTACAAACTGTCCTGTTTTCCTTTTTTGTTTGTTTTTTAATGAATCAAGAACTACTACTTTTAAAGGAGCACGTAGTTGATGACTTGACTGCTCAAGGTACAGCTGAAATGTATTTCTAGTTGTTTACTCTATTTATGGGCAATAAATAAAAACATGAAAGAACCCAAATTGTTGATATTAAACCCATTTCTCTCCTCTGATATAAGAAAATGAAAAATAATAGTCAATAATTCTTCTTTATCCTGAACAAATTGACATGTAAGAACTTACAGCATTTAAGTTTCTGCAAACAAGAGCTTGAAGGCTTTCCTGGAAAACCCCAGTGGTGTAAAACAATAAGAAGACAGACAAATACGGAAAACAATTCATTAGCGTGATAGTGATAAAATTGTGAGGGGAGCACCAGATAATTAAAAGGCTCTTCTGCATTCAATGATTTTATAGTGCTAAAAATTACCTAGGGTCACCATATGGAATAAAAATCTGGTCTGTGATTTTCGGTTTCACTTCTTCAATTGTACCTGGATTGTCATCTTTATATCACCTATTATTTATTTTTAGCTGTCTGCTTCCTCCAAGTGAAAGAATGGCTGGAAAATTAAAATAAACAGAACTAGTCCTCTTGTGTGTTAGGTATGTAGAAGTATTAAAACAATTCAGTACCTTTGAAAAGTGTTTGGAAATAGCAACATTTGTGAGAACTGGAAAATTAAAATGTCAGTTCCTTATGGCAGTATGGAAATGGCAGTTGTTATTTCATAATGATCAGCAGTAGCATGCTTTGGAGGTAAACCTCTGTCGTGTGGTCTTTCCTAAGAATAAAAACTTTAAATATCTTTTAAACCACATCAAAGTTCTTGCAAGTGTCAGTTTGCCTTGCTTTCAGGTTATGTATATTTGTGTCCTTTTGTTTACAGTTCTCATAGTGTAGTTCTATCTCCTAGAAAATGTGTGAAGTTGAAATTTGGCATTCCCAAGAAGACTGGAGATTCAGTTCAGTTAATAAATTAATTTCCTATTTTATATCTTTTTGACTGAACTTTACTTTTATTCAAGGAGAATCTTCTAATTTCAGTATTTGATATACTTGGACATGTGGATTTTGAACTTTCTGAGTTCTCTGGTTCTCTGTATGAGAGTCCTTATGTTTCTCTCTTCCCCTCAGTATGGAGGCTGCATTCAGTTTCCAGACCAAATGGACTAATAACAGATTACGAGCAGAAAAAGCTGGGTTAAATGCCATGTTCTCACATGATGATGTAATAAAAATCTGTAGAGCAATGGATTTTACACCTTAGTGTCTGCAAAAGTATCATTTCTTTCTACCAACTTGATGGAAACCTTAGCTTCAGTCACCTATATGATCCAGTGTTCCACAAGGGAGAAAACAAGTCTCTGCCTAGCAAAATGGTAGAGATTTGCCAATGTTTCATTTATTTTGAGGTTTTAACTAATGCAAAGATTGATATCATCCTAGCTTAGAATATTCCATCTTTTGCTCTAATGCTCTATCTTTTGGCTGTGAATTAACTAAGTATGAATGCATGTGTGTAACTCCAAAAGAGTGAATTAAAATCTGCTGGCTTCATCTGTTTGTGAATCACAGATGGGCTCAAGACATTTTCCAAGATAATCTTCTAGAGGCTAATAGGACAAATCATGTTTTTCTCCACTTGATAGTGAGTAAATCCTAGTTTGCTGTTGTACTTCTTGTGCAAGAGAAGCTAAGTGCCTATTGCTGAAAATGTGATTAAAATGAAGGTATTACAATCTGCACGATATTGGCAGGTGTGTAGACTTCCCTTTTGCATCATTTTAAGGAGCTGCAGATGGTAATACCAAATCTTGCAGAATAACCAGAGGTAATTTGGGGTGAGAAACTGAAGTTCATGCTTGGTGCAGCCCTGTTGCAGAAGACTTGATGCTCTGAAATGTGTGTGTTTGCCTGAGACACTTCTAGAAATGATGATGCACAAATATAAGGCCCCTGGAAATAGAAAGATCCCAACTCTACTGTGTTTAGCAGTTTAGCAGAAGACTTTTAATAAGGAGCTCCTGTGAATACTCGCACCACACTTCTACAGAGGCTGCAAGGTGAAAGAGCTAACGGTATAAATCTGTTCAGCAACTCCTGGCCTATTCAGGATTTTAGTGCAGAGTAGCCTCTGCAAACGCCAACTGCAAAGGCAGGTGGCTCACAACAAGCAGAATATCATTATAAATGCTGTAAAAAGCCCTTTTTCTTTTTTCCTGGTAAAAGCATCCATATCAGTTACTGTGCGAAATGAAAAACCTGTAATGCAGTCCTGGGTTTCATTTGCTCACTTCCCTATATTAAACATAAATTCACTATAAAATGTCAGGGATGATAGCCTTGTCTTATGGGGATCTATTTTTTTTTCCTGTCTTAGACTCAACCTATTACTGATCATGTTAAGCATGAAAGTGAAGTATTAATAGAAATTCTCAGATTTTAAAAACCCCAATAAATTCTAAATAGGGGGAGGCATCCTGGGATGGATTGTTTCTGCATGTGTGCCTGCCAATGTCATTTGCAGTAAATTTCCACTACATTTTCATATTTAGTTGAGTCAAGGGGAAAATGATCATTTCCACGATGACAGAGTTAGGTTTCTCTGAAAGGGTAACCATACATTACAATGGGGAATAGAGCAAAGAACAATAGTGATGTCCAACAGGAATAATTCTCTCTAAGAAACAGAAAGAATGATCCCACAGAGACACCAGGCAGTTAAAGGCATAAGGCCAGCTCGCCAATGTAAAATATTGCTTGGAATCTCAATTTTGACTTGAAATAATAAGAAAAAAAAATCTCTGGTAAGCCCGGAGATGTCCCGAATGTAAGTGGCTAATTCCTAGGGCAGTTTTTCCACTGTGAGGCTTAACTTCTTTGTTACTATTAGTCAAAGTAGGCATCCTTCAGCAGAAGTAGCTTTGAACAGCAGTTAAAAGACATCCGCTTAATTGTCTTAAGTACAATGGGGAAGTGGACCCATTCGCAGAAAGCCACCTCCATAAATGAAGCTCTGCTTGGATAGTCTTAATGGAGAAGATGATTCCCAACTGTGGTCTCTATACCTCTGTGAGGAGAAGTCATTTTGTTGTATTAGCTTGGGAGCAAAATATCATGACCTCTTGGCATGTTCTCTCCCATGTCAGTGCAGGCATTTGGTGACATTGTAATGCCTTTGGGAAAAAACTAATAAGGCTACTACATTATGTATGTTACTCTGTTTTCTAAGTTTCTTGCATCTGGGAGGTAAAACAAGACTTTGAATTAAACTACCAACATTTCTAAAGGTCTGAAAACTTGAGAGAGAGGCTATTATGCAATATGTTTATTTCTGTTTTTCTAAAATCTGTATAGATATTTCTGGGCTCTGACCATGGGAATTATTTATATTTTCTGACAATTCACTGAAAATGCTTCATCATGAAAAACACCTCAAGAAATCATACAGCAATCTTTGTTTTGCATTAGTCTTCTTGGAGTATTATCTTTTCTTTCTTACATATGCTGCAAATAATCATATTATTCTGTGTATTTGCTAAACAGGAAAATGGCACCCAAGCATTTTATTGAAGGATGTTGAATAAAGAGTGTTCTTTTATCGGATTGAAAGCCAGATATATAGCAGGATAATTAAACTCATTAATAATAAATCCTAATGCTCAAACACTACATTTAGGGACTTGTGAAAAACAACAGTTAATATTTTCTCACAGTTACCATGGAGTGTTAAAAAAGATTTTGTATATTATTTTTACTTAAAAAAGAGGAAGGTGTTTGTCCCAGTGTTTTAAAGCAGGGAGTTAATCGTGAGCCAGATAAATACAATTGACTGGGAGCCAGGAAGACTTCTGTGGTTATCTTTGTTCTGTATTAAAATTTGATAGTATCCTCAGTGTTAGAGGAGTCAATACCAATGCACTTTCCCTGGAGTGGTTATACTATAAGGTTAGTAGTAAAATGCATTACAATCAGACTTTAATGGCAATCTCTCAAATTCTGTTTTGAGTTACCTCTATGTGAAGGTCAGCTTTTTCCTGGCTGTAGTTGTAATCTCCATTCTTGTCTTGATATGCTTATGAAAATATTATTGACTTTTTAAGAGTTTATGTGAGCAGACTTGAGGTGTCTGTATCTATTTTTGCAGCATTCTAGCAGCAAATTGTTAAAGGAAAGAAAAACACTGTCCATAAAACTAGCATGACAGAACCTCTTTCCCTGCACTATAATGCCTGGTCTGACATTTCTGTGCAGTAGTAACAGTCTGACGAAACTGTTGAATTCCCCGCCATAACTTCATGGTGTCTCATCACCGATTTAGGAAGTCATTGGACTCGATATTGCTCTGAATGACTGTCATCTTTTGTCCCTGGGACTGCGCTGACAGGAATAATGGTGCACAATAAGTGGGGGATTCTTTAATGAAATATATTTTGGTTGAGGGTTATAGCTAGAAAAGTCTGCTTCACTGAAGCAATCATATCTGTCCTTGGATGTCCTCAACATACAGTACATAGTTTCAGTAAAGAGAGCAGAATTGCATTTAGAAAATTTCCTTTTTTATCTCCTCCTTGGTAGGCAATGAACTGAAATACAGTTAACCCTGTCATTGCTTTGGCTTTGCAACACAACACATAAATGGAAAGGGTAGTAGTTTGAGCCCTCTGGCGTATTAGGCAAAATTTACAGAGGAAGAAAATACACTCTTAGAAACTCTTAAAATGATTTGTATGATTATATTCCTTCATCCTCTGTAATTTGGAAGTTGAAAAGCCATTAAAAATATAAAATTTATGCTTAGTTTTCCATATAGTTTCATATTTCTTCTTTAGAATATCATTTCATATTTCTTCCTTAATACACCCATCTGCAAAAATATTTTGTGGATATACTTATGACTTTTTTTCTTCTCTGTTAAATAGGGTTTTGGTTTAGCTTACTGATAACAGCCCTCCCTTTGGGTAGTGTTTTTGTTCCATGCTTTACTTGCTCTAAGAAGTTGTTTGTCTTCTGATCTGGAGCTCTGCAAGACAAACCATCCATGCGCTTTATTTATTGATCTACTGAACCCACCAGTGCTGTAGAGCATGCTTAGGAATGGTACAAGTATCTGAATGTAGTCTCGTGATTTCAGCAATCAAGGTTTCTAAACATTTTTACATTTATTAAGTTCCTCTTAAGAGAATTGTGCTATTATTTGCTCTGCTCTAATCAATGCTGCTCCTAATCCTTAGAAATTACACCTCTATTTCTAATCTCATTTTCACATCACTGCAGTCTAAACGCTGTGTGCTTTTGAATGTTGCCTTTATAAAAATTGGTTATTCTGATTCTGAAGGCAATTTAAATTTTAATATTAAGGAAGAAAAAATACTTTACTATATGCATGGGAAATTACAGGCTCTCAGCACAGCTAAATGATATTCAGTGCAATCTATTTAGTGTTTGGCTCCTAAGGGATAGACAGTTTTTTTAGACAGTATCTGTGATAATTCAACAAACCAGTGTTCTCCCAGTAGTATTCCAAGCAGTAATTGTAATGAAATGAAAAAGTGATATAGAGAATTTTCCTTGCTTTTAATAATATACATAAAGACTTGTTATCTTGTTTGTATTTCAGAACAATGAAAAATATTCATAGCATTCTTTAAAATGTACTTGGACAAAGTCCAGCTTCTTTTTGCCTTTAATGACTACGCTACAGCTTGTTTTATTCAGTTAGGTGTTTGGGCCATAGGTTGCATCTTTTAAATATTGAGTTTAGAACTCATAATGCAATTTGTGTCAACCTTCTTGTTGCTGTGAAATGAAATTACTCGACATGTGAGTTGCCAGTTTCATAATGAGCCATTGTCTCAACCTGACAAAGCATTTTAAACCGATACAGAATAAAAATATTTGCCATGTCTGTTTAAGTAAGGGCTGTAGAGGCTTTTGCTTTATTTTATTATGTTGTATTTTTATAAAGTGTTTTTTGGATGTTAGATTTTGATCCAGTACTGTATCTTTGTAACTGTGGGCTGAAGGGGAACAGTCTTCTAACACCGTAGATAAAAACACCTTCAAACTTGGACTAAATTGCAATTTAAAATTAATTCTTGCTTGTGCTAAAAACACCCAGGCTGTTCAGTCTTTCTTTTAATTTCTGACTAACTGATATTATGACCAATTTGTTGGGTAGCATTCCAATAAAACTATCTTTTGGCTTAGATTCCTTAGTGACTAACTCACTTGCAAGTGCATGATCATGGGAGGGATAAATCTCTGGGATTTTGATTTTTTGGGTTTGTTTTTTTTTTTTTCCTCTCGTTTTCTAGGACATGTTGGTTTTATTGTTCACTTGCATCACCTGCACAAATACACATAGAAGCAGATGAAGAAGAATAATGAGATGTGTGGCTGTATAAAGTCTCAGTAAATCATAGAATCATAGAATCATAGAACGCTTAGGGTTGGAAGGGACTTCTAGAGATCATCTAGTCCAACCCCCCTGCACACGCAGGGTCACCTAGAGCACGTGGCACAGGACTGCGTCCAAGCGGGTTTTGAAGATCTCCAGAGAAGGAGACTCCACAACCTCTCTGGGCAGCCTGTTCCAGTGCTCTGTCACCCTCACTGGTAAGAAATTTTTCCTTAAGTTCCTATGGAATTTTTGGTGTTTCAGTTTCCGGCCATTTCCTCTAGTCCTATCAGTGGCCACCACTGAAAAGAGACCAGCACTGTCCTCTGCACTCCCTCCCTTGAGGTACTTATAGACACTGATTAGATCCCCTCTCAGCCTTCTCTTCTCCAGGCTGAACAGGCCCAGCTCCCTCAGCCTCTCCTCGTAGGGCAGATGTTCCAGGCCCCTGATCATCCTTGTGGCCCTGCGCTGGACTCTCTCCAGCAGCTCCACATCCCTCTTGTACTGTGGAGCCCAGAACTGGACACAATACTCCAGATGTAGCCTCACCAGGGCTGAGTAGAGGGGCAGGATCACCTCCCTTGACCTGCTGGAGACACTTTTCTTAATGCAGCCCAGGATCCCATTGGCCTTCTTGGCCACGAGGGCACACTGCTGCCTCATGGTCAACTTATCATCCACCATGACACCCAGGTCTTTCTCTGCAGAGCTGCTCTCCAGAAGGTCGGTCCCCAGCCTGTACTGGTGTCTGGGGTTATTCCTCCCCAGGTGCAGGACCTTGCACTTGGCCTTGTTGAATTGCATGAGGTTTTTCACCGCCCAGTTGTCCAGTCTGTCCAGGTCCCTCTGGATGGCAGCGCAGCCCTCTGGGGTATCGGCTACTCCTCCCAGTTTCGTGTCATCAGCAAACTTGCTGAGGGAGCACTCTGTGCCTTCATCCAGGTCATTGATGAATAAATTGAACAGGCCAGGACCAAGGACTGACCCCTGGGGGACACCGCTAGCTACAGGCCTCCAACTAGACTCTGCACCACTGATCACCACTCTCTGGGCCCTGCCATCCAGCCAGTTCCTAATCCACCTCACTGTCCACTCATCTATCCCACACTTCCGGAGCTTGCCCAGGAGGATGTTGTGAGGGATGGTGTCAAAAGCCTTGGTGAAGTCGAGATAGACGACATCCACCGCTCTCCCCTCGTCTATCCAGCCGGTCATTTCATCATAGAAGGCTATCAGGTTAGTCAGGCAAGATTTCCCCTTGATGAATCCATGCTGACTACTCTTGAGCACCTTCTTGTCCTCCATGTGCCCGGAGACAACTGCCAGTATGAGCCGTTCCATCACTTTTCCGGGGACGGAGGTGAGGCTGACTGGCCTGTAGTTGCCTGGGTCCTCCTTCTTGCCTTTTTTGAAGACTGGCGTGACATTGGCCTTCTTCCAGTCTTCCAGCACCTCCCCTGTTCTCCAGGATCTTTCAAAGATGATGGAGAGTGGCTTAGCTATGGCATCTGCCAGCTCCCGCAGCACTCTGGGGTGACACTGAAATGACACTGAAACCAGATGGTTCCTTATTAAAATTGAAGTAGCACTAGAGAAAGTTGTATTTCCTTCTTCCTTCAAATATTAAGAAATTGTTTCCTTTTGCCTTTCCTTTCTGTATTGCAACCACACAGTTTAAATTAAATGAAGTGTATCTATTTTTGGAACGGAACTTAAAATCTGGTTCCTCAAATACACAAGACTTGAGAAAATTATCTGGACTTCACTTCTTCATGGTATGTCCAACCTAGGAATAGCCAAAAATGTGTGTCTTTCTTCTAGTCCTGTGTGAAAACTGAAAATTGGAACAGAAGTCTTACATAAATGTAGGAAGGTTTTGAAGTCAGTATCTAAGGAAAGGAATGGTTTGGAAAAAAACGTCTAATCTAAGGCCTAATATTAGGCCATATTCACCCCATATTCAATGCAGTAGTTTAATCATTACACTGATAAATAAACTAGTCTAATCATTGAGCATGTAAACTGATACATTTCCTGTGTCCAAAGCCTGGAAATTGTCTGGAGATAAATGAATAGCAACTGTGGAAACAGGAAAAAAAAAATCAGAAAGCTGCCTTCCTCTCCCATGAATGCAGAGTTTCAAAGTCTCTGCTCTTATGTGTAACATTTCTTTCCTGTTTTCCTGTAACGGAGTGCGTTTTCAATTAAACACTTGCATCATCTGTTTATTCTCCTTACCAAGCAGATGCAGCACCAGGCTGCTTTCTCTAATACTGTTCAGCTGGAGTGAGCCAGATGATGTTTCCCATAGCAAAGGAAATAGCATGGAGAGAAGTGGGAATTGGTTAATTTTGGAGAGCAAATTGTGCTCTCTGGGCATAGTTGTGTGGTATGAAAGGGAACAAAAAGAGAAATGAAGAACATACTACTTCTAAAGGAAGAAAAGAATCAGCAAGGTTGTTCTTTCTTCTATCCCATACTTTCTTTTTTGGGAAATGAAAATTTAATATGACTCAGGAGCTGGACGTGTTGTTTAAGAGAAGAAACCTGAATCACACAGAAAAGAATAAATGTCCCAAATACTGAGAACTGTGTACTTCCCTGAGTAATGTAGGGCTTCACCATGCCCAGGAACAAGTGCTCTTCCTGGGCTGAAAGCTTTGCTCCATTTCTGCCTCGCAACCTTCTCGAGTCCAGTGCCTAACTTGTGCTTAGCAGGAACTTTGGGATGATATTGATGATCCAAATAGTGAATGCTGCTTTATAGCACTTTTCACAGAGTAAATAATTACATCAGGGGCAAGCCAACATGCACTCTTCTAGTTTGCTTTACATAAACTGCCACATGCTAAAGCATCTATGAGGTAGAAGCACCAGTGGATGAGAGCTTTTTCCTAGGTAGCAAGGACTACAATTTTGTCCCTGTCTGTGTTCGCTTGTGAACACAATGGCGACTGTGTGGGTTACAGATCTGTGATTTAAATCTGTGCTGCTGTGTGACTCCATAAAAAAAAGTACTGAAACAGAAAATCCTTACTGGGAGGGCATAGCACTTGATGTTCTCTACTATCCATTGGCTGCAGCCAGAGCAAGTGCAGAGCTCTTGAGTATAGAGAAAAAGAGGAAGGGAATGAATGAATCCAGTAAATTTGCTCTCTCCCAGTTAAGAATGCTAACCCTCCCCACCCAGAAAAACAAAAGCTTCTTCTTCTTTTTTTTTTTTTTTTTTCCAGGAGTTCTTTTCTCTTTGTCTTTCTCCTACTGCCTCCTACTCTCCACTCCTCTCAGTGGTGGGCATTTCTCCCCAGTTACTAGCTACAGGAAGGGAGAGGTAGATATAGAAACCATGCTGCACATAAACATGTCAGATGCTGTGCAGATTACAATATGTCATCCCCATGCTATAATGTTTACGTAAGAAATGCATTTCTGTGTTGCAAGCTGATTTGGGAAAAGCTCATATTTTCTGAGATGGTTTTGTGAAGGCTTTTAGCCATGGTGCCTGCATATAGAATGGCTATTTCCAAGTCAAATTGTATTTCTACTTTCAGTTTAAATGTAATATTTGTCAGCCTACATAGGACCTACAGAAGCAAATGTTATGATATTGGGACAGGTGAAATTATCTGTTCCTCCAATGAGCGCTTTGGGTGCTCAGGCCTTTCCTGACACTGTGAGCCTGCCCGCCACCCAGGCCAGCTCTTGTTAGCATCAGAGACTGTAATGCAGGTTCATACTCTGGTCAGATATTCAGGGTTTAGTGACTCCATAGGCATCTTGCCCAGAAGCCGTAGAAATACTCTGTTTTTCTAACTGCCCCTGCTTGGGCTCATTGTGAAGAAATCTAGGGGACTCCAGGGCAGAATCCCAACTTTTCAGTCCTCTTTGGAGTCAGAACAGGAGGTGGCCCATGCTCTGCCTTTAACTGCCATGTAACTGTGACCTTGAGAGGCTAGCCCCTCTTTTGAGACTGCCTCATGGGGGCTGTTATCTCGAGAGCCCTGTAGATATTTGTCTTTATATGTGACTTGTCCTAACAGCACCACTTCTAAAGGTCTCAAGATGAAACAAAAGGTAACTCCAGACTTTTGCATGGAAAATCTCTGTAAATCTACCAAGAGCTAAGACAGTTTGCAGCATTTTCCTATGTGTAAATGAATTCTCCCCTGTGATTTTAGGCAGTGTAGAGTAAGTACCACATGCACTAGCAGGAAATCACGTAATGTCTTGATGGAGGCAATGCAAGATGCATTGCCTCGAGCATTTGGGAAGATGAATTAATTGGCTGTCATTTGAGGAATGGCTTTATTAGAGTGAAAAAATAACCATAAGTGGCATTTAAAGGAGTCTTCTAAAATCATGATATTTACCACCAATTATTTCTGACTGAATTCCAAAGGGAATGTTTATAGATGCCGCTATTATGTCATAGCTTTAGAAAAGTAATAAGTACCTATATTGTATTCATTAATTTTATGATAGTGGCAAGGAGGGGAAAGAGAAATTAAGATTACTTAGTAAACACTGGAGAAAGATGGCAGAAATGTTTCTCCTTTGTAGCCGCATTTTCCCAATGTGTTTATTAACATGAAAATTCAATGTTATTTATCTTCATTCCACAAACTAAGAAAGCTCTCTATAAAGTTTATTCTGCATATACAGGTAAGCATTAGCTAGACAGAAAATTTGCTAGAGTCAAAATTAATAAGACAGATCTTTACCTGTTGAATTTGTTAGACTGACCTGTTAAAATTAGAGCAGGAGGTACAACAGTAGGGGTTGGTCTGGCTGATTTTTAATTCTTTTCACTCAAATAATGTGTTATGTAGTAGCTAATGTTGCACGCCTAAACCAAATACAATTCAGTAGCTGAGTAGTGAAGCAAGTTAATGGTATTGGTTCATGCCTAAATACCTTCCTAATACCCACTTTCCACAAAAATCACACATTCACTTTTTGCTCTTCATCATCTTTCCCTGTTACAGAATAGGGTTTCGTAAGAAGGCAAGAACTGAATCAATATGAAAGAAGTGATGATTATTTTGGGGTTCAGAAATGGACAGGCTTATGCTTATTGCTACCCGGTCCTATAAATAAATTAGCAATTGTGGGGTCTACAATCCTTGGTCTAACCTTTGCTTACTAAACTTCTGCAGTAAGTAAATATTGGATAGAAGATTGAGAGCTCTTCAGAGTGGTTTGTATTCCTTGTGCTCTTTCATCCCCATTTCTGTCATTTTATTGTCCATTATTACAATCTGGGTCGTCTTTTCCCAGGTGCCCATTTAGACAAGGCTGCTAAGTAGATTCTTTTGATTTGATTCACCTGTCTATTGTAATTCCTATCTACTCTGAGAAAAAAACAAAAAAAGGAAAAAGTACTTCCCTGGTGAACCTGTTTGCACTCAGTATTGGGCATCATCCTGATTGATTAGCTTTATGGCACCAAAGAATGTGTTCCGACTTTTTCACCAAGGAAATTTCAGTTCTAAGACTGAACTGTTATGTGTAGTCCTGTTTGCAGAAACCTTGGTAAGGCCCTGCCTCTGTAGTCCTTTAAAGGTGCCATTGCTCTGATCTCGTCAGCAGTGCAGTAGCTCATATAAAAATGTGCAAGTGCAGCACCAGGGATCCAGGAGTGGAAGGGTAAAACTTTTGATTCTTCATGAATTTGTCCAAGTACATTTTGAAATTGTCCAGGGAAAGCAGGTATAAAAGGTTCAGGAAACTCAAGGGTAACTGGTTTTGCAATGAAACAAAAAGGTTTCAGTCAGGTTGTTTTTTCAGGCTAGCTAGAACTGCTTTCAGGCAAAAACAGTGGCCCTAACACACCAAAACAGCAGTCAGGGAGTGACTCTTTCTTTGCGAAGGTGAGATTACAGCTTGCCTGAGAGAAGAAGAGGTATTGCTGATACTTTATCTCATCAGGGATTTAAAATGAGGGGAATCAGAGCCTCTGCTCCTTGCTTGTAAGTTGTCATCTCTTTCTTTGTCTCTTGCCAAATATGTTTTGAACTTAATGCTTACTCAGTGGGTTTGTAGAGTTCCTCTTTCATTTCCCCAGCAAATCCAGATGGCTAGCTCTGTCAGCTGCTTCCATTGCACTTAGCCTTTCCTTGCTGATAAGAAGTCTAATGAGCTAGCATATGCCTCAGAGCTCTCATATGTCTCAAACAGCTTCCTCTTCTCCGCTTTGGGTCCTTCTGTTTTATTATCCTTTCAGATACATTCTGTCTGTAGTTATTCAAGTAATCTGATTTTCAAGTCTTTTTGGTGAAATATTCCTACCCCCTCCTATTTATTTTTGACTCTTCTTTTTCCTAAGTAAATCACATCTCCTATGTCCTATCCACACTAGCAGTACTTAACATTTTATTTATGAATTATTCTTCTTATAAATTATTTTAATAGTTTATTATTGTTAATGCAAGATATATAACAGTGGCTGATCCCAGGTGGTGCTGTATGCATACCAGCTTTTGTGAAAAAGCCAAACACAGTGTGATGCTTTAACATAGCGTGTCTGTACAAATCATAGTCTCAATTTCAATGTTTTGTCTGAATCAAGCATGAAATTTTGGTCAGATAAAATGGCTCTTGTGAGCATCCAACTTTCAATCTTCTGCTGATTTCTTTGTCTCTAAGCCCTACCAAATGCCACTAAAGATTGACGCTGGCTGATGGCTTCATTTCTTCTTCCCTTGTGAATCTCTGCTTGTTTTCCTCTGCTCCTATCATACCAAAAGTTGTGTTTTAGAGTCAGTTCAACTTAAGCAATTCACATGTGAATGCAGGTGAATGATTTATAAGCATTAATAAGGAAGCTTTGGGCGCTCAAAGAATATCTAAGCATATATAATACCTTCAGAAAGCAGCAAATGATATGGGTCGATAGTATGATACTTCACACGGAAGTAGCTATAAGACTGCCAGGGATAGGCTGCATGGCCTTTATCATCTAAATGCTAAAACCAATTCAGTTACAAATAATTATGTTGAATGTCATGAGACCCAAACAAGCAACCGCATGAGGAGTCGGAGAAAGCAGAGCATAAATGCAGTTGTCTCTATTTGCAGTAAAGTGCCTGAAAACTCTGCATCTTCCACAGAGAAAGAAATACAGATTCCAGTTCTGCTAAAGTTTCTTCTGAAGATACTGCAGCTCTTCTTTCTCCTGGCTGCTGAAATTTAAGCTCAGTCACTGTCTCCCTGAATATGTGTGAGGGCAGTGACTGAGGGATACTATAAATATGAAGAGGTAGCTATGAGTATAACATGGGTCAGAGGGTGAAATGGTAATAATACTTAACGGCAAATGGAGAAGCATGTCCTATGAAGACTGCTTTTGTATGTGGAAGACACTATGAAATGCAGGATTTGATGCCAGAAGGTCTAAGGTGATACTTTCTCTTTGACCTTCGAATAATGAATAGAGGAATAGGAGTTTGAGGGGCTCACAGATGGCCCTAGTGTTCTCTAATATTTACTTAGTAATGGCTTAAATGATACAAATGACAGAATAAGCTCAGGTTTACTGACAAGCGTTTGGTCACTAGCAACATTTGTAGCTTACCTTGCACTCTGCATTTAACACAGGTACTTCTGGCTGTGCAAATTATTCAATAGAGAGACTAAATATAATTTAATCTTAAATCTACAGCAAAATTGTAAAAGACTACGAGAAATGTAGGCATAGAAAGCGGGAAATTCGTAGCTTCAGGTGCGTATATTATGTAGTATATCTTTCTCTCATTTAAATGTCACTTAGATTAAGAACTGAATTGTTCCCACCATTTCTATTTTAGGTAAATTATGGGAAATAAGAAGGGGGAATAGGAAAGAGCTAGGGAATAAAAAACATGGTGCATGAATAAATGTATTAAGCTTCAAAAATAGTCTCTGTATTAGCAAATTTTCACTAGATGAAAGACACTTTTATCTTTCATTTGGATGAGGACTTAGGAAAGTAAAATGAAGTTGTGATTAAATTATTCCCCGTGCATTTTCTTAAGGACAGTTCTGACTTTAAAATGTTCTGATGCCTCCTGATGAACGCCTAGGTCCACAACACTAAACAAACTGGACTAGAAAAAATGTTTTTTAAAACCTGTGACCTTATTCTTTTAACACTTGTGTAAGTAAATTGTGTCAGAAGACTGTGATATCTGGCCAAATTATGTAACAAACTTATAGACCTAAATGATAACATTACCCCTTTTTTCTGCCTTTCTTTTTTTCTCCATAGCAAAAACCACATTTTGCATTGGTTTAATTTACCTTCAGGATGCTGTATCTTTTATATATTTTGAGATCAACTTTGAAGCATTTTTCAAATACAATTTTATTTTTTTTGAATAACTTTTCTCCAGAACATCTCCAGTAGACTCCATGACTCCAGGAAATTCCTTAACTAACTCCCTTGTGAATCTTATGCTAGATCCTGAAGGAAAAAGCAGAGGATGGACTGCAGTATATAATACAAACCAGAATACACATGTGATATGTTTTCTCCTTTTATTTATGTATTTTTCCCTAGGCCTTGTACATATATATCAGATACCTTCCCAGTGGGTGGCCATCTGCACCTTCCATGTACAGGAGAGTTTATGAGATGTTCCCAGATGGCCATCACCTGATGTTTTGATTGAATTTTCTTTTGAATGAGTAAGAATTTTAGATGCTGGGCTAACTAGAAAAACAAAGCAAAAACGAAAAACAGAACATGGTATATTTGGCAAAATCAAAATTGCTTTGTTCTTGAGAGAGAAAGGGAAAGAGATTATGTTTAACTAATCAGCTTTGGATTTTAGCCAAAAGAATAAGACTTGTGCATCATCTTTTACTACACTTGTGCAGACTTCTAGTAGAAGTTTGATTGTGGAAAGTAAGGACATTTTTAATTATTTTGCCTGGAAGCAGTGAACTCTTGTGCTCAGTATTGTGGTTGATTGCATGAAGCAATAGAAATGTTGCCAGGGATTGCAGCCTCACTTGTGGAAATGGGAGAGTTGCTGTAAAGTGTGGTTTTGGAGAATGACAGGAATGGCTACAGTTTCCACTGTCACCTGCAACTGCCCATGTCAAGGTTTGCCCTTGGCCCTGGCCTGAACTTCCTCCAAACTTTTCCCTGTTATGACTCCAGTTTGCTCTTTGTGAAAGGAAATGCACTGGAGAAGAATTTACCCCTTAACCTTCAGCTTTAGTGTGACAATCCATCTTTCCCCATGGCTAAGAGGATTAAAATTGCACTAATAAACAGGGAACTTGGCCTTTCACAGGGTGCTCAGTTTTACTGTGAATAAAAGTAAATTCTTATAAATCTACCCCTACAGGATGAAATTTCAGTCTAGTGCAAATTTGAATTGTGGAGCTATAAAAATAAGGCTTTTATATTCTCTTTTCTTATATTTTATTCTCAATGGAGCAAGATTTCTATCTGGTTGTCTGCAGATGATTAGGGACTGGAGGGGCCTTGGGCTGGGAGCTTTATGCCTCAATGTTTCTATCTATCTACTTTGTTAGACTATAATTGATTTTCATACCTTCCTTTTTTTGACATTTGCAATCAGAATTGTACCTTTTAATAGCAGCAGGATGTCCAGCTGCCCTATTGAGGTATTAAAAATAGCAGTTATGAACAAAGGATGTATAGAATACTAAAAAGATACTTTCAGCCTACTTCGGCCATTACTAGTTTTACTGAAATGGAAATGCAAGGAAGAACACAAAAATCAAAACCGGTTCCATTTTTGAAGTGCAAATGAAGAAATATATACCAGGAAAGTCTTGCAGAGGCAACAGGTGCCCACCCGGGGAGTAAACAGGGGAAGAACATCCTCTCTTGGAGTCTACAAATCTTCACAGCACACCCCTGACCAACTAAAGCTGCTTCACCAATGTTCACGGCAGTGAACCTGAGGCTTTTTCTGAATTTGGGCTTTTCTCTCTGAGACAGTGAGGTCAGCCCTTGGAAGATTCTTCCATGGCATGGAGTGAGTGTCTGTCCTTTACCTGTGTCCTGGTCTCCCAGGCAGCTTCTGTGCCATCCAGGTGATTCCTCAGCTATTTGGCTGAGAAAAAGGAGTGGGATTTGACTTAGAAAGAGGTTACATTTTTAACAGAGAAAGAATCTAAAAAAAAAAATGGAGAGAAAGAGAAAAATCTCTGATATTTGAAACACTAAGCCTGAAGAAGATTAACACAGCGACAATGGAAAATGAATTCAAGATGAAAGGAGAGCAATAACACAGTGGCTGCTTGGGAAAAGAAGAGTCATCTAACATGATAAACATCAGTGTAAGAGGGCAAGATGAAACTGCACAATTTCCTCAGTGCAGCAAAGAATCCGAGAAAGTTGTTAATCAGAACCAGGCACCATCCCCTTGTTCTAAACACCTTGTGCTTCAAATGAAATTATATCTGAAGATTTATATAAAATGCCCACCAGAGCTTGCAGCTGAAATGTTCTTTGGAGCTTCTAGCCCTGTAGGTCTTAGCCAAAAACACAGCCCCATCTCAAAGCGTATGAAATTTGACCACAAAATGGTCTAGTTTGGCTTTGGCTAATAACCTGTTTTAAGAGAGAATAATATGTTAATTTGATGAGGGCTTTGGTGAGGAATGTATTAGATAGCAAGAATAAATTAAAGAGTCGTTTTGGAGAAATAGGGAAATATCTTTCAAGATAAGACGACTGCAGTGTTAGGATTAAAAGTGTCAGGAATCCTGATTCTGAAGCTTTGAGTTCATAGGACTAATAGTATATGATGTCTGTAAAGCTCGCTCTTCTGTATTTGTTTTGTAACTGAGTGATTGACCTCTTACAGTCTATACTTTTTAATATATTATATTCTGTGTCCAATCCACTCATTCAAGAATAAAAAAATTATTATTGTTTTTTAAATGTCTTTTAAAAGTGCTGAGGTTAGCAGCATGCAGAATATAAAGCTGTGCACCAAGTTTCTTTTTACCTCTACTCTCTCGTAGCTCTTTCATTTTCTGAAAAGATGGAAATAAAAGTACAAATATGTTAGACTCTTCCTGGAATTTGTAGATCCCTGTATAGATTAGATTATGAGATTCCCTGCACTGAAATGTGCTCTCACACGTGTGTCACACAATGTGTTCTGTGAGAACAACCTCAAAATGACGTGGTATAGTACCAATACCCCTAAACTTTTCCTCATGTTACCTGTTTTCACCTAAGCCTGTAATAAAATGTTCCAGAATCAGACTCTTAGACTCTCTGGCTACTAGTTCACTGACACTAATTGTAATTATATGGAGATAGAATTGAGGTCTAACACTCTTTACTCTCTTTCTCTGCCCCCCCCCCCCCTTTTTTTTTTTAATGAGCTTTCTGTGACAGGCTGTAAGACTTTGGAGGAGAGTCTGGAACATTTCAAGAGGACTGACAACTGCAAATCCATAGACTTAATTCTGTCAGTGCAAGAATCTTGCTCATTATTATGCTCAACATTAAGGTGGCTTCATGCTTTTGCCCTGATTTGTAAAAGTCTCTGTCCTCGCCTAAAAAGATCTTAGTGAGCTTTCTTTCAAAGTCAGTTTAATTCAACTTTGTGGAAGGAGTGGGAGAATAGCACTTGCCAGGTGAGTTGGAATGAAAATCTATCTTACCTGAGAATGTTTTCAATGGACCAATTCAGTTTTTATTATTGTGACATTTTAAATGTGTGCCCCACCCGATTAATATGGTAAGTTTGATCATCTCTAAGCAAGGAAAAAATTTCCTGCCTGAAATTTGTTACTTTGCTAAAAATTGACATAAAATCCTTTCCCGTGTAATGTCAATTTTAATTTAGTGCCCTTTACTTGCAAAACCAATGTCATTGCTCACACGTAATAAAAGCTGTGTTTAAATATTAAACAGAATTTTAAAACAAACTCCGATTTTATAATGGAAAGATGTTGATGGAATGTGAAATATATATATATATTTAAAGGCATTAAAATGACCTAATTTTCAGCTCAGGTGAGTCAAACTGCAAGTCCTATTTAATGAAAAAAAATCACGGAATACTGCTGTTGGCAATTAGAGAAGTCAACTTCAATTATTGTTAATAATAAGTAATCATCTCTCTATCAAGTGAAACTTACATAGAAATAATTAAGTAAAGCCTGCTATCTGCCATTAGTACAGATTCCTAACAGCTGAGACTCAAAAGGCTAACTCAATCTATCTCAGACTAATGAAGAGAAATACCTCTCTACAAAGTATCTTTTAGTGACCTAGTTTAAGCTAACCTAAGTATAATCCTGAATAAATATAACCAGGTTGAGTTTAACTGGGGAGTTCCTGTGGTATGCAGTGTGTGTGTTTTCTTTTCAGTCTGAAATTTCTTTTCAGACATTTCCATCTTGTTTCACAGAGGTGGCCTTCTGATTTTATATAGGAGTTTCTGAGATTATTCTGTGGCTTCTTTCTCTCTTTACGTGATATAACACAAACAATAATTCTGTGGGATAGCAGGCTTTCCAGCTCCTTTTTAGAAGAAACAATTCTGAAGCTGCTGCATTAAGAAGTAACACGGTGATGTTGTCGGTTTTGGTTGGATAAAAACCTATTTTGTACTGACATATGGAAACCAAACTGACAATGGAATCACAACAGAGTTTACTTGTGATACCAGGGTTCTTGTGGGACTGCATCCAAGGCTGCTGAGATTACTGGCTGATAGCCTCACGAGGCCATTTCTTAATATCTTTCAAAGGGTGTGGAGATCAAGGAATGTCCTCAAAAGTCAACATTTGGCATGGAGTAAACATGCTGAACCAGACTGTTGCCTTCCTCTGTTTCATGTCTGTTTCATGAAGACAGTGCATGTCATTTACCTCAACCATAGTAAAGCTGTTTATGTTTCTCCCACCATATCCTTGATGATTGCTGTTGTGGTCTGGATGGACATTTCTCTAGATGGCTGTTTGGATAGTGAGCCTTTGAGGTGGTCAGCCTTTGACCAGAGTGGTTAATGGTTGCACTCTACCCAGGAACTGGAAACAACTAGAGCACAACACGAGTCTATCCTTTGACTTGTGCTGTTTAAAATCTTTATCGGTGACCTTGAGGAGATGACAGGGTGCAGTCTCATGCGGTTTGCAGATGTAGCTTTAAAATACTTCTCCTTCAGTACAGTTCAGGTACAATGAACCATTCTGTTTTGATTTCATGTGTAGTTTCAGAAATCTGCCAGGCTTGCCCGACAGGATGAGGAAATAACTCCTTTGACTATACAAAAAACAAACAAACCTTTTTTTTTTTTTTTTTAACATATCCACAGTATTCCTGAAAATGGTGTTTGGTATTCTTCAAATGCAAAGAGAAAGGGCCAGAACCCATAGAAAATGACTATGTGTGTTGAGCACGCTGCTATGTCAAGGATGTCCTATAGCAGGGAAAAATTCAGTTTGGGTACAGCAAACTCTTTCCCTTTCCTAATCAAACCTCTGTAGAGCTCTGCTGCAATGTCGTGCCCCTGAATGACTGGAAATGTTTATCTCAAGTGCTTAGGGAAGTGTCAAATATTGAGAAAATCTGTTCTGTCTAGATGTACAGTGTATGAATCTGTATATTTCTAGCAGTTATTGCACGGAGAGTAGTGCATCGTAGTATCATAACACACAGTAAATGATGGGATGTGTGTGTGATCTTACATGCTTGTGTGGGTGTATTTTGTGAGGAGATGAAATTTGGTTAGGAACTCCCGCTAGTAGCAATATGTGGTAGTTTCTATAAAGCACCTCCTCCTAAACAAGCAAACATTATTTCTGGAGTTTTAGGTGAAAGAGAGATATTTTAGAGCATTTTTAGTACCAGTTGTTGACTTCAAATATATCACGTTTATTTTTAAGGATTTTTTTGCTTATTTACTGTTAAAGATTGACCTGAACAGACACTGACTGAAGTGATTTTAAAACAAAACTGACTCAAAATATTTAATATGTAGTTATGATTTTCTCTATGGGTTCTGACCACAAATCTTTGGATTCCTGAAAGGTTTTGTGCAAGGGCCTAGGAAGCTGTGTCCTCTCCATGTCCTCTGGAGGAGATAGATACCATCTGCATCCCTTGCGCCCCTGCAAAGGTGAGAATTGTTTGACTTTGAACAAGAGTAGCCAGAGCCGGAGCAGTATGTCAGTCTGGGCTGACTATGGATATGTCAGTATTTTGGAACACAAACCACAAATGCTTTTGGGGGGCAAACATGGGCAGAAAATGAGGCTTGGAAATAATTTGAAGTAAGGCTTTCCTGGATTCAACTACTACATTTTGTTTTGCAGTGTACTGGTTTATGAAATCAGTGCTTTCCTGATGCATTAAGAAATAATACAAGTCAGTTCTTGCTTTTGAGGAGAAGTTCCCAGGCAAACCCAAATAACTGCTTATCTCTGGAGTGGTATTTCTGAGCATTTGGCGTTGCTACTGCTTTACTCTGGTGGTATTTTCTGAAGCTCAGACTTCAAGTGTGCACTTTGATGACTGTGGCTTATGGCTTCAGGAGGAGGGAAGTACTTCTGACCAGGTGCTCCAGCTTGAGCTCTCATTTGCACCACTTCTCAGTAAGCGAGGGCATGATTTTCTTAGGGTAGTGTAGGTAGCTGGAGTAAAGCACTGCGAGGGAAATGGGCTGCTTTGGGAAAGGTCTGGTGCTTGCTTTCACTTTGGTTCTTCTCTTCTCATCCTTCCCATTCTCTTAGTCTTAGCAGTGATAACTTTAGAGTCCCTAGCGTGACGTCCTGTGTGGTGATAATTCCTGGATCCTTGTACATGGAATCAGAAAGAAAAAGTGCTGCTTGTGCAGCTGTTGCATCGTTTTCCAGAGGGGACCCAAACTGCAGGGCCTGCTGTTGGTGCCATAAAGCAGTTGTTCGGGCTTCATCCTTCTTCCTCTTTGTTTTGCACTTGCATTTGGTAACTGTACTCTAAGATTTTATTAGAGTAACTGGGAGTGGGCTGCCAGTCATCAGCTGAATATGGGATTAGATGCTCAAATGTACTACTAATAAGTGGAACACCTCAGAAGTGTTTTAATCAGTTGATCTCTTTATTTTATTATTTTTTTCAGTATTTATGGGCTGTTTCTGTAGTGTTCCGTGCTCAGTGTGTCATTCTTTATCTCCTGTACTTCCAACAAGGTTCTCCCCTTTGCCTCGAGCCCTGACGTGTCCATGCATGCTCATTTTCATTTGCTGGCTAACAGTCCACTTGCTCTCAACCATTGCTTTGCAATACCTGCACAAAGCATTGCAGTGGAGTATTTTTAGCAATTTTCAGTAATGATAATTTACAGAAAATATGGTTTCTCAGTATCTGGCCTTCCATCTGTCACAGGCATCTGTGCTTTGTACTTACTGGCTGCTCAGCCGAATATGCAATCAAAATAGGGAGCTGTGTGTGCGGTGGGGATGCAGGGGGGATGTGGCAGCTCCTCTGCGAGGGGAGAGACAGACAAACAAAAAATAAGGAATACACTAGTCTGGGAGGAAAACCCAATGATGGCTGTGAGTGAACAGGAGGACTCATTAAAACTATGGCTCTTCCTTTCTTTAACAGTCTGATTACTTGAAGAAAGCCGTTTGCCTAATTAATGCTGATGAACTTTTCAATAAGTCTATGAAAATGGCATGTTTGCGCTTGGAACATGTGTAATTAAATGGGAGAAACAGGCTGTTGAATGGGTAATTGCCTGTTTTATGCATGTAAATGTGCCTTCGAAGCCAAATGAAATTTGACTCTATTGATAAAGTGAGCGGCTGTATTTCTGATAATCATGCCCTTTGAAAGAGGTATACATTTGAGCAAGACTGCTTTTATGCATCTGCCTTAAAATATATCCTGCCTTTCTTTGCTGTATTACCTCGGTCCCCTAAGACGTCATTACAAAAGTAATGGTTTCTCCGCTCCGCTGAGCTGTGTGTTCAGCTGCGGGCTGGAGCTATAGTGGAGGGGGTACATTTTAATTATTAATTGGTCTGTATTTTCCATGCAGTACATGTGTGTTGTGCAATTACTGCTGATGGCTAAGGGGTTTTGTTTCTGTTTCTGTTTTCACTGCACCAATGCAGTGCATTTTTTTCTTTTTCTGTATGTCTGGCTACATAATATTAACCTTAAAAGCACTCATAGCTTCTTGGATGTATTGCCCTCATCAATGATGGCATTACACAATTATTTACTAGGCTGGGGAGAGGATCAGGTGATAATGAAGTTACAGGAAAGCAAATAAAATATGTTTTCCAACTGCTGATTCACTTGGGCGAGGAGCTTGGGAATATCCTGTTCCATTACTTTCTCAGCCACGTTGCTCCCGGTGCCTCTGATTTCACATCTGGGAATCACTGAATGGCTCAGACACCTGCTCTAGGTATGGAAATAATGAAATGAAACAAAGGAAAATTCCCCGTTTTATACCATATCTCCAGACTGTGAGCTATGTAAAATAAGTAGATGATTGTTGTGTACTGAAAATGCAATTTATGAGCAGAAGAATTAGTAACAAAAGAGCAAATTGTTCTATGGTGTGCAAGCGGTGGCTACAGCTAATTAGCTGCAACTACACTGCCTTTTTAACCTTTAAAAAGACATCTTCAAAAAGTCACTTTTGGCAATTATGCTATTCATAATTTCTGTACTGACTCAGTGGTAACATAAAAATTGTGTTAAACCTGGCACAAAGGTGCTGTTATCATCCTGTCCTAATTGCAGGGATGATTCTGTTAACTTTTTCATTATTATTGATATAGCTACTAGGAAAGATAGCTACTGTCTGCTGTAGGAGGTGTCTAAAACAGCGAGTGTACCAAGCACATTCGTTATCTTTGGTGCATCCCATTAGCATCTGTTCACCTTCCCGACTTCAGCAGGGCATTTCTGGAAAGTCTTTTTGTTTTAAAAAGAGATTACTGAGGACTCGCACTTTAAAAGACCTTATACTTTCTCAATTATTCTTTCTTTGTTGTCAAGCAGTGTGTCCAGAAGCTCAGCTACTACTTATGAACTTAATCCCATCTTAATTTTTTCTTTATTTCCTTATTTTTGTCAGACTTTTTTTAACCAAGAAAGCGAATGTCAATGCCAACATTTTTTTAAGTGATTGAGCAAGTGATTCTCTTTCCCAGCTGATTTTCTGATACATTTTTTTTTCTTCACATCTGGCATATTCATTAATCCTGTAAATCCATTTCATAAAGTGACTATCAAATGTGCCAACAAATGTGAAGTCCAGTATGAAAGGATTCTTCATTATTTCTAGCCAATTCATTGCAAAAATGGGACTGGATTTGAAATCAAATTTCCTGCATAGCCAGCCTACACTGAAGCAATTTTGAAGCAATAATCTCTCCCACCTCTGTGCAATCTGACTGACTGCACTTAATAAACTTGTCTAATTTTTCATTGCTATTTGAAAAAAACACAAACCATCCTGGATCTGGTAATCTTTTTATACCTTTTACTCATGTATTGTGGGCCGTGTTTCCCATTGAGTTGTAGAATTTCAGCTGCCAGTGATGTCTGATGACTTTAGGATTATCAGTGAGAGAGAGGCCTTCAATTAGTTATTTGTTGTTATGCTGGTGGATACAAAAAATCTGTTGTCTTATTTGTTTATAATGATGTAATTACCACTACTCTGCTGGGGGAAAAAATGCACATAATGAGCTATGTTATTGCAGCATTTTCACTTTGGATTTGGAGTTGACTGGGAATTTATGTTCTCAGGAAGTCTACTTCCTTAATTTTAATTCAATATGAAAATTGAATAATAATATATTGTTATTCTGTGCTTGTTTTGCAATTAAGTAATATTTCTGAAGTTCTTATAACTAAAAGATGGTTCAATTATTCACGATCTTTACTCAACTCAGTTCTCTCCTTCTAAATTGTTGCC
Organism: Tinamus guttatus; assembly: GCF_059628265.1. Classification (NCBI taxonomy): domain Eukaryota; kingdom Metazoa; phylum Chordata; class Aves; order Tinamiformes; family Tinamidae; genus Tinamus; species Tinamus guttatus. The sequence goes on from NW_028288676.1 coordinate 568,831, forward strand.
TCTCCACCCTGGCCTGCTGGCCGTTTGTAAAGACATTTGTAAAAACTGCTGGTAGGCATCTACTGAGATCTGTGCCTGACTTCTGTGTACTTAACAGAAGTCCTGTGTCAAGACCACCACATAAAGCATTACACGCGAGAATGGCAGTAATGAAATAAAAGTGATGTAGCTCCTGATGCCTTTCCTTAATTCTGCCTGGCAGTTGCTGTTACAATAATCTTCTTTCTTCTCATTTCTACGTGAAATTGTTCCATACTGTGGCACTATCCCTGAGATGATGATAACTTGTAAATAGTTTTCAGTTGTTTTTCCTCTCTTGGTCTTAGTTCTGAAGTATTTTCTCCTAGGCCTGTCCTCATCAGCAGGAAAAAATGAATGAGATGATGAGTGAGGGAAACCTGCAAGGGCTACACCTAATAAGACTCAGAGTTATTTTCATTAGATAAACCAGAACTGAAAGAGAAAATATTTAAAATCCATTAATGCTTTATTCTTAACTCATGGAAAGACTTATCTCTTATGTGGTGAATAGTTTTCTCTGTTCTTTTGCCTTTGGATTTGTAAGAAATTTTTGGCTGAGAACATGGCATTGAGGATTTTTCATTTTGCTGGAGGTGCTGTATAACATATTGCTAAAAGTGGTTTAGGGCATTTTTATCTTATGTTAAGGTTTGTAAATTCTCACTGAAATTAAGAGCAAAAGTCAAGAGATTGGAGTGGAGATCTCTATGTTGGAGTCAGGCATGTCTTTTGTTGGATTTTTTTATTCAATTTGTAAGTGCAAATTCAGAGCAACTCCAAGGTTTATGACACTACCTATGTATAAAACTATTGTGATGTAGGAAGTGAGTCCTGGAAGATTTAAAAAAAAATAAAAATAAAAAAAATGAAGGATGCTTTGTAATGTGTCTGAATTAATGAATAATGCATAGATGATATCTACTGCTTGAGGGAATGGCCCAAGATATGCTTTGAAGTAACATTTGAAAGGGGTAAAACGTAGAAACAGTCTCGAAGGAGCTGATTGGTGAGGCCCAGGTCTGTGGCTGCATAAAAGGAGTCCAAGGATGTGTAATAACCTGAACTGTAAAACTCTGCTGGGTAACCCAGAGTCAGGAAAAAGTTATTGTAATTAGTGTTATTCACCTTACATCTGAAACAACTCCTCATACATTTCAAAAATGGTGAGCATGAGGCCAATATTCAGCTTTATATATAAAGTTAGAACTAAAGAAATACTAGTTAGATAGTCGTTATAATATCAATGACATTCCAAATGAGGAGTGGCAGGGTTTAACCTAAAGACAATAGCAGCAAAAAATGTGGAAAGAAGATCTTCTCATCCATCTTATGCATACATCCATTTTATTTCTTATTTTCCTAATGTGTGAAGACATGTCTGTCTCTGGTAGTGGAAAAAACATTTCATTGAATTAGTAATATTACTGAAGACATTTCCACAGTGAATGCTTACTTGCTTTTCAGTAAACATTAAGTTGAACAAAGCAAAGCTACAATTTAATTCTGTTGCAAGTGAGAACTGATACTCTTGCAACCCATCGTCACACATTTATGAAAATGTCTTTATTTGCTTCTGTTCCCCAACAGTCCACATCTCTTGATGAGGTAGAACCTTTATGAGATTGAAAATCAGCAATTCCACTTGAAGAATTAAAATGTATCTTGTAGATTCATGACAGTCTATATGAGACTAATTTTCTTCACTGATGTAGTATAGCAATAGGATCATGTCCATGACAAAGTATTATTCAGCACGAATAAGGATGAAAGAACTAGATCCTAAATTAATGAAGTGTGGGAAGGACTTCAAAAGGCAAGGATGCTTACAAAGCAAAATAAATCTCTGTTTTTCACAAACATCAGCAAGGTATGGTTTGATGGTGTGCTTGTGGATTTGTTAAAGGATCCATAATCAGGATTTTCAATTTTGATTTAACTGAGGCCTGAGGTAAACAGGGATGTATGTTTCTGTCGTGTAAGAAATCACAGGAGCTGCTGCAGTGGGTCCAGGTTTATGCCCAGATTGCATAACCTATATACAAATACTTCAATGGGCTGAAAATATATTGCTTCAAATGGGCAAGCCATCTTTGGGCTGCCTAGATAAGTAGTCATCAGCCTTTGACAGATGAAGATCAGCCCTAAGTACATTCCATTTTAGTGACTGCAGAATCTTCTACCACACTAATCACTGTGAGTATTTTGCAAGAAAATAGCCACGCACATCATTTTCAGAAAGGATCTGAAGACTGAGGAAGAGATGAGGAAATATTATGTTGTGTATGGACAAAATTTGCCTGAGTACCCAGCAGAGCTGGAAAGGAAGCCTTTTAAAGGTATCTGGATAAAGAGAAAATGATAGGAGCACAGAGGGGAAATTACAGTGACTATTAAAGAGCGTCTACGCAGGAAAAGACAGGAGCTTTCTTCTTGTTTTCTTTATCTGAACAATTAATAAAAGCACATGACCTGATAATGTGGAAATTAAAGTAAAATGGGTAGTTTGGAAAAGGGCAAGAGAGAATTTTCTGGAGTATGTTAGGAACAAACTTGTTTCAGAGCATGAGGGAAATCAGTAGAGAAAAACAGTTTTCATAGGCTTAATGCAGGCTTTTCGAAGGAATCACGTGGGCAGCAGAAGATGGAGATACTGTAGGTGTATCTTCATAAACTGGAGATGTTGAAAGATGCTAAGCGTCCAAACTATAGTTCAACTGCAGTAACCACAGAGATGATGGGGAGGAATTCAAGGGCAGAAGCACTGTGTGGGAGGATAGCCGATTTTAGAGGCTCTGACAGACAAGCAGTGGTTTGGCCTTCTCAGATGTCAACTCTGTCTTTTCTCTAGAGCCGTCAGACCAGGACTGATAAAAATGGGGCATGTTTATGTTTCAGCTTCAGCCAATTTCACTGCAGTTTCAGGGGAGGTGGTAGATGAGGGCTGGAGAAGTACAGATGCACTCTAATTTTGATTCGTCTTCAGAGAGTGATGGGGCATTTTGGAGCTGGAAAATCTTAAGCTGGTCCAGTTAAATCTGCTGCAGTGTATCTCTCATGCCGCTAAAAGAGAGGATGACACAAGCATAGAAGCAAATTACTTAAATTCAGCAGAAAATCATGACGTGTGTATAGCAAAGGTGATAGTATAACTCGGAGAGAAGCGGGGAAACAAGGATGCCAAGAAATGAATATTTTGTGCTGGGAGTAAGTGCAAAATAATAGCACAAGCATGTGCAGAGTAAATAATAAAAAAAATGTAGCCAGTAAGGGTCACATAAATAAGAAAGATTTTAATAAATTTTAGAAAATAAGTGAGAAAAAGGAACTATGGCTCAAAGCTTAATAACAGGTATGAAATATGCATAGATAATATTATAGGGTAAGCAGATTTTTCTCTTTATTTTTCTGTGGAGTGGATATAGAAAGGGGAAAACTTGTCTTAATTGTCTTGGCTGGATCTTAACATAAGAATCTTAATTTCAGCCATGAAGGAATAAAAGACATGGGCCTGTGTTTCAGCTGATTGCAGCAAATGGAATTTAACCTTAAGTACTTACAGAATGGTCTGCAGCCACGAGCTGTTGTGTCTGAGAATTCATGAGGGTAGAGTGATGTCCAGAAATTGGAGAGAGGTAAGCGTGGACTATAGCTTTAAAAGAATGAAATGTCATTCTTCTCGCACATGAAAGGTCATGTGTGCAGTAATAGAGAAGTGACCCTCGTGTCACTTGGTAGAAAGGTATGAGACCAATCTATGAAATGGTATGGATGTAAATTCCTGGCCAATGAGAAGGTCATACTCATTCCATTAATTAAGCTAAATTCAGCTTTTTCATGGATGGGATGTGGGGACTTACAAACAAGAGAGAAGCAATCATAAGCATCAGTAAACTTTTTTTTTTCACTCTTCTACTTTCTCCTTGCAAGCTAAGAACCAAAGACAGAGCTTAAATTACTATTTTACTGTTGACTACGCACCTTGTTCAAATACTGTAGTCTGACTGTAGTCTTTAACGGTTTCTATCTAGTTCAGTGGTCATGCCTGTTTATGTTTCCAGATGCATTTCCATAATGACATATATTCATTAATGACTGGAATGGTTGGATAGGGAGCGTACTTGTAATTTGGTGGTGGGTAAGAGTAGGACAACAAGGTTTGAAAGTGAGTTTGAAGTGGGATTGGAATTCAAAGTGATTTTGATGCACTGGAGAACTTTAGTGGAATCAATGCAAACAAACTCAATAAAACCAAGTACAAGATACTTGGCTTTAGAGGGAAAAGCTCAAATGAAATAAGATGATATAGGTTTATTTAGGTCAAAATAAGGCTATTGGAAAAGCTTCCATTTTAATAAATTGTCTACTTTGTGATTAACATGGGAGTCCTAAGTCATGAGTTTGAATACATGATTTATTTTTGAATGTTGGCTTATCTCTGTTACCTAGACCGACATGTTCAACACTGAATCTTCCTGCCTCTGCATTAATTTACTTAACCTTGTGTACTGTGGTCAAAAACAAGTGGCAAAAATGTGTTTTTTTCTCTCTGACTTTTTCTGTTTTGAATTACTAATCAGTAAAGAGACAGAATAATAGGAAACAGAGCTGAAGGAGAGAAACTTCAGCAGAGTGGTTTCTTCTATCCCAAGCCAGGTTTAGTCATACCTAGAATAGTCCAAGACCATCAAACTGGTTTTGAAGCAACAAAACAAAAGTATTCTTAACATTCAGTCATATTTAGAAGGAGTTTTGATCTTAAATTCAAGAGGAAAGTTATTGTGAAGAATTTTACAGTAAGGAAATATAAAAGGTAGTAGATTTCTAGTAGAAATCTAGTAGATTTTCTTTTGAGGTATGCTTTATATTTCTAAAAACCTGATATTCTTCCATCTGCTGTTACCTCCACTTTTTGTGTGATATTTTTGATGATTATTTCATGATTTTTTCTTGTTTGTATCAGAGACACATTTAAAAATTACTATGTTTTTTTTTGTATTCAATAGAGGAAGATTTATACTGTGCTATGTTTTTTGTTTGTTTTGTTTTATTTTGTTTTGTTTTTGTATTTATTAAAGAAAGATCTGTAGTTTGTTATGTTGTATGAGATGAAACTGATGATAACTAACAGGTATTCAACAAGTTAATCTTACCATATCTGAGATATCTCAGATTCAAGGATGCAATTTCTTACATCTCTCTTTTCTGTTATGCTGAAAAGAAAAAACCCTCAAATCTCTAGACATAGACTGTTTCTTTCTCAATGTTTCTGAAGGGCATTCTCTCTTTTACAGACTACAAACATTTATGAAAAAATAGACTGACTTCTGTTGTGGTTTCTTTGATTTCCCCTAATTTAGGGGAAGCAAGAAACTTCGCAGCTCTATTTGCTTGTGAAAGGCCATATTATTTGCTTTTGAAGTTCTGGAAACAAAAATTGATGTTTTTTTTCTCTATTTCTTTGATAACGTTTCCAGAAGTGATATCCTAGGGACGTCCCTAGGCACCAGCTGGTGATTCATTGGGTCTGGGTGTTGGGGACAACCCTAGTTTCTTAAGGAATTTGAAGCTATTTCTCTTAACAAGGATAATCTCATTCCTTAATAAATATAGGGAGGGACTCTAAAATGTGATTTTATGTCAGATTTTTTTTTATTATTATTCAAAGAGATTCTGTGTCAGGCTCCACAAAAACCTTCAAGGGATTTGAGGATTTAAGCAATGGTTGGGATAAGATTATATATGAAAACCTTCTCCATTCTATATTTGTAATTGCTGGAAATGGCATGAAATTGGAGCCAGGTTTCATAAAAGATACAGAAATGACCATTTACCTTGGTAAGCTGTAGTTTTTATAAAGGTTGTTTTTTAGATGAAATTCAATTTGCAGAAGTAACTTACATTTTATATTCCTTTCTGATTCATTTACAGAAACAAACAAAAACCATGAAACTGTTTTTAAATGTGAACTAATGATAACTATGTCATTTAGTAGTATTGTTCCTTTCAGTTTCAAGTTCTCATGATTAATTCTGGCTTTGGTTTGCCAGTTGGTGTTATCTTATGGATGATAATACATGATATGATTAAAAACAGGTATAGACTGTGAAAGTGGGAGTAAGATGCTACACATCTTGTTTCATTTCCATCTAGTGGGCCTAACTGCAATTTTCAGAGGGGAAGATGATGCTACTTTAGTAGATACTAATGGTCCGTTAGCTGTCTTTGTGACCATGAATGCTTCTTCACAGTCACAGTCCCTGAACAACAGGGAAATACCAAAGTGGCTCCTACAATAGTATGACATTACTCAAGGAAAGATTTTAAGGAAAAATCTTGTCCTTATTGGACTTTGTTCATGTCTGTACAGCCTATGTGCAAGAAGTCCAATCTAACAGTCCAGATAAGTTTCAATGTAAGAAAAAAAAATCCTATTCATTATCTGGTATTTTTGTAACAGCTTAAGACATCTTCAGTTATTTCTCATACCTAGAAATAGTTAGCCACATAACTAAAATGATGAATATATTAATTATGAAAGTAAAAATACAACTCTCATGCATTACTTTGGCCATAGCTCACCACAGTTATTCAGGGCTTTCAGACATATGATATTAAAAGAAGACAAAAGGAGCATTCATGCTGAATGAGCACCTCAAGTTGTTGGAATTATTCTTAATCTCTGGTATCCAATCTGTAGTTAGGTTATTCAGTCCATTAAATTATTATTGCAGCTAAATCAGCAATATAAGCATAAGGTACATAAAATTACAATCTTAGCAGGCTAATTACCTGGTTGGAATCGGGTCATAACTTTTAATACGGCATTTGGAACCACAGCTTTCCCATTATGTGATTTTTAAGCTGTTTTTTGCAGAATAGGTCTTTTCCACTTTGAAGTGGCATTTCCATTCTGTGTGGCAAAAAGTAGTGAAAGTCTTACCTTTAAAATATTGTATTTTCTGTAGTTTAAAATATAAAATCATAGACTATCATCTCCAGCAGAAAATGCAACCAGTGATTAACTTGAATGCAGGAAAACAATAAGCAGCATTACTTTTGCTCTGGAGTATCTTTCTGGAAGGGGCTTGGGCAGATGAAGCCCGATTCAGACTCTTGGAGGGCTGTGGAAAGGCTCTTTTCCTTCAAATTCTGCTTTTACTAAGTTACCTCCTGGTGCTGGCAATGCCTGTTAGGAGGTACTCTGTGCAATAAACTTTTATTTTGTTATTTAGCTTCATTCATAATGATGAAACTTTCATATAATATACAGAGGGATACTGATACAGCTGAGTGTATTAAAGAATTGCCTCTTGGTAAGGCAGGCAACTACATTTATGTAGGGAACTGATGACTTTGTATGAACTCTGCAGAGACATGAAGTGAATTTTCTGAGCAACCTGATGGTTTCTTATTTCACAAGAGAAATTATCTGTCTGCTAAAGGTGTAAAAAAAAAAACAGAACACTTCTCCTGGAAAGCTCCAAAACTGGTAAGAAGAAATTTAGTTAAATCAAATAAACCTGGCTAGGTCAGATTTATTATCCATAACATTTGTTTTTATATGTTCTATCCAAATTTTACCAGGAAGATTTCTATTGACTGGTGTCATTGGGTTATACTAGGTAATAACTTTCATCCTTCATGGTGAATTAATCTTCCATTTCAAAGAGGAACCTTTCATCCCTGGAATTTGAGAACATCCAGACATTTTGAATAAATTGGAGGAAAGCTCTTTCACATTTTGTAAGAATGGGATAAGAGTTGATGTATGAATTATAAATAGAGTTGGTTAAGGAGGCTGATTGCATTTCTTGACAGTTTCCGAGCCGTTAACAGGTATTTTTTTGCTCTCCACTCAAACTGGAGAGGTGCTCTTCACATATTTTTAGGAAGAAGAATTTTATCAAAACATTTTTTTCCACATTCAATATGCAGAAATTAGTGACAATTTTGGTCTCACTTGGATCATACTTCTTGTGAAAAAAAATCAAGAGTCTCGCTGTCAATGCACAACTGAAATAGATATTTTTATAAAATAGCATGTATGAAAAGAAGCAGCTATAGTTAGGTCTGAAACCTAACCATGATGCTTTCTAATGCACAGACAACCAAGCTAACCAGTTCCCAGTCATTTTAGTGCTTCGATCCTGATGCTATAGTTCAGGAGTAACAGGAAGGTACTTGTTGTTAGTGACTTGCATGTAAGACATAAATATTCATTTGATCGTTTGGTTCTGAGTGGTGACTTGCTGTGGAACTGAGAGGTGGGAAGCTGAAGGCATCTGTTTACATTGTGCATTGCAGCACGGAATTACACTAGGAAGTGGCAGCCGTAACAGCACAGGTAAATAATAGCGCTCCAGGGAACAACAGATTTGGAGTAAAAATTTACTGCAACCAGAATGTGTGCGTTGCCTTCTTAGCTTTTTTTTTAGTTATAACTCAAAGTGACTTAATAATTCAGAACAGAGTGAAGGATCATCTTGCTAGGCTGAAGGGAAATCAGCTATTCAGAAGAAAAAGAGCAAAACAAATCAAACCTTAAGTAAAAACAAACAAAATCAGACAGAGCCAGTGTGTAGATGCTGGAGCTGGACTAAATTGGCCTAGATATTGAATGATGCTGCACTCCTTAGTGTAGCGGGTGCTAGGGAGTGAATCCCTTCATATCCCTAAAGAACATTCTGCTTCGTAAGGTCCCAGTGCTTTGGAAATACGGAGACGAGGCAGGAAGGGCTCTCTCTAATATCACTGAGACTTTTTAGAGCGTAAAAGCAGCATAAATGCCTCAGAGAGCAGGCAGTTTGTGCAGCTCTGTGGGCTGGGGCCGCGGGCTGAGGGCAGGAGCGGGGCGGGAGAGCCTGCCCTGGCGAGGAGGGCATCAGGCAGCCACTGCCGCCGGGGACAGCTGCCAGACCCGGCACCTCCAGGCAGGGCCGCAGGGAACTCTCAACAACTCGTGACATTTTAGGCTGGTTGACTTTAAAATTTCATGAGCCACTGAAAAAATGAGAAAAGAAATTCTAAATACAGTTTCAGAGTGGAAGCTGGGAAGGTAAGAACTGGCCCAGGTATTGGATGATTTCAGCGAGTGGTCCAAGAAAATTGCTTCTGATTGCTTTTACTGGACACCTAATACTTGACTTGCTGTAGGATCTGCACCTCTTGGGGTGCATTAGGGAAAGTAGGGTACATATGCAGCACAGGTGCAAAGATGTCTGAACGGGTTTCCATCATCTTGGAAAGAAATGTATGGGGGACCAGAGTGCAGCAGCATTCAGACTGCTTTTGGAATAATATATAACCAAGGTCATACGGTTTTGTGTCCATTATATTCACCTAGCAGCTTATGCCTTGGGAAAAGCCATCTAGCTTTCATAGAATCATAGAATTATAGAATGGTTAAGGTTGGAAGGGACCTCTAGAGATCATCTAGTCCAACCCCCCTGCACACGCAGGGTCACCTAGAGCACGTGGCACAGGACTGTGTCCAAGCGGGTTTTGAAGATCTCCAGAGAAGGAGACTCCACAACCTCTCTGGGCAGCCTGTTCCAGTGCTCTGTCACCCTCACAGTTAAAAAGTTTTTCCTTAAGTTCATGTGGAACTTTTGGTGCTTCAGTTTGTGGTCATTACCTCTAGTTCTGTCGGTGGCCACCAGTGAAAAGAGGCAAGCACCATTTCAGGTCCAAGCTGAAATGTTCCTGCGGGCTGGAGCCCATGGATATACTGGCTTGGGTTTGCAGTGTTGGTCTCTGTGTCACACTCCTAAAAGGAGTCACTCTAGGTGACCCTGCTGGTGCAGGGAGGTTGGACTAGATCATCTCCAAAGCTCCTTTCCAACTGTATTCATTCTGTGATTCAACTCTCATTCATCAGCTACAGTATTTAGATTTGAATAAGGGCTCATTTAGTCTATAGGAGGAAAATGGCTTCTCAAAGAGGTTACCAAACCTTCATTGAGCCAGTTCCACAGTCAGAGTGCAGTTTATAACATGAGCTATCCATTTCGGAAGAATTAAAGTACTCTGAAAATTTGCGTGTTGCAATGACAATACACAAAGTAAAACTGTCACACATTTTGCGTATGTTTGCACATTGTAACCACTCAGGGAACCTGTTCCGAAATAACAAGCAATTAATCAACTTGTGCTATTATTTACCAACCTGGGAACCGTGAAGAAAGGGAAGAAGACACTAGACAAATTGCAACCCCCCCTTTTTTTTTTCCATATGTGTATATACATAAAAATACTGAAAAGGTATTTCTGCTTATGTGCATATTTTGCATAGAAAATAGTATGTGTTGAATAACTATTGCCCCCAGAAATCTTACCCTGGCATCGTGGAAGGTAATGATGTCTGAGAAACTTAGATCCATGAGCCCAAATGCCAAATGCTATTTATTGTAGCATCTGAAAATTATAAGTGATTCAAAGTAGGCCAGCCAAGATTTTCCTTCTGTTATCAGTCTGTATTAGGTCAGCACCTAAAGTGTCCCTCTTCTGCACTGTTGTGAAATAAGGGTTGTTCATCTCAAAGACTTTTTTTTTCTTTATTGTAAAGAAATAGCACATTACAGCTGATGTCCACCAGCTCCTGTGTAAAAGGCAGAACCTAGTTCTGGGTCGTGAACAAGAAACATTAACTGATAATTGCAGCATTCCAAGTCTCTGGCAGTTCTGAGCTTTTCTTTGTACTAGGCACCCAGAGTTTGAAAGTGTCTGAAATGGTGCTTGGATATGCCACCATTTCCAAAGCAGTGCTGAAGCTCCCAACCTGCGAGTTTCCCAGAAACTGTGTCCAGGTCCAGAGAGCATCTCCTTGGTGCTGGTTTGGCTGCCGGAGCTGAGGACACCAAGGGCCACTACAGTTGGCCCCTGCCTGCTGGTGGCTGCTGTTGCTGTTTGACTGATTGCTAACTGCTCTTGTTGCAGCAAATAACTCTGAGTCACCCATTTTTTTCATCTACTGCAACTTCTGTGCACATGCAGTACTTGTCACCTCCCTAATCCAAGTGCATCCTCAGGATATTTAGGGAGCTAAGAACATTCCTTTTGGATATCTGGGTGGAAGAATAGACTGTGAGCAAATATGATCAGATGTGACAAAGTTTAACTTAGTTTGATGGGGCTTCTTAGAGACTCTGTCACAAGTAACCAGCAGGCAGCAGATGGATGTTTCCAAAGGTAGACAATGATGGAAACTCTAGTTCTGTGCTGCCTTTAATACAGTATGTGGCCATGAATGTGCTCAGTGTGTCTGTACAAGATTTGCTTGTTTGGGAGAGAAGTGCTCTGTTTTTCTTCATTCCTGCCACTTATAGACAAAAAGGTACATTGAAATGCTGAGAAAAAAGACCTCTTGATTAATTTAAATGTGGATTTAGACTAGTTACAGAGGTAAAGTTCTATAGAGCTTTTCATGCTCAGCTAGTGAGTGAGAAAGTCCAAAATTGTGGAGAGTGTAGCAGTTCTGTACAATATCAGATGAGAAAATCACCTAATAATCTGCACTAGCAGAGACTAAGCCTGCCTCCCTCTGTGGCAGGAATTCTCTGTCGACCAAGACAATGATTTCATTAGCTACTGGTTTCTGACATCCTTAATATAGAATGTGTGTATTCATTAACAACTTTCTGCACGGTTAAAGTAATTATGCGTTTTCTTTATGGCAGACAAAGTGTATCCCACTAGGGTTATATTAATGACAATGTTAAATCAATGCGCTGGCTCTTTTCCTGAGAAATCTTTGCAAGAAGCTACGTAACTATAGCAGTGAGAAATAAGTTGTATTAAATGTAAGGCAATGTACTTGGTCCAGTGCAATACTAGCTCAGTGACTGCTGAGATTAAATAAGAAAAACCTGATTCAGGCCACTAATAGAATATTTTCTTCAGATATCAAGTGCTAATTTCACATTGAATTCCTTTTTCGATAATTGCATTAATTATTACTGTTGTATGAGGTCTGATTTGCCGTTTGCCCTATTTTTAAGCTGGTTTTCCCCTCTTGAAAGAACTGTTCAAACACCCAGAAAGGACTTTTACAAATGATGTTTGCTTCTCTGAGCAGAAATCCATATGTTTTCCATGAACTCTAACAACAGCTATCACTTGGACTGACTGCCAGGGTGTTGTTTCTCTTTTTAAAAAATAATGTGCAAATCATCATGCTCCATAGCATCAGCAAAGCAATTAATAATCCTAAATTTAATGGACTGTCTGGTTATAGTGAGCAAAACCAGAAGTAATGTTTCTATGCAAGTATAGACTGTGTTGTGGTCAACCATAGCCCTAAATGCAGGGGAACTTACTACAGTAAGTTTATTCAGTGAAAAAATATATGTAAAAATTAGATTCAAAAGAGCATCATTTTTAATACAATTTCCTAAACAGAAATTAAATATTTAAGAAAGACTGTGATCTAAGAAATACTTTAAGGTTAACATGTGAATCTGATGTGTGACTACAGAGTCACTGGCCTGTAGCTTGTCCTACTGAATATACTATTTTCTTTGACATAACTATTGACATAACTATTGTTTATTGTTCAGCTACTGTTGAAATTCAGAGCAGTCTGCAGTCATCAAAAGCATCTGCACTTGGTGATTAGAACCACTCTGTGTCAGGGATAAAGTGGGGGGATGAATTTTTAAGAAAGAAATCCATAATAATTCTTCAGAATAAAATTTATGTTCAATTTGTAATTAGTTTTAACTAGCTCAGGGACAGGATTAAAGGTTTTAAGTAAATGTGTTTACTTTATCCCATTAAAGAACAAATGAAACAGCTTAAATATAGAAAACTTGAGTGACCAAACCTAATTATTTAGTTTAATGCCATGTAAAGTACATGTGGTGCTTAGCAGATAACATTTTCTCCTTCTAGCCCACAGTATTTGGAATAAGTGTCCTGAAATTTGAGGGAAAGTTTCAGTATTTTTATTGCTTGGGACTGGTTGGATGAATCTCTGTCTAACAGAAAAGTCAACGCTAGTTTAATAAGTAGCTGTTGCAGTGATTACCCATGTGTATCAGTGTATTAAGAGTTTAGAAACAGCTGTATATATAAAAAAAGCTTATTTTATTTTACTTTATTTTTTAATTGATCAGATCCCGCCATCCAGCTTTCTGTGGAGCTGGATGGATGCAGAGTCTGGCCGCTGTATACAAGACCCCTGTGTAGAGCTTAAAAATACATAAAAAAGTACTTAAGTGAATTTATTGTATCTTCTGAAAGTTCAGCAGTTATGTTATGTTGAGCAACTGAGCTATATTGTCAGGAAAAGGCATTTAATTTCTATAATGTGAAGAAAAAGCAACTTATATTTTACTTTGGCCTCAAAGTTAGCTATTCAAGTTAGGAACCTCTCTCAGACTTTAAAAGATGGGAAATAAAGGAATTTTAATACAGTTATTTATATCTAATTCTTATGGTCTTTCTCTTTTTACATGGCATTTTTAATGTTACTAAGTGTTTTGCAGGAGCAAAAGTTTATATGATTTGAAAAAATACAAATTTCAAAATGTGCTAAACCCCTTTCCCTGGGACACCTACTCATCTCCACTGTATCTTCCTGCATTTACAGATGTATGCTCATGGCATTGTGGAGAGGTTTGACAAATGCTTCTCATTTTTTAGAAAATAAATGAAATCACATGAAATCACTTATGAGAAATAGGCAATAATAATGACATTAGTGTTCATATTTATTTATTCTCCTATTATTTTGTCTGCTTGGGAGAATGGTGAAATTGCCTAGACCTGGCTAGCTGTTCCTTAGGATTTTTGCTTATTTCATTACCCACAAATCTGCTTTCACATGCATTCATCTCCCATCAGTCTAATGCACTTTGCTGCTTACTCCGTAGCACTCTCGTCCCTGCAGTTTGGATAAAGTCTGGCTGAGCCTTTCAAGGAAAGGGCTTAGTGCGGAGGAGCTCAGGGAGTTGTCAGGTCCCTTTCCTCTAAAATCATGAACGTTGCATAAATGGTTCATCATGGCAGGGCTTGTCAGAGAGGTGGACACACTTTACTTATCACTGTCAAGCCTCCCGCACCTAATTTGTTTTCAACAAGCTTGGGGAGTCTTTACGGCTCTGCTGTGCAGCAGTGCAGAAGCATCTGCCTTTGTTTCACAGGACTAGCTCTTCTGCTGGGACCTGGCCTCTTTAGTGTTCCTCCACTGAAGTGTCCTGACATTCAAAAAAGCCAATGTTCTCTCGGTTTGTGTCCTCAAGGCTCGTTGTGCTTCAGTGAATGTCAGAGACCTCGTCAATAACGCTGAACTGGCCTGCGATTATCATTCTTTTCCACAGACAGGACCATCTGTTTCTTCTCTTGATAGAGATTTCTTTGGGAAAATTTTGGCCTTCTCTGGTGAAATAGGACCTGGTAATGCAGCCTTGTCACTTTGGGGGAATATTGAAACACTGAGAGTTAAAGCCTAGCCCCATAAAAGCCCATAAAAATCCACCAAACTACTTTTAAGGCCCTCTGAGGACCCTGGACTCTGTGTTCCAAGACAGACCATTAAAAAGCCCTTTCAGGCCCATATTTAACAAAGAGCAATCAAATGCAAGATGCATGTAATTTGGTATTAAAATGCACTGCCTTTCATAGTCGCTGCTCCTTGTGAAAGTGCATGGTGTAAGTGCAGCTAATACCGTGACAATTCCAAGAGCCTACTTGGATGCTGTAGACTTTGAGGTTAGAAAGGAAAAAAAAAGACAGGGATTTAGAAAGTGTTGAAAGATTCTCTCCAGCGTTGATATAAGCCATAGGTTTTAAGACTAGGTGAGGGAAGGCTATAACTTTGTGAAAACCTACAAGTGTTTTCACCGCTGCCTTGTTTCCCTTCCATGTCCCCTCCTCTGTTTGTATCATTATTTTATTTTTAAATAACTTGCATATAAAGATAGGAATAGTTACTGCTTTTTTCCTCCCCCCCCCCCACACCTTTTTTTACCTTTGCTATTGCTATACTTGTGTTTTGCTATTTGCAGGTCAGATTCCTTCTTGTGCAGGCTCCAAGAGGAAGGTTAGTGCTGCTGAAAGCACCGCTATCATGTCAGGCTTTTGTTAGGCTTTTACCTTGAATTTTATATTCTTTGATAATTGCTGCAAATATTCTTTTTTTTTTTTTAAATGAATGAAAAAGTTCAGCATGTGACTTCAGTTTAATTTCTTTGAAATATTTTAAGAATTATAATGTGGAAATAGTTCCTCTGAGTAAACTAAAGAATAAATAATTTCAGCAGGAACTGCATCCGCTAGAACAATATCAGTGCAAACTCACCCTTATTACAAATGTAACTCTGAAAACCAGGCAGATGGTTTGGTGTAGGGACATATTGTAGGTAATAAGTGTTTGCTTATGGAAGATGACCAATGAAGCAGGGCTAAACAGGGTGATCGCTTAATGAAGGGCCTTTAATTAGACGTGATTAGGTCAACTTTCTCAGCTCCAGAAGAATGAGCTAAGACTGGGTCAAACGAACCATTTCAAATCGCCCGTAGCTATATTCAGAGCTAGCTGCTTCTGTTTGTTTTATTTAATTTTCTTTACTAGTGAAGGTATATAAAATATGTGCATGTTCTTCTTAGGCTGTGAGAGCAGAAGTGTATTTTATGATTGACAGGTTATTGACTCTGAGTGAATATCCCCAAATCCTTGAATATCCAAGGTGGGAAGGGGTGATCTCTCTGGTTCTTGGAGGACTGTCGGCGGTGTTGTTAGTGGTGAGAGCCAAGAACCAAGCAGGCATAAAAACGGTAGTTCTTCATCCCTTGAAATTGTTTGGTATATCTGAGGCAAGGGAGTTTTCCGGCTTCCAGTCTGGGTTGTTGTTTGGTTACAACAGTACAGCATCCTTCTAGCAGCTTTTGTTTGCACTTAAAGACTTAGTATTCATGGAAATGCTAAAAATAGCTATTTCTTAATCTTTCCAAGCAAGATAATTCCATTCTTGTTAGATACGGTCAAACACCCTGGTTATTCTATCACAGAAAGGATCAGAAAATTGTCATATTTAATATAGGATTTATATATACATATAGTATTCAATATTTCTCATATACAGTGTATGTATATGTTTTTAAATATATATGTGTGTGTGTGTATATATACCCACAGATAGTATTGATGTCACCATCCAAAAATATTTGAAAACTCTCGAACATTTGTCTCCTTCTCTCGAGCCAAACTTCTCACAAAAGATGTGTTCAACCTTTTAAGGCTGATCCAGAGAATCTGGCTGATCCAGATGGGGTCCCTGAGGGTGTCTGAAGTTGGTTTTCAACATCAAAACTATCTAGAGTAAGCAAACGTTTATGCAACATTAGCTGTCCTCACTGACAGCTACTGAAATGGAAAATACACTGGAAGCTGTATCTTCTTATACTATCTGCTTTGCTCTGCTGCTGTGGGAAAATGAGAAATTATGGGATAGGCCTCTTGGCCTTTCTGCATAGGGCTCAGTGGTAAGAAAAACCTTAGGAAGAACATGGTGTAAAGCAACAAAGCTATCCTTTTGTGTGTGGTGTTTGTCTTTAATTTCCAAATCGTTATGGCGTTATCCAGAAGTAACTATAAGAACAAGTGTAAGGAAAAATAACTAGATTTTGGAAGCTTTCTGTTCTAAAGAAAATACACCATTCTCAAAGCAGAACTAACCAGTTTTCCAAAAAGAGAGACAAGATTAGAGAGATGTTCCTGGGTAGTATAAAAGTAGATTTGTCTCTACGGTAATTTTTGTGCTAAAATTTGTGATGTTTTTCTTATCTAGTGCCATATTTTTGGCTAATTCTTTACCTTGTCTCCATTAAAGCAGACTTCTCACCCAGTTTGCAGAATGTGGTAGAAATGTTATCTGCCTTCAATCAGGATGCCTGCAGCACAGTGAATTTTAAAAACAGATTTTCAGGTCTCCTTGAATTGGCTTCATGAACACAGAAGAAGTTCTGTAGGATTAATACATCTCATCATTTGAAGTGATCTTGAATTAAGACTGGGGTTTTTTTTTCAGACCAGGTTTAGTCATCTATGTGAAAGAAATTTCATCTCAGCTTGAAATCGTGTTCTTTGTGCTATAGCCAAAATGGTGAGCACTTCAAGGCCTAAGTTCTACAGAAGGTGTATTTTTCTCATTGTCTCTTAAGCTTTTAATTTTTCTAAATTGATAAAATTCATAGGCTATGCAGAAATGGAAAGCAACATGCAACAGAACACACTTTTCCATTAAATCCATGCTTCTTATTAAAATACCCAATTTAACTTGCAGTCACAATCCAAGTCCATGTTTGGAGGTGTTGAAGCCATATGGAAGGCTAAGATCTGCTTAAGTCTCTCAGCTTTACTGAGGTGAAAAGCCTTAGTCTCATGTCAGGTAACCTCAGGATTAAAGCACTGTACTTTGGTGACATCAATCTCTGTCTTCACCATTGCTGGTAGGGAAGGGAACAGTTGTTCAACTGCTTCAGAGTTGTTAAGTCTCAACAACGAGTAAATGAGTTTGTTCTTGAGCAAAACTCCCTCTTATATTTACAGTGAGAGGAGAAGCTGGTGTTTACATCTCTCTTTGTTGGAGACATTAGGTTAGTGAGAGGAAAATAAATAGTTTGTGCACAAGTTTGCTTAGAAAAATATGCAATAGGTGCAAGGTATGGAGACAGGGAAATATTTACAATCCCTTTTTTTTTAGCATCTAGAGTGCAACATTTCTTTTAATTTTGTAACAAAGCCATGAGAGTTTCTGCCTCTGCCAAAACCCCCAGCTGTTGTTTATTACCCCCTCAGCTGACCTGATAGAAATGTTTGCAAATCGATTTGGAAGTTACATCATTGAAATAACTGTGGTCTTAAAAAGTAAAAGAAATCCTTCCCTCTCTTTCATTTTCTCTTTGTGAAGTGATTGTTTAATGATTTTTTTTTGAAGTGATCCATAATTTTTTTTTCCCCACCCATTTTACAGATGTGCCCTTTCTCTGTTGGGTTATGAAAAGAAAAATGGTGAGTTCCTAGAAATTCTGGTTTGGCTAATAAAAAATCCAAACAACCTCAGTATATTTAGTTGCTGGTCCGGAAAACTGAACTAAAACAAAAGCAAATCCTTGTTGAAAAGAAATTCATTTATACTGGTACAGTATGGAATCTGAATTTTCCCAGTCCCCCTGTTTTATTGAGGGAGAGAATCTGGCCTTCAATAGCCAGCTTTGATTAGAAATTACAATGCCCAGAAATGTGGAGTTTTTAATAATAGAAAACTTATGTATCATTGGACAAAGCTAACATCAAAAAGGTTGGAGCGGTGAATAAGTGACCAGGGGATTTAGAAATGAACCCTGATAGAACGCCATCCTGCTGTATTTCAAATGGTAGATATTTTTGTAAGATGCTCTTTGAAAGCATGTTTAGTCTTCTAATTGTATTAAATAACCTCAAGGAAATCCCATTACTCTGCTATCAGCTCACAACCAAAGTGCCTACATCAATGCAGAGTGCCTCTTAGTGCTTTTCCTTAAATGTCATTAATTTCATGGAGATTTTTTGGGCGACAGCAGCTTATGCATTACTATAATAATTGTAATAATTTTAAATAAAATTTGCATTTAATGTACTTTATATCCTTTACATCCATTTATGCAAATGAATATTCTTGCTTCTGAGGAGAAAAATAACGTGAGAATCTTTTTAGGTCACTAAATTACCATGAAATTGACCTTGAAAAAATATCTCCTTTCATTTTCCAAAGAAGTATGAAAAAGACTTTTCTTACTTCATCAGAAATGATGGCTTGCAATTAGGATCTCTGGGTGTCCTGTAATTCCTTTTATAGTCGGTCAGCTACATGCTCATGCAGAGAAATAAAGGAGAGTGCTCAGGATGGACATCATCATGGCTAGGCTTTGTGAACGAAGATATGGGAAGGGCTTTAGCCACGTTTGCTGCAAGCGCGCTGATGGCTGAAAAGACCGATGCAGGAAAGGCAAGTCCGGTTGCAAAAGGCACAGCGGAAGGTCTCCTTAGGCAGTATTAGTGAGGCACAGTTCTTTCTCCGCTGTCTTTCCAAGACTGATTCTGCATGTGTTCTCAAAGGAAGCAGCAGCATTATGGATGGCGAGTCTCCATGTCTCCCAATTTGAGGCCAGAGTGGACCATTGATGGTAGTCAATATTGCCAAAGCTGAGGTATTGTTTCAGGGAGTCCTTGTATCTCCACTTTGGGTTCCTCTCTTGCTGCAGCTGGTGGCAAGTTCACCATAGAGCACAACCTTAGGGAGGTGGTGACCTTCCATCCTGGAGACGTGCCCTGACCACTCTCTTATTGGCAATGTAGACACTTGCTCATTGCTGAAATGTGCAAAAAACAAACAAACCTTTTAAGCAGTGTCTGGAGAGAACATAGTTAGGGGAACTAAAATAAGTTTGTATGTTTAAGCAGAAAATAAAAGTTTTTGTGTAAGATTTCTATGGGTAGCATTTCACACTTAATATCAGTGTCATTTCACACTCAGTATCATTTCACACTTAATACCACACTTAATTGTCAACATAACCCGGGTAGAATTAAGTGTCTACTTACCAATTCTATATACCAATATCACAGATTGACAAAGTATCTGGCAACTAAAGGCGCTTGCGGATGTTTGACTGGAATACCTTACACTCATACCAGGCATGTAAATAGTTCAGTGAGCTTTTAAATGAGAGTGAGCTCTCTCATTTAAGGTTAAATTCCCATGCTGATGCAATGTTTGCTCCTATATGCCATTATTGACAGATTAGAATAGTAGATGATTTGATAATATATTTTAGAAAATTAGTGGAATTGTGATAGACAGTTGGCCTAGCATGGCAAAACTTGTGTGTGGCTAACAACATCACTAACAAATGTGATGATTATTTTTTCTGTGAAAAAAGAATCACCGGCTGATGGCTGGTCTCAACTAATGGCAGAGTTCTGGGTCACAGGGAACAAGAAAAAAGAGAAATCTGGTGAGTATAGACCTTGGAGTTGAAACCCTTTGCTTTTGGATTTTCTGGAAAGAACTGACCTGGCGTTAGGAAACCTCTAGCTACCTTTTACTTGTAATGAGCTTTGGGTGCTTCCAAATAACAGGAATAAATATATATATATTTTTAATTTTAGGGACTGTATCAGTGGGACTTCCAGTTGTGCCTTGTAAATGTTGGTGAAGTTCATACAACATGCTAAAAATCTGACAAATCCATGGGTCATAGAGAAAAACATTTTCATCATGGCTGACCAACTTACTTCATGTTGTGTTGATTGCTGAACAGTCACAGAGGAAGGCGGGCCTTGTCTAAACCAAAAGACCAGAGATTCTTAAACAAATCTGCACCTCAAGACAAAGCGGTAGCTTAGCTTAGGTTGACGTGATGAATGCTGGTCTCAGCACATATTCAGTGTAAGTAGGATTTGAAGGAGGACAAGCAGTAGATATAAAGATGTCCAAAGAGTACAAAGATTGAGACAGTAGCATTTGTATTAAAATTTTACAGAGAGAATTACTGGGCTTAGTAGTTTCTAATCAGTTAAATGTGGGTTAACATCTAGTAGTGTGGATAAGGTGAAAATTATTAACTCTTTCCAACTCCTGCTACCAACTCTGAGTTAAGGCTGCCTCCACCAGGACCTCCCACTGCTGGTGATACTGTTATAATGATACAATTTCATAACCTCTTCACACTTCTGCTTCCTCTATACAGGTGTGTCAAATTGGTGAAGCAGCAAACCCATCATATTATGCATAAATTAAAAAGATGGTAATACCCTTTCCATAATATCCTGCAGTTCAATAAGCATATTTTCTATTACAGGCCAAAATCATTTAGTATTTAAGTAAGAATGAATATGTGCGATTATCATTACAAAAATGATTTGGTGTGATTATTCTGACCTTTTTACAAAGCTTAGTTACTGTCTCAGCATGATGGCTCACATCTTCCTTCTCAGAGGATTATTCTGATCTTGTGATGCAGTTGGATCTAATGTCTTTCTTATTTCTGATTCTTTATCCTAACCAACAAAACAGCGAACCCCATTTAACTCATTGACAACAATACACAAATGTACTCATCAGTCCTTGTTGAAAGGGGTGCAGACTAAATCATTTACTAAGTATTAAATTGATTTATTGTGTCTCTAAAATACCACAACACATGCATGATTAACTAATTGAGGTGAAAATAAATAATTCATTATAAAAGTGAGAGGAACAGCTAGACAAGACCAGTCACAGATGGCTAGGAAGGACAACTGCATTATTTTTGCCCTTTAGAAAGGTAAGAAGATAGTATTCAAAGGAGTAAAAGAGCAGAAAAATCTGGGTATTATTAGTGAGACACTCTCAAAGCCATAGAGGGAAGACTTAAACTGACTCCACAGCAGCGCTGAGCATTTAGCTGCCATTTTGTCTTTGAAAGCTTTTGTTGCTCAATAGGTAAGTAGTGCAGAAGGCTTCTATACAGCAGTCCTCTGGGATTTTACCTTAGTGCTATAGGAAAAATAGATTTTGACACTAGGTTCTCCTGGCTTTTGTTAAGAGCTTTTGAGCAGACCCACAATCACAGGCCACTGTAGTAGCTGACTAGGAGCATTAGATGACTCTAGATCACCTTGAGGCATGGCTGTGCCCAGCTGTCCTCCCTATTCCCCTTGAACTTCAGTTCTTCCTCTTTTACCCTCCCACGCCACGAGGCCCAGCAGGCCATAACCCAGTTCATGGGTTGGGATGAACATTTTCTATGTACAGTAAATGTCAAGGATTTGGAAGTGCAGATTTGGGAATTAAATTCTGCCATAGGAAAAAAGGGGAAGCAAATTAAGATAATGAGAAGGTGTTTGTACCATTAAAACTTGTTCTTCTGTGGAAAAAGGCTTCTTGCTCTTTTTCACTTTTTGTTTTGCAGCTCACGGTGCAGCATAACAATCCAAGCGCATAGTGTAACTTTGCAGAACTGTGTTAAAATATTTAAGAGGATGCAGTGTTTGCCCCACTAGAGACATTTAGCTCAGCCTGTGCTATATGAAACCTTTATACAGGCCTTTATAGGCAAAGTATATCTTGCAGTTACTGATTGTAAGGAAGCGTATCTAAATATGAAACAGGCCTTTCTTGATGGGCTTGGCCATCAGGAAAGTTTTTATAAGCCTATTTCTTATGAAAACAAAAATCACCAAATGTTGCAGTTCAAACGGCTGCAGCGACCTGGTTCAGGGACGGCACGGCGACCACCCCCAAACCACTCGGGCCATCAGCTAGTTGACACCAATGTGGTGGACGGCAAATGGCCTTTACTGATGGGTAACAAGGTGTTATATAGCTAGGTTTACAATGTCACATCCGTCTGCTTACGCCATAGACTAAACACTATTGGCTATTAGGGGCCCTATCTTTCCGTACAGCACGATATCTTCCAGCCGCCGTTCCCTAACTATCTGCAACAACTTCCCCCCTCCTTATGCATAACAAAACTAGCTAAAATACAACTATCTTATTCTTATTACTAAGATTAGCGTCATCATGATCATTGTGATCGGCCCTATCAAGGTGGATATCAGGGTGGTTAACCACGGCGAACCGGTGAACAAATTTTTGTACCAGCTGCGTTTGGAACAGGGTTCAATGGGTGCTAGTTGGCAAGGCATGGCACTGAAAACTGGTGGCCCTGTAGTTATTTTTGTACTAATTGCTCGAGATTGTTCGATCTGTTCAAGTACCCCATTTAAAGGGCTGGTGTGACTCTACCTGTCCTATAGTGACAAGCTGCAAAATTAAGATAACGCAAAGGCATCGCGGCCCCCTCTTGCGGAGGCTGTTTTGTTGTTTTCTGGATTCGGTCAGCGTGGAACTCACAGGCTCGGGCGGGACGCTTGTCACCGGGGTGTACGGGTTACGGGGGTGTCCGATGATCCGGTCCTGTGAACAGAAACTCACAATTTTCATTAGTTTTATTTTGAAGGTAACAGCCACCTGAATTGGGGTCAGATGCTCTTCCTTTGCAACATGCTTAATCATGAATGCTCCTGCCGGTTTTTCTTTAATTCGGATGTTTACCTTCTTTTTCTCCTTCCTTAAGTTTGAATCGGTTGTGAGCCCCTCGTCCTGACTAGTGTCTGATCCGGAGTCGGAACTCGACTGACTGGTCACTTCCGGGCTCCGGTACTTTTTCGTTGGGCTTCGGCGTTTTTTGAAATGTCCGCTCTGATCGGTTCTCGGCCCCTCCCTCGGGCTCGCTCCAGGTCCCTCCCTCGGGCCTCCTCTCGACCCCTCCCTCGGGTCTTCTCTCCGCCCCTCCCTCGGGCTCGCTCCCGGCCCCTCCCTCGGGCCTTCTCTCCGCCCCTCCCTCGGGCTCGCTCCCGGCCCCTCCCTCGGGCCTTCTCTCCGCCCCTCCCTCGGGCTCGCTCCAGGCCCCTCCCTCGGGCCTCCTCTCCGCCCCTCCCTCGGGCTCGCTCCCGGCCCCTCCCTCGGACCTCCTCTCCGCCCCTCCCTCGGGCTCGCTCCCGGCCCCTCCCTCGGGCCTCCCTCAGGTGTCCGGTCACTCCCATTGGTTTCCGGCGCCTCCCTCGCGCCGGGGGCACCCTCGCCCCACCCTACCCCCTGCGGCTCGGCGCCATTTTGAGGGGCATAGGGTGGTGGCCTGGCCCAGACGTCATTATGCTCTGACTTCTTTTCAGTGTTCCTAGCTTCCTCGGCTAGCTCGCTCCAAACAGATTTCGGCTGTTTCTGCTCCTCTGTAAGCGGGACGGGGTTTGGGGATGGAGGGGATGTATCACCCTCTTGCTGACCTTTAGGCTCAGCAGAATTGCCATCATCTGGGGGGTGCAAAGTCTGTGTGGCTGCCCCGACTCCCATTTTCGGGGTGGCTAACAGTCCCTTATTGCCACCCAGGTCTCCTGCTCTTTTCTAGCTTTCTGCAAGGCTTGTACAACTTTTCCCCAAGCCTTAAGGTTTTTCCCACAACCTGAAGACATAATCTCCTCAGCCAACGCCTTAGTACATTTGTCCCACACTTCAGGGACACGCTTCAGGGACTTCAGAATATCCACCGGCTGGTCTATAACCTTAATTTTTAAAAGCCTCGCAACTGCGAGAGTAAAATCTTTTGGCTTATAAATCTTTGGCTTACAAATCTTTGGCTTACAATCAGTCCCCCAATGCTTATGTAATTGCGATACGACCTTCACGAGGGCTTCCATCCTCCTTGTTGCTCTGATAGCGTCCTCTCTGCCGGGCTGGTCCACTCACTCCGGCCGCCGTTCACCCGTCCGGGCGATGACTTCCCGGGTTTCGGCACCACTTGTTGCAGTTCAAACGGCTGCAGCGACCTGGTTCAGGGACGGCACGGCGACCACCCCCAAGCCACTCGGGCCATCAGCTAGTTGACACCAATGTGGTGGACGGCAAATGGCCTTTATTGATGGGAAACAAGGTGTTATATATCTAGGTTTACAACGTCACATCCGTCTGCTTACGCCATAGACTAAACACTATTGGCTGTTAGGGGCCCTATCTTTCCGTACAGCACGATATCTTCCGGCCGCCGTTCCCTAACTATCTGCAACAACCAAAAGAATAAAAACAATGACCAAGAGATTTTTTCTGGCTTCTTGCAAATTATATACAACATTTATCTCCCCCTACGCTCCCACCTCCCTTCCTGCTGCAGGGCTTTTATGAAGCTAAAGAACATTATTTGAAATGAAAGGGAAACTCCACTGTATGGAACTAAGCTCATCACAAGGAATGTTTTGTACAGTAGTCATGGTTTGGACTGAATTAGGTATTTTTCTCCTCTAGAACCTGTGTTCTTCACTGTAAGCTTCATATGAACACCGCTGGCTCTTTCCTTTCATCTGTTTTTGTTGTTTTATAATAGGAGGCAGCAGGCCAGCCTAACAATATTATGTATAATATTTAGAAAGGACGCTTTTTTTTTTTAATGGCTTTTTAGCAAGCTTATATATAACCTACCCAATGGTAGGCTGTTATTCCTGAGGATTTAGGGAGCTCCATAGATTTACCTCATGACTTAGGTTAGTATTCACAGCCTCTAACTTTAGTTAAACGCTAATTTAACTGTCAATGTGATTATTCCTGCATCTGTATACAGCACATCTTTGTTAAACATCTCTTATAATATTTCTAAAATCAGGCGAAGTGGGTTTAGCTGTATTCAACTGATTATGAAGCCAAACAAGAATATATTAAGAGTCAAAGATATAGAGATATTTCCTTTGGGTAGGGGAGCAACAGGTGAAACTTTTGCTCTCACAAAAATTGTAATTGAAATTATTTTTCTTCTCATATTCTGTCAAAGGAGAAACAAAAAAGCACTCAGAGGGTACTGTCACTACTCTCACCATTATAATGGTATGAGTTACCCTTAGTAGCTGAGTAATTACTCATATGCTTGAGATTTAGGAATTGGAAGAGCAGATCTCTTAGGGTGGGTGAAGTTTCAATTTAAGTATAAAGCAAAAACTAAGTTATGCCTTAGGAGGGAAACCATGCATTCTTCACTGTAGAATGTGTTTAGGAATTGAATGGAAAGAAAATGTTGCAGATGGGTCTTGAGCAATGAATCTGTATATGTGGGGCCATTTATTCAGGGAAGGCCTGTGATCTAGTTGCATGTGGCGCTGTATGAAGCTATTGCTTGAACAGGAAAGGAGATTTCTATTAGCATGGTCAATAGCTCACTGGTTATTTTTCGGTATGCAGGCATAGGCGCTTTCTGTCCTTGCCTGGCAAAATGATGTACCTTTCATGCTCCATAAATCTTAGCTTAAAAAATCTGGCCGGTCATTTCATGCTGGCCTGGAGTGGGACCAAAGAACACTTCTTAGGCTGAGTTTAGTTTCATACATATTTCCTTTAAGAAGTTATTACCAGCAGAAGAGTATAGAGCCCAGGCATGGGACTCATGCCAAGCAGCATCAGAGTGTAATTATGTTTGCAGAAGAGAAGGTAAATGACTCTGAAGGGTATTGTGAGCTTATTCCTAATTATGTGCAGTCCTAAGTATTCCCTACTCATATGCTGCACTTCTTGATTTCCTTTTCTAATCAACACATTGCTTCCCTAATCAACCTCAGAGCATTTAGGAACCCAGATAGCAAAAGGAGTGCCATCAAATCCCATTTTAAAAATGTTGCTATCTCTGCCCAATATGTAGCATTCTTGAGGGAAGAACATGGGGAAATGACCCTGATTCTTCTCTAGAATATCAACGTTCACTAAGAACCTTATTTCAAGTTTAAGACATTTTGTGCTTAGTTTATCCTGGCTCTAAGAAGGAACTTGGTAGAAGAGGGAAAGGATTTTCTCTTCAAAAAAATCTCAGTACAATGGTTCCTTTTGTTAATCATATGCTCTGAAGTGGGCGGTAACTCGAAGCTTTTCTGTTTGGAACTGTGGGCTATTCATAGAGCATTCGGTTCAGGTTATATATTCCTATTATATTCCTTATTTGTATAATTTTCCTTTTATTAAGGCTAGAATTGATGAGATAAATCTTTTTAGAAACCCCAAAACATCAGAATCAAAGCCTATTTTTCCAAGATGCTGTCTTGCTAGAATTTCTGAGGGGAAAAAATGTCCTTTAAAGTTTTACATTTAAAATCTTTTGCAAGGTGTAATTTTCCCCTGTATAGCTCAAATGAAAATTGAGATATACAATGTTGAAGTAGAGTTGGCCATAGAACTAATTGAATAAAATGCTAGGATACCTTATACTACCCTAGAGGGGTAGTTCCATGGAAAAGTCAATGTAGAAAGGTAGTTAATATTTTCCATATTAAAAATAAGGTCCCAACTGAGAAAAAGGACTTCCCAGTTTATAAAAGGACTCCTCAGAGACTGCTGTGTTTGTGCTCACAAGGAACAACCATCCAGGGGAGTCAGTTTTGCTGACACTTTTTTTTTGCTACAAGTGCATAGGACTGTAAGCTAGCTATATTCAATTCCATATTAAAACAACAGATAAAAGATCAATGTTTTAATCTTTGTTTTGCCTTTCAGTTTTTTTCTTGTAGACTTTGTCCATGAACACTGTCGGAAACAATATTTACTCCTTAAGCATATGAGTAGTTTTCAATCCTCCTGCCCTGATTCTGGGCAGTATTGAAGATGTGGATTCACATTTTGCTTTCAATTTGTATTAAAACATTTGAGAACCCAGTGTTGACTTAGAGATCCTGACAGACTGAAGTTTATGAGAATTGTGAAACTAAATAAATGAAGATGGTTTTGCCTCTGTATCACAGATGTTATAATTAGAACGACGCTTCAAATTTTTAAATAAAAACAAAAAAAGAAGGCAGAAGAACATCTGCACTGCATTATTAAAGTCAGAATGGGAATTTATCATACCTGTTAACCAGGCTATGATCGTCTTTTCTGCAATAATAGAAGGCTTTCCTTTCTTTTTCCCTTTGATGCAACTTTTTTTTTTTTTTAGATCCAGTTAATGAAGCATAATACTAGTTCTGGAGGTCTCAAGAGGAGATACGTGTATGCAGATTTATGATCTGATGAATGTTAGGGAGCTCTGAAAGCAAATTATCACCCTACAAATGATATGGCATACCATACCACCCACCAGAGTGGGTGTTCAGGACTTTGAGAAAGCATCACATGTGCCTCAATATTTATGTTTATACAGGAGGGAGCACAATTTAGGTTGCAGTGGCAGGTGCTGAGGGATTTCAAGAGTCTCAAAACAGTTGGGAGATATTTAGAACCATATGTGCTGAAAAAGCACTTCCAGAGGTGTAGCAACAGTAGTAAAGGATACAGCTGCAGGGAAGGGGGTGGAAATAGACTGTTTTCTGCTTTCCCTTAAGCATTAAAATAAAAAGCCTGATGAAGGTGCTGAAATTGTGAGTAATCTGTGTTGGAAAAGTTTCTTAAAAAATAGATCTAGCTAAACTTTTGACATCAGTCAGTTGCCGAACAGAACTAACATGGCAAACTTCTCCATTCAAAGTTTTTACCTCCCATCTCTATTTGTTCCTGCATACTCCAGCTGATCAATAGTGCAGCTGCTGCTATAGTTGGATTATACTGGCAGGTGCAGTCTAGATTCTCCATTACTTTTTGAAGATCTTATTATAAAAGTCAGCTTTTTAACCACTGCAGTTTCTCTGTTATGACTTTTTGAAACAAATTTATGCTACTTATGCTAAATTTATGCAAATTTATGCCTTTTTTTTGTCTGTTTTATTTGTTAGACTAGTAAAGTATACTTGTCATGGTGTTAGATCTTTGAATCTTGTAAGAATTGACCTGATGCAGTACATAATAGTGACCTACTGAATAGAGTATTTTATTGGGAAAGTTGAGGTACCACTATGGTATTTACAGTGACTGACTTGTGATCTCCAGATAGAGTTTGAAATAGTGATTTGAAATACTGATTATGTCCCATGAAGTCTTAGATCAGAAATTAAGTCTCTCCTCGTGCTTTTCAACCTATTGTCTCTTCTTTACCCTTGCCTTGGAACAAAGTTTAGTAAAATGTAACATGCGAGATGTTATTTCTACAAAGTATTAATAAAATATACTGCAATGTTAAAATAAATGTACCCTTTGTCAAAACTATTAATATTTTCAGCACAGTGTTATTGATCTTTCCTTATTTGTTTATATTCTTGTCTATGGACAACTTGTAAAGTGAGTGTGAGTCAGTATTATGTGAGTCAGAAATAATGCTTATTCTCCTCTGCAGTTCACTATTCTTAGAAATGCAGTCTTCTGAACTTAGAGTTCCTCAGCTATTAGAGACAGCTGGATGACTGGAATTGATTAAATCATATCTGATTTAAACACTCAAAGCACATTTGTGGTTGGTATCTGATTTTTATAATGTTTATTTTGTTCCAGTTATCCCTCCAGGACAGAAGATTTCACAAAAATGAGCTGGATATGTATAGTTCCTTTTAGCTGAAAAATGGGATTCCTTGTCAATAAAAACAAAAAGGAAGCCCTAAAACCAGACTTTTTAGAAAAGGTAAATGTGGTTTCATAGTACAGTGTTGGATCAATCTAAACAGAAATAGTTTTCTAGATTTTTGGAGATGGTAGTTTGGCTGCAGCTAACTGTATGCTTTGGCTCTTTGTAGGCTTAATGAAAGGAGAAAGCCTCAAGAAGTCATGGAAGTAAAATTTCAGGAAGTGTCAAATTCAAATAGGACTATTCCTGACCCAACTCTGCCTTTTCCAGATTACCAGAGGCATTTTCCCTAAGGAGAAGAAGAGTACCATAAGAGGGTCATGAATTGATCATAAGAGGGTCGAACTCCAAACATGTAGCTCCCTCTAAGTCTAATGGAATTCAGCCTATGTAAATAGGTTATTGCTGAAGCTTCTGTATGAATTGTTATTAGAATAAAAGTTTTAGTAGGTTAAAAACCATCTTATCTAATTATTTTCCTATTCCTATTATATTCCATTTCCATACAGCACCTTTTTCAAGGTGCTATAATCAGCTGCCCCTGAAATACCTGTAGATTTAGGGTTTCCCTTACAGAAGCGGAACCCGCCCTGTTCCTTTACAGTCTTACAGAATGGAGATTTGTTTCATATTGCTGGGAGAAAATCTTCCCTCGGAGTAAAGTTATTTACAGCCTACAGCGCCCTTTGCACTTAGCAAAAAAAAAAAAAGCGGATGGAAAGAACAGGTATGAGTCACATGAGAATACATAAATATTTACCAGAAAATGAAAATTTCTAAGTTTTTTCCAAAGTCATTTTTTCTCAAACACAGTGTATCACATATGTAGGTGTAACACACCAGTAAATGTGTGGTTCAAGTGCTTAATTTGCCACAGATGTGGTTGCTGTACAGCTTCAGCACCTGCACTACAAAAAGCAGCTCAAACTGCTCAGTCATCAGGCTTTGGTCATAGGAATAGCTAAGCGTTTCTCTGTGCTTTCTCTTGACATTTGACTCAAGATTAGGAAAAGGTGTCTTGTCAACCTCCTGCTGAATATGAGCATTAGAAGGAAAAAAAATCTTTTAAGATAAATGGTAGTAGCTTAAAGTATCATAATTCTTGAGTATCCCTATTCAAGTACGCTTGTCATAACCTGGGAAATAAGCTATAGAAGCAAAGAGGAATTCATATACCAGTATAAACTAACATTTATTCCCAGACTTACTCTAAACATCTGTTAGGGCAATTTTAGAGATGTTTGCAGAAGTTATTCTTTATAAACTTGACAGGAAGGAAACTAATGAATATGTTTGTGTCTATTACTACATTTCTTTGGTATATGCATTTATACATATATATGCCAAAAGTGTTTTGGAAAAAAAAAGAGCAAAAAGTCTGCATGTTAAATTCGGTAAACTTGCTGCTACCCTATCTGTACTCATATCTATTTTCTTATGACTGGTTGCTGTGATCTCCTTTCAAATTTTGGGCCTTACTTTTCAGTTTAGGGGTGCATTAATCTTAGATAATTGCTATTTATGCTCACAGTTCCAGTTAAATCTGACTCTGAAGCACCAGAATACAGTATGAAACTGAAGTTTTAGATTTTGAAATTTTATTGGCCTCTAGCATTAAAGAATAAGCTAGAATAACTATTGATATGTTTGTTAAGCCTCTTTGAACAGACACATTAACCTCCTTTGTGGGATGTGGGATTGTTTGTTTATTTACTTATTTTATCCTGTCGTAAATGACACTGCTCAGTTACAAACTAGGTGCCATTTTCACATCTATTTTCAACAAATTCTCTTTGAAGAAGCAAGGACAATAACCTACTGAGAGAGCAACAGTCACTGCTCTTCTCAAGTTTACCTGTTTCTTTATATTAATATTAATTTCAAAGCATTCAGACTTAGATTTCTGTAATGTATATATTCTGTAATGTATGTATTCTGAATTCTGTTCTGTAGGTAATGTATGGAAAATTGTACACATGAAAAAACTTTTTTTTTTCTTTAAATCAAGTGAGAGTATGAAGAAAGACTCCTCAGTGTCCTTTCATTCATTCGCTATTTCAGAAAGAAAACAGCTAAAATGTTACAGAAATTGACTGCTACAATATGTTTGTTTGTTTGTTCTCC
Source organism: Tinamus guttatus (assembly GCF_059628265.1). Taxonomy (NCBI): domain Eukaryota; kingdom Metazoa; phylum Chordata; class Aves; order Tinamiformes; family Tinamidae; genus Tinamus; species Tinamus guttatus. The sequence continues at coordinate 599,956 of NW_028288676.1, forward strand.
CTGTTTAGGTAAAAGAGAGAGATGGCTTTATTCTTGTGAGTCATTTTCTAAATACATAAAAAAAAAGAGACCAATTCTTATCTATTACTATCTTTACACACATTTTCTTTTCTATTACTATCTTTTACACAACCTGCACACAGGTTGCAGGTTCTGTAAAAACGTACATACTAAGCAGAAATGTTTGTTAGCATATTGACAGAAAAGAGAGATTTATATTAGTCAGGCCTGTTCCTGCACCCAGCCCCCAGGTCGTCTACTTAATAGCAGGCATTCGTGTGAAAATTACCTTCCCTTCGCATTAAATGCTACATCTATTCATACTTCAATTAAGCTTATTTTTCTTAAATTTGTTTTTAAATGTTTGCTAAAGCACCAAAGGCCGTTTTACAGAATATTACAAATAATATATGGTATATCAATTGTTTTATTTGTAATATCTGATTAAGTTCCAATTAATTTGGCATTAAATATCTTTATTAGGCAAGCAGGATTATAATTACCATTAGCATCTATTCATGGAAATACATCAATTTATCACATAAATAGGTCATCCGGCATACTTGTGGGGCTCCACAGTTGAAGAGGAGACAAGGTTAGTTTCTCTACAGCTGTGTTATCTGGTACTTATATAGTGGATGCCCTGCAAAACCAAGTGCTTTAAAAATGTTTCCTTTTAGATACAATCACTAACAGTTGAATAAAAATAATCGTAAATCCCTTTTCCTGTGTTTTTAGACAAACAGTAAGAAAGCCCCACAAGAATGTCTAAGACACAAAACCTTGAGAGCTTGAACAGAGAGAGTGCAAATTCTCCTTGAAAAGCAGGTAGTGAGGATTTGCCATGTTTCTGCAGATTGCTGTAGGACCAATATATTAGAGTGTCCGTGGGGAACAGCTGTTAAGTGGAGGTCACTCTTGAGTGTTAAAACTAATAAGGTCTACTGTTGCAAAGCCCAAGTGAGGCAATTCTGTGTTGCAAATATTTGTTACTCCTGTAAATCAGGTTGGTATGGAAAATTCATTTTTGTAAGCCTATGTTTCACATTCAGTGCTATGAGAGATGGAGAAAAGAACTGCAGAATCTGTTTGGAAAAGCATTAAAGAAAACTTTTTATAAATCTAGATTTTTATATGTAGCTCTGGACTATCTGGGTCACATACGCTAAAAGCATATGATATGACTAACCAAGCCATTGCAAAGAATCAAACTCACTTTTCTTAGACAGGTTCTCATCTTAACAGTTATTGCTGGTCATTTCTAAAATAGGATTTTAAGTGTTTGCAGACAGTCTTTTTTTTTTTTCTTCTGATCTCTTTCAACTAGTAGTCCCAGAGCCAGTTTCATCTTTCATTTTAAAAGTTAAATATCCTCCGAGGTTGATTCACACAAACCCTCATCTAAGTCCTCAAGTGGAATGGTGGTCTGACACTATGTCTTTAAGTCAGCAAAAAGCTTTTAGTTTAGTAATTAGTTAATTAGTGTTGCTATTGGTGTTTTTTTTTTTTTCTTTCCTAGCCTATGGAACAGCACAGAACAATTATCATTTGCTTTGACCTTCTGTGTTTTGTTGAGGGATTCAGGTTGCAGACAGCTTTGCACTGTATGATGAGAATTTTGGTCAAGTTGCAACTTGGCCCACATAAAAAATTGAATTGAGAAGAAAGAGCTTAAAGATAGATCTGAACTCATGGAATTTCTGTTAAATATAGCATATATCATTTGAGAACTCCACAGAGCAATTCTTTTCAATTCATGTATTAGGGTATAATTCAGGTAAAACATAGTGATTACTGGAAATTGGAAGTGAATGTAAATGTAAATAGAAAACATTGAGTAATAGTGCCTAATATTTAGCATTACTTATTTTAAAGCTCTGATACCCATAGTATTAAACTATTTTCTACTAAACTTCACAAACCTATAATATGAATGATAAGATTATAGTATTCATGTAATGCATCTATTTGCATAAGCAGAATAAGCTGCATAAGCTGGTGGAAACTTTTTGATGGAATAGTTTTGTCAGAGAAAAGGATAGTTTGATCAAAATCTAACTGTTTTCTGGGATCCACTCAAGTTCAGCCAAACTCAAAGATAATTAATTTCAGTATTTATGCTGTGTTGAGATATTAATTTTTTATCCAAAGTGACATCCCAGCAACACATTCATTCTCGATCAAAGCTTTTATGTATTTGTGATTTTCTTTCCATAGAAAACAAACTCTTTCTGTAATTTGGGAGAATTAATTTCATGATTTAAAAATAGAAAAGAAGGAATAATTAAAGATGGAGTTCTCCAAGAAATGGGAATTAAGTTTTTATGTACAAATGAAGTCAGAGCTACTAGAAGCAGTAAGCAGAATAGAGGTCCAAAAATCTTCCAGAGGATTATGGAGAGTTTCAAAGTCATAGAAGTGTCAGAACTGTTTCACATTTGTAATTAATAATCCCAAAGAATAAATATATATATTTTTTAAAAGAACTGATTGCCATGTATTTTCTACAAAGTGATCTTGCTGTAAGGCTCTGTCTTACTGAGCTGAGAGCTGTTACAAAGACAAAGATGTGCAGCTGTATATGCACAAACCTTTTTCTCTGCAAGCACATGGAGAACGTTTGTGGAGGACTTTAACTAGAAGTTTTAATTTATAGATACGCTGAAAGATAAGAGCATTTTCAAAGTTTGTGCTAGATTTCAAGCAAGTGATCTGAATAGTGTATCCTTCAGGTTTTTGACTTACAGGTTGTTAGGTAGTTTGTCTCACCCATAGGTTTTGAAGTCTAAAGTTATCTTATGCTACAAGCTAGATTGGCTGTCTAAGTTACCAAATTTTGACATTATTACTCAATATGAGTCTATAGTCTATGTTGGAAAGTGTATTTTTAAAATCAGCTATAAAAGCCAATGTACCTTTTATAAATATTTAACTTATTTTGCTATGTACCTTTCATTTTTGTAAGTCTTTAGAAAGACTTATCATTTACCGTGCTTCACTTGCTTTTTATATCTGAGCTGGTGCCATAGTATTTCTCTAGATCTTAAATGAAAGTTACCTGTGCTGTGGTAGAATGTATTGAACAGCAACTCTTTCCTTGGTATGGCAGCAAGAAGTGAGGGGATGGACTATTAAGAATCCAGAAATAAGTTATGGCTCTTTATTTCTTTGCTATATGCTTTTCATTGTGCAGTTGCCAAATGCACACGTGAGATAAATTTTAAGGATTGTTAGCAGGAATGTGTATGCTTTCAAAAGACAGCAAGCATACTGTGGCCTTACCCCAAAACATGATATAAATCAACCATTTTCATACAGGAGTGTGCTACTGCAACATGCTATACTCTGTAGCATACTTTACAGCTTTTTCGTGCTTTTGAAGCTAACTGTTGATAGGTGAGGGAATATTGACTGAAATGGCATAGGCCTGTAAAGGTGGCCTTTGTATACTAGTGGAGAAAATAATCACAGAATTGATCAAAGGACCAAAGTGGCAGGGTAATGGGAATTCGCACATTGACATTAAAAGTGTATAATACCCCTTGCAAGCGCAACTGAGCTGCTTTGTTTTGTTAATGCACATTTCCTTCTCGCATGTAGAGAAGAGGCAAAATATACTGTAATGATGTAATTATGAAATGCCATGAAGCTGTATTAGCTTGGAAATCATTATTCAGTCATGATCTGGTCAAAAATCCCACTGAGGGCCATTAAGGCTAAATGTAGGGGATACTTTCTGAAGGCTTCACAGTCTGTACATCCACAGAAGAAAGTCTACTTATAAACATCTTCTATATCCATGTTCTGTTTTGCATTGTGTGAAGAAGGCTTAGTGACTTATTCTGATTTTGCAACACAGATCAGGTAGACGAAATGGCATTTGAAATAGATTTTGACTCCTACATTACTGCTAAGCTCTATAAAATGCTCGCTACAAGAGAAGAATAATTAAGATGAGTGGGCATATGGGCACATAAAATAATAATGGCAGCGCATAGATATGGATTTATTTTGTCAAAAAAGAAGTAGAATATTTTTAGTAATCTGGTCTGTGCTAGTGGACAATTCCTATTGAAAGCCTGAAATATCAAAGACTAGGAGCTAGGGAGTGTGGGGAGCCTGCTGTTTCGAGCAATGGGATGGCAAGGCAAAGTCTCTAACAAAACTTACCCTTTTATTGTTAATTAATAATATTTCAAGCATAGAAATAAAGATGACAAGTAAAACTGATGTGGAAATTTAAATTACAGGAGGAGTAAAATTTCTTTGTTCACATAGGAATTGACACTGATTGATAGCAAGGTGAATGCTTGGGCTGGTAGGTTGTTTGAAGCCAAACTTTGATGTTTTATGTTTGATTTTGCTGTTCTGTAAGCACTTCTTTCACTCTAGTAAAAACCCTGAGTAAGTTGCAGACAGCTTGAAAAGCAACCAGTTTAGAAGGATTTGTTTTCTGTCAAGTTTAGATTAACTAAATTTCAAATACTGGTATATCGGTGTGTCAGATTAGTCACTCTGCCTAATTTATCTAGAGAGAGATACATAGAAAAATGAATCTAAAAATTGAAAACGATAAATCATTCTTTCATAACTAAGTGGGAATTTATATACAGCTCACAAAGGACTAGAACATTTTTTCAGGTTAGAAGTTACTAAGTGCCCTGATGAACCCACCTGTGCCTGCCATAGCCTTACTCCTGCAGTGTACCTTACTGATGGAAACTAGGCATCCGGAGCATGTTGACAGTCCACTTAGATGGAGATTAACTGGGGACCAATTAACAGCTAGCAACTTTGCTAGGTTAGTCTCCAGTCAATAATATAGTATAAGGAATGTAGTAAATCAATAGCTTATGTACAAAGGAATCAATAAATGTCATTATTGTATTATTGCTAAAATTTAAACAGTTTGCCTCTACATGGAGTTGGACCAACATGAGGTTCCCATAGGACGTGCTCTGAGGAGAGTTTCAGCATACCTTTTCTGAATTTATATGTTCATTTCTGAGCAGTATATAATAATGTAGGTCAACACAGTAATCTCTTAGTGGCTGTACAAATTGCTTTTACCAGTTTTATCTCAGCCTATTACTTTAATTTTATACATTTAGATATAATATATATACTCTATACGCAATATATGTAACATTGTATATGCAGCATAATCTTATACTTAATGGTATCACAAAAGCCATGCTAGGTAATAATGCAAACATTTTATCTTAACCAAAATTACCTTGTCTTTATTGCTTTTTCATTGACAAATGAGGACACCATAATGTCCTGGGTAACAAGTAGTTTCTGCATTTCAATTTGCAAGCACTTTACTTCTGTGAACACATCTGTAAGTCTTTGATTATCCCAGCTTGTGTTTCAGGGGAGCTGAAATACTTCAGTAGGGTCAACATCAAATCGCAGGGTGAAGACAGAAAAAAATTGGGGTTGGCGGGAGGAAAAGGAATAATTCATGTTCTTTATTAAAAAAAAATCTATTTTGCACTGCTCCAACAATTCAAAATTTTTTTCACTATCCATAAAACCAATGATGTGAAGTAGAGGACTCAATGAGGCAAAATCTTTATAAGGTCTCTTTAGGAAAACTGTTTTCTGTTAAGTGTATGAAGTGTACTGTACTGGAATTAGAGACTTAATAAGGAAGAAATGTGTTTTACATATGAAAATCATTAAAGACAATGCGTTATCTTAGAGGAAACATCTCCAAGAAACCATGCACAGACAAATGACCTTGAATTCTCAGGTGTCATTTGCTACCATGGGAATTGCTTTTTGAGGTGATCTGGAAGACTGAAGAATTACTTGCCATGAAATAAGATGGAATGGAAGAATAGAGATTAGTTTCACCTTTTTCATAGCAGATGAAAAAGGCATTTAAGCAAGTGAAAGATGAAGTCTTCTGTGAATGAGAGCACTCATGAATAGTTTCATATATATGAGATGATTGCTCCTACTTGCAGCTAGGAATGAAGTCCAGAAAAATAATCATCCTCTGCTCTGATATTCAGAAGGTCTTGTTTTATTTTCAAAAAGTTACAGGGTGACTGCAGACAAACCACCTAGTATGAATTCCCAGAAGGGAACTTGTTGACTTCATTACTCTCAAATTCTTCTACTCTTCAAGGCCAAATGATTGCTTATTTTTTATTCAAATGTGCAGGCTAGCTGGAAGAGGAGAGATTGGAGAAAGACACACTGGCAAATACTTAATAACTTGCTAAGTAGGTCATTACCTTGGGAGCTGGGAGACTTCCAAAGAGATAGAAAGCAGCGGTACCTGAGCTGTGAGAAAATGGCTTTGAAATATAAGCACTTCGCTCTTTTTGGATTAAACAGATTTTGTCTGGTTTCTCTATCTGCATGTGTAAGGGAGCAGGACCACCGAGACACCTTCATCCCTGGGCACCAGGCACTAAGGCCAGGCCTGGCAGAGGGCCCATGGTCAGAGTCTGGGTCAGACCCAGGCCCAGTGGGGTAAAAGGGGCTAGACACAAAACCTGTGATCAGCCAGCAGGGCCACAGGTGCAAGGCAGGTCCAGGTTAAGGGGGACCCATGGCCCTGCCTAGGTAGGAGCGTGATGCAGTGGGCACTGGAGCTCAGGCGGGTGCCAGGCGCTATCGCCGTGGCAGGGGGCAGCTCCAGCAAGACAGGGTGGCCCTGGCTGCAGCCTCTCCACAGCAATGCACTTTCAGAGTGGCTGATTTGGTGCATCTGTAATGACCATGGCACTGTCTGTATCAACTCCCTGCACTTTGCAAGCGTAAACCGGAGATTCATCTGAAGAGACTTTTGTACCAGAAGATAAAAAATGGATCATAACTTTACTTTGGATTTTCTGATATCCCTAGAAGAAAGATGTTCATTCTTAGGGTGGCTATTGGCATGCCTAATTTTGCAATTACAACGAAAATGTAGTAATAAGCTTAGAGCCTTTATCTTAAACCGAAATTTGTGTAAAGTATCTTTGTGTATGTATGTGTGTTGGCATAAAACTAGTGCTTCAGCAACTGGAGACACACTGAAAGATGCATCAAGTAGGGAGAAAAGGCTTTCACCTCTTAGTGTATTAAGTAGTTACCTATCAGGCAAGTGGAATGACATGCTCTCAGGGGTGAAGTACAGGTTCACATTAAAAACAAACTGAAATAGAACCAGACCTGTAGCTTGAAACCATTGCTGCAATGTTCTCATAGTTGGTAAGCTTCCTAAAGAGACTCTTCTCCGGCTTTGTCCTAATGTTCCTCTTTGCATTGTCTACGTCCTTGTAGTTCAGGAACTGCATAGTTGAAAACAGCATTTGACTGTAAATAACTTAATAATCTAATGCATTAACTCACTCACTAAGAAGTTTTGTTTGTTCGGATAACTTGCTGAGGAAGACTTAACAGATTAATCAGCAAGGACTGATTTAGGCTAATAGCTTTACCCCCTGTGGCCAGCATATGAGGTTATTTATGAGATGAGAAGGAAAAGTACAGGCAACCAGTTTGAAGGAAAGAAAAAAAGATAAGAGAGTCTGGATAACTGCATGACAGATCTGGGCTGTGTTGTTGAAATATGGTAAAAGCACAAAAGAAAATCAGAGTCCTTGGTGCAGAAAGAAAAGCATAATTGTTTTTAAGAGCGCAGCAGGTCTTGTTTTTGCAATGCAGAAGGAGTTTTCCTAAAGTGTTTACCAACTACAGTATGTGCTTGAGGGGAAAAATGTAATAGTGCAGGAAGCAAATCTAGTGAATCTCATATTTGTTTCAAAAGGGGGAAATACAAATGCACATGCATACATATGAGCTACAACTGAATTGCTGAATGGTACTTTTCTTGAAGAAGGCAAAGCAACTCCCAGGTTATACTGGCACTACTGTAAGATTAACATGGAGATGAATTATTGAAAGCATAGCCGGAACTTTGCTGTGATACATGCATAGTTTGAATTCAAGTATGTAAAGAATACCCTTTTGAGGTTTAATGGCAAGATAATGCCTAATCAAGAATACTCTTATATTCCGTGCACCATTCTTGCTTCCTTGCATACAAGGTTGTATGATGCTAGCTCCTTGGCCAATTGAGGGATGAGACTATTCTGGGCTTATATTTTTATCAGGAAAAGAAATACCACATTGTATCGTGATTCTTTAGATAAGGGATAGTGGTGGTTGTTTATGGCTGTGGTGTCTCATGACAAGACAAGAATACTGAGGGAATGTAACACATGCAAGACAAGTTTGTATGTATTTGACACTGGTGAATTTGCATTGCTGCTCAGGTAGAATTGTTAGGTATAATCCATAGCTTTTGGCTATGTCCCTACTGTAATATAATCTTTAGAGTTCTTTCATCCTTTCTTGCATTTCCCATCTTGTCCACTTTCTGTTACCTTGCTTCATGTTCCTTTTTTTTCTGGGCCAATGGAGATAAATGGAATAAAATTCAGCCCTCGCCTTTGTGGTAGACCACTTGTAACCCACACCTATTTCTCCTCAAGTGTTTTTACTCTTTAGGACCATTTGGTTTCCATGCTGAATCGGTTTTGCACTCAGACAGCTTTGCTTCTTGATATGAGATCTGCTAACCTTGTAGATTAGTCTTTTTTGTGTAGCACTGCATTGAAAGCTTTCTTGAAGTGGTGGTAAATTATGTCCTCAGCTTTTCCCCTGCCAACTCTTTGTATTAGCTCTTCAAAAGATTCTATGAGATTTATTATGTAGGCTTTTTCTTTTCTGAGTCCATGCTGTAACTATCTTTAATGAAACTGCACCTCACTGAATGCTCCTCTGTCATACTGCTGTCTACTCCTTTTGATATTTTATCCTCTGGTGAAGCAGTCTTACATTTCTCTGGTTCTAGGGTCTTACCAGACAGGCTAGTCCTTAAGGAAACTGCTGCAATTTCTGTGCAACTTTAAATGTTTTTGATAAAGGACCTTAAACTTTGCAATACAAATTTCCCTCTTCCTTCAGAACTGTGGACTTTAAAAAGCCCTAAAATCTACTTTCTGTACTGTGGAAGTACACTGGACATTATTTCTTTTTTTCTTTTTTTTTTTTTTTTTTTGTAAACAAAAGAAGCACGTGCATTCAGAAAAATAGAAGTTTATGTTAACTTTCAGTACTTTCCATAAGAAGAAAATGAAGTAAATCTCTTGCTGTAAATGAAAGAAAGAACTGCACATTTTCAGTGTAACATTTTTATGTGTTTTCAATATTCCTTTTGAGTACAGAAAGGCAATTAGTTAGCTTGTTATGTTAACTTCAGGTATCTATCCATAAAATTTCTGTGAGTGTAATATCATAGACTGTCTGCATTTATCTACAGCAACTTGAAGCGTTTGCTTTGGCTGTAGTCAGAATGATGATGGAATGAAAAACTAGCAATGATGGAAGATTTTAACTCGAAGTTCCAGAAATCAGTTATCCTAAGACGAGGAGAAATGTTTAGAGAGACTAATGATAGGATTTTTACACCAGGATACGTGTTTCAAAACGATACAGGAGCACAGCAATGTTGAAATAACCGCAAACAAAAGCAGTGAAGAGCAGTCTGTGGAACACATATTCTGCAGAAAAACATAACGCAATACAGTATGCAGGTATGAATGTCTTCCTGTCATGCTACCACTTTTTCTTAAATTCAGCTGTAATCCCATAACCATTTTGTGCTATAATTAAATTTTGGATGCATTTCCAAAACAAGGAATTATTTCTAACTGGATCAATTGTTGCTTTCTCTGTCTGTTCCAATTTCCGTCATGGAAAGTCAACTCAAATTTCAGTGGTGACTGGCCTGTTTTTTATTTTCCTTCCCCTTGCATTCACATTTTTTTCTTTTAAAAATACCTGTGTAGCACCAGTCCTTTCTGTTCACTTGAAAATGTTTCTCTCCTGGTTGAAGAGCTCTGCTTTTCTGTTTATAAAGCTCGTAAGTTTTCTGCAACCACTTTGAATTGCTTATTCAATATTACTGTCATTTTGGTTACTCTAAACTGTGTGTTCCTTTGTAATAGGATGACCAGAATGGCATCCATTATTCTAAGTTAACCTCACTAATCCCTTACGTGGCATTAAATATAAATTGGATGAAATAATTCTAATGCCTCTTTTCAATCTACTGTTTCTATTGTTAATTACTCTGCATGATAATTTGGTGTTTATCAAGGGTTTCCAGATTCTGCTCATCTTGTGTTTATACAGAAAGTGACTTTAGTTTGATATACTCCCTTCTGTACTGACTTTTCCATTCCATCTCGTGTCTAGTCACTGCTGCTGTTGTCTATCATCTTATAACTCTTATTATTTCTAAAAACGGTTCTATGTAGGTAGCTCCCTAAGGCTTTGATGCTGTAGAGACATAACACCTGTCCAAAGAAGCTTGTATCTGAAAAGCTTATTTTCCTAAAATAATCCAGCTTGTGCAGATTCTGTACAAAACTCGTTTGTTTGTTCTACAGTGACCTAATTTCCAATGAGAAGCTATTAGCCATTGCTGCTTAGACTGAATTTCAGAGCTTGAGGATCTCATGAGGTAGGGAAGTTTGCATGACTGTGACTTTAAGGGATGCTAACATCAGTGCTACTTCAGATTTTTCACATTTTTAAGGATGAAATGTTCTCACAGATATAGGCATGGTTTAACAGCCATTGCCATTTCAAAATTCCAGTGTAAAAATAAGACATGAGCAAGACTTTGGATAAAACTCAGCCATGTTTTCTGTTAGAAATGATTTGAATGTTTGAAGCAGCTGAGATTCTTCAGAAATTAAGCTTTAAATTGTACTGCATGTTCCTCTGTCCTTATTGCTTGCATTAAATGAGCTATGGCAAGACAGATATTAAGCTTAGCCTTTACCAAGTAAGGCTTTGCTAGGGAGTACAGGGGATGCAGTAGTTCAGTTCTTCAGTAGTTAGCTTTGCACTTCAAGATAACATAAAGCACGCTAATCTTGAAAGAAGGCAGGTAGTTTCTTCAGTTGCTGATTGCATATAGATCCATGAGTTAGTAATGGAGAGGGCTTAAAAAACTGCTTCGAGGTGCACTTCAGGTTAAATGATTTTCCTTTCCTTAGAAAGTAGATTGAAAGAAATCTTTACTAAACTGTACCTATAATTTCACTTAAACTTCGACTTCCAGCCTCAAAAGTAAAACCAGCTGTGCCCCATCTTTCCTATGTTCCATCCAGGACACATCCAGCAGTGCGTTGAGCCTAGAGGATTTTATACTTTAGTTTTTAATTTCAAAGATCTTGATTGTAGGTTGGTAAAACTTGGAAAGGTTGAGTGTGCTGAGTCACATGTAGAGTATGGAAGGAAAATTCTGGCTCCTTGACCTAATGATTGTCAAATCAATGATTGTCCCCTTGATGACAGTTAGACTAATTATTAAGACCTGAGTCTAGTCAAGGCTACCTTAAGTGAAACTGAGGGCAGTAGTGATCAGTATATCTGATTTTAGTGGTATTTACATCTGTACTTACCTCAGCCCTGTTAACTTGGGGGAGCACTGTGCATAAAGTGATCTGAAGGAGTAAAACAGGAGTGACATTAACCCTTTTGAGGCAGTCTAAAGAACGACTGTCTTCATTATTAGTCAAATGAGTCATCTCCAGTATTGCCTGTAGTTCTCCTTCGGGCAGAGTCTTGCTATAGTGATTAAGTGTACAAACACACTCTCTTCCAACAGAGATGGCATTTTTCAGAGACATGATTGGGGCAAAGGGAGGAGAAAAGTATTGAATTTCAGTGCAGTATTGGTATAAATACCACTGTTTTTCAGCCTACTTTATTAACAGAAAAAAAATATTGTGGCTTTTGAAAGGAAAGAGTATTCAAGCACAATAATTATAATATCACCATGCAACTGATCTGTAAGATTATACTTTCTCTTTCCTTATTCAGAAGAATTCATTCATGTTGCAACATTTTTATAAGTTCTTTTGCCCTGCTCTCACGTAGCCATTTAAATGCTATGAAAACTACTACTTATGTCATGCTTTATCTTTTATTTAAAGGCAGTTCAGCAATCCCTCTGCAGCAAATTAATAAGCAGTATTTCTTATAGTTCTCTTACTCTCTTGGGATTGTAGAAAATTGCTTTTAACTTGATGCATGTTTTTGTCCTTTTGCACAAGATGTTATTGTGTATCTAAGTTCCAGCTTTTAGTGCTTATAAATGTTCATTACACTTCTTATTCACTGTTTTCGTAATCAAATGTAAAATAGTTGCAGAAATTACCACTGTGTTTTTTTATAAACTAACTGATGCCAAACGTAACCATGTTGACTAGACTTGTCTGGCTATTTTGGCAGAGTTGGAAATGGCTCATTTTTTTTCAAAAAGGTAACATTCTTTCTCCCTAGGAACAAGTGAAATTATTCTGTCTGTCCAACTGCGTTCTTTGTATAACATTCATTCCTAAAAGAAAGATGAACTTTTACTGCAACAAGCGTTTTCTTCAAGTTTAGATGAGACATGGAATCGAATCATGACTTTTAAAGACATTTTCTTGTCTGACTAAGAATTATTGGAATTTTTGTTGCAAAGGACACTTGAGGTATTGGGTTAAATTATGATCTTCAGTCTACTTGTGCTATGGTGGAAGAAAAATAGAAAGAAATCACAGTACTCAGAAAAAGGGTACGACCTCCAAAATAAATGGGTACATATTTCTGTTGTGTGAAGGTTATTCAAACACAAACAGCCGAATGCACACAAACATCCTGCAGGCAAAGTGAATAGAAGGAGACAAACATGTTCTTTTCACATATTCCTGGATCCTGATGACAAGATGATCCTTCTTATATCCAAAGCTAAGATGTCAGCCTATAATCTCTTGCCACAGCTACACTCAAGTGTTATGTTGATTGTAGAAACAGTAATCCACAAATTAGAGCAAAGCAAGGAAAGAAAACACTAGCTTCATGAATTAATTTATCATAACTAACCACTTCATGAGGCTGTGAATGTCAAAGATGCTCAGTCTTTGTTCACATGCAATCATCATGTGAGTTTAAAGTACAAAATTAGAACAATGAGTATTTTCACAGGAAACAGCTCTTCAGAAGGAACCAGCCCTTTGGAAAGACGGCTGTACTTGACTTGTTCAAAATTTCCTAGCAGAAAGAAAACACATCTCAAAGTGCTGTGTAGAATAAGATTAAGAATTGGACTACCTGAATAATTCCCATTCAACATCTTTCCTAAAAGAGTCAATCCTGGATGAAAATTCAGCCATGACTGCTAACTCCTCATGTCACCAGTGAGGTGACATCATTTTTGCCTCTGTCAGCACTTTTCCTTTCTTCCCTGAAAGACTGAAGAACTTTTGAATATTTCTAGACTCTGTTTCTTCCCCCAGAGCAATCAGTAAGGGAAGTCATTGCAAATTTTAATTTCCTTTTTTTTCAGTCCACCAATTCTAGTGGGAGTTGCTTGAGACACTGAGTAATAAGGAAAAACATTGAAACATTGCAATCAGTTTTTCTCCTGATTTATCTCATGTCTATTGGTCATTGGTTTCCTTTGCTAAACTGCTGTTTGCTTCTTTGATACAGGTTTGCATTGAACTATTGTAGTTTCTGCCCCATAGGCTTGCTAAGTTCTTTTCTTCCCAGACTTTTTTTTCCCACCATCTTCCTATGAACTTCACACTCTTATTGAGTTAACTCTTTCCAAAATCACTTTAAAGAGTAGACCTGGAATATTTTTTAACCTAAATTAATGTACATCTGTTCACATTTTTTTTTTTTTTTTTTTTGGTCTTTTCTCCATACTGGTGTCTGAAGTCCTGGATGCAGAGTCTCAACAATATGACTAATTTGCAGAGGGCTGTACCAGCTGTCTCCTGTCAGCTTTCTGCTCTAGATGGATACAGAATGCAAAATAACCCAGAATTCCCACAGAGACATTGCTGATGAAAGCTGTAGCCACAGTGCCTTTATAAATTTGGAGTATAAATCTGGAGTAGTGCTCTGCTGTGCCATAGACATGAGGTCTGAAATCATTTTTCAAGAGCTTTTGTGTGTGTGCTCGTGATAGAAGATCAGCCAATTTACAGAGAAGTCACAGTGTGTCATCTCTCTTTCCATGTTTTCTTTTAAGCAAGTTCAATAAACTGCAAGGATAAAAATCCTTTCCTATCAGCACTTTGAAATAAAACACCTTTCTTCCTTTTGCTTCAAGAAGACATGAGAATTTCAATTTTTTTTTTCCCATAAGTGCCCCATAGAAAATTGAATTTCATTTGACAAATTTAGAGGATTTTTTTTCTGTGATATTTTCAGTGAAAATCATTTTGCTATTTCTTTGACAGGCTATAGTTTTACTGAGATCAAATTTTATGTAAGCTATAAAGTGTTAGAAACAGACATTAGTTATTAAGAGCAGCAGAAAGCATCTTCTAAAACTTTATCAAGCCAGTTTAAAAATAATTGTTAACTCTAAACCAATTAGTCAATGCACTTGTAAACCATCAGAAAACTCATTTGGTACCCAGTGCAACATCTAAAAGTTTAAAGAATGTGTATTCTGTATATGAACAAAGGAGTTTGGGGAGTTTGTTCAATTCAAACTGAACTCTCAATTCAATTTTAAAAATGGAAGTATTTTATGGACTCCTTGGTCCGGGCACAGACCGTTCATTTGCAGAAGAGATAAAAGGAGTCTGTGCAGGAATTCGGAGAATGGAAAATAAAATAAGGTGATTTTCTTGTTCAGTGAGTTTACTACTACAATTTCTTGCACAATATGGGACAAGCAGTATGAGATCTCTCGACACCATGTGTGGTTTGTTTGTTTATTCGTATGATTGTTTATTTTAGAATTAACTTCAGCTTTTATAAGAGAATGATTTTATGAGTATTTAGAATAACAATGGTGTACAGTATATCTTTGACAGATAACTTCTCTGTTTGGAGCAGTTAATCTATTATAGAAAATACGAATAAAATATATTAGGATCTATGTTGTATCCCTATTGGGATCCCTTCTCAGTATTGTATCCCTCATGGAAATTAATACAGAGAACTATAGATTTTTTTTCTTTCTTGAATGTAAGATAGGTGAATTTTTTTGAACAGCCAAAGAGCATTACTGCAGGTCTGTAAAAATAAATATATGAGGGAATATGGCAAAACAGCTGGGCTTTGTGTATGCACACACATACACACACACACATATATAAGTAAATCTGCATTAATTCATTTGAACAAATTATCTGAAGTGTCTGGATATTGTCGAAGCACCTAGACACTCAGCACAATGAAGCTTCTACCCATAACTGTGGTGTCCAAACACAACTTTGATCTGTCTCTGAATCACACAATTTATTACTTAGATGAATACTAAAAGCTGGCATTTCTAATAATCTACTGGAAAACCCAAGCAACCTAATTTAAAAAGTCTGGTAACACATACTCTTCCTATGAAAATGAGCAGACAAGACAAACTCTAGCTTCTTTTAGTTTAAAAAAAATCTTTTTTTTTTTCTGCTAGTTATATGAATATTAGGATATTGTGAGAAACACTCTTTATGCCCAGTTTAATATGGATACCCTACAACTCCATGACTATTGAAGCTCTCATTGAAGATCCTGGAAATTCCACATTTTAACAGAACAATGGTATCCAGAAACATAAGTTGATGTACCTTCTGAATAAATCATTTCTTTTCGTATAGAAGTAGGTTACAGTTCAAATCCTTGTCTCTGCTGTCTCTTCTCTCCACTTCCAACAACAGATACTTTCTTCAGAGTCAGCGGGCTAGGGATGACTGATGGAAGCTCGCAAACTACAGTGCTTCTCTTTTTGCAAAGTTAAAAATGGGAACTATCTCCTGATTACATTTAGACAACTCATTGTTTTGGACATTGGTGTTTGGACAAGGCAGGATCCATTTTAAGTTTAAAAGGCTAATTCCAGTCCAGGGGACCTTTATTAGGAAAGAAAGGATAAACATACCACTGACTATCCTATGACAATAGGATATGGCAATATGAGAAGAAGGATTAAGGATTCTTGCCTGCTTCTGTATATGCTGGATAATGCTGAGAATAAGAGAGAAATTCATGAAAGAAGTGAAAGAAAAGGAAGAAAGAATGAGACAGAAACTGTGAAATGTGTTAAAATATACTAATCATTTACCTTTTTTCACCCAAACACCACAGGCTCTTCAAAGGATATTGTAAATGAAAATGGTAATGAAAAAATGAGTTATGTGGAGGAGAGAACAAAATAACACAATGGTAGTTAGCTCTAGGTTTAGATCAATATCAAGATCCATAGTGCAGCTTTAGGGATAATGAAATTTGTGTACTTAATATGGATCATTGTAGAGACTGAGTTCAGTGCAAAGTTGTTTTCATCAATTCTGTATCAGTTTGAGATATTTGGACAGCTTTAATTGTACTCTTAATGAATTGTATCGAAATGAAGCTGTTTTGAAATTAATATTGAAACAGGCATAGCTTCAACCATTGAAGTCCATGATTATGAGTAGTTGGACAGCACTCGGAGTTGCTCTGTATTGGAAGGTATGATGGGAATACATGGAGATGTCATATCCGTGGTGTGGAATGAAGTAATAATTGCAGCAAGGACAATATGAGTTCAAATAGTTTCTTTATTGATTACAAAGATCATTGGTAGAGAAGTTCATTGCTATCAGACAGTAAGAGAAATTTTGGTCCAGAAATGACAAAGAAAACATTGGTTCTGCCATTCACCTGAAGGATGAATTAAATTAACTTTTGAGGTCGCTTTCAGTGTTTTTTTCCTGCCTTAGAGATGTGCTTATGTTGGCTTTTCTAGGCTGATCAAGTCAAGCTTTTGCATTCTCAATTTTCCATTTGTGAGCACAAATGAATTTGCATAAATGAAAGCAAGACTTAAAGGTATTCATCTGCAAATTGTGGCTACTTTAAATGCATTATTTGTAACTACACTTACAGGAAATTATTCCTAGCTGCATAAGAATATTACGATTAATGACATTTTGGTATTCAAACTACCAATTATCTTTCCATGTTTCTGTCAACCATTGTGTCTATGGTGGGTTGCTAAAATGGTAAGGTTGGGGGAGCTTATGGGAAGACAAGTGGACTTGCTTTCACATGGTCTGTCACTGAGTGATTTATAGTAAGAATTGAATGGGTATTCAGGACCTCCAAGAAAATACTTGGAAGTGGAGAGTGAACTCTGACAACACATTATATACGTATATATATAAACATATATGGGAAACTAGAAGCTCAAAAGGCTAAATAAAAGAGATGGGAGAGTACAATGGGAGCAGTTAAAATTTTGGTATCTGTAGGTTGTCTCACATACAAGTAAAATAGTAATAATGAAAACACTAAGAATGCTGTGGACTAATTTAGCAGTGGCACAGGACAGTGGAACTACAGGAATAGCTCTAACTGTCCTGAGGCTTCTTGTTGAATGGCAAAGATAACTATATTAATGTTGATAAAATGAGCTAAAAAGTGTGTTTTGTCCAAAATGTTGAAGTACTTATGACTGATCTTAAAAGGGTTGTGACATGGGAAAGGAGGAGAAATCTTTCAGCCCAGTATAAGCAAAGAACCTAATCAAACGATTAAATACAGAGGAGTCCTTTGTGTGGAGGAAATGAAGCTGATGGGAAACAGAAGTTTTCAAAGATGACACAAAATGTGTTTACTGATGAAGGCATGTGAGGAGCCTTTGGGCATATACAATGCATGAAGCAAACAGATGCTACAAAATTTGTACCTTTTTACCTATTCCACATCCAAATATAGTTAATATAATTAATAATATTAACTATGTTACGTTGTTATGTTACTATGTTATGTTAACTATGTTAATATTGTTAGTTAATATTACTAGTTAATACTACTATGTTTAAATAATATTATTAAAAATGTATTTTTTCATCTTTAGTCCTTAACTATTGAGCTTGACATGTTGTTGGATCATGAGTGTATCCAATGAAATCCTATGAAATCAGGAGGAATAATAAAGATAGTAGTAAAATCCCTAGATGACAAGAACTCAGGAAAAGGTAAGAGTTCATGACAGTTGTTCAACAGGTTTTTTTAATTTATTTTTTCCGAAAGAGAGAGAATACATGCATATTCCCTCTCTTCCCAATCTGGTGGGAGGTTTCTGAAGCAGAAGTAAGACACAAGTGCAATGTCCTTTACTTCACAGTTGCTTGTATATGGTGACAAATGGTTAGAAATTGCTTCTAGAGCGCTGGGTCATTTACTTAGTTAATATTTGTAGCATTTATATCTACCTTGTTGCTTCCACTAGCTAAATAACACTGCTCTCCTTTGTCTATACAAGTCCGAAATAATCAATATCATTAGTCTTTTTAAATGTAGTGTCTTCTGAGGCTACACATTACAGAGCAGGGAATAGTCACCAGTTATTTGGTGAGTATGTAAGATAAATACAACTGAGAAAGAAGGGAAGCTGCTAACATTTAAGCACAAAAATGTAATTATCTTTCCGTATGTATTTACAAATAAGTACTATCTAATGTATGCCAAGAATTATTGTAGACTACTTTGGGGCATAATAAAAATGTGATCCATTGATAATATTTTTTATTTTATAAGACATAGACACATATTAAAATATGTATTCTATTTGAAAACAAAGTTATTGGATATAATGAATGTAAGAGCACATCCAATATCAATCAATAATGTGATCTTTTGTAACAAGACTACATATAAAAAAAAGGTACCATAAGAAATATGTTGATCTAACAAGAGGTATTTCTTCCAGAAATATTGTCTTACCTCTAAGTCAAGCTAAGTGACTCAAATGTCTCTAAATATATTTAATGTTTTTATTTTCTTAATAGTTCCTGCTTTCATTTCAAACTAGATTTATTGCTCTACAAATATCCTTTCATTTGAAGTACTGTAGCAGTCATGCTAATCTTTGACACTGAATTTAAACTTAATCAAGAATTTCTCCTTTAAGTCTCTAATTATTCGTGCAGGCATCTTGTCACTGCCTTATTAATTAAAAGTGACCCCTTTTCCCTCCCCCATCAGCCAGAATCTCCAAATTATAAAGTTGCATTAGGAGTGTATCTATAGTTTTATTTTAATTATTATTATTTTTATATAATTAAGTAGAAGGCTGACATTCATCCCACAAGTATTTGTGAAATGCTTCATTTGTCAACTGAGTGTCAATTTTGCTGGTTTAAAAGAGATTAAGAGTGGGGCAATACCAGCAGTTGCTGTTTTATTGACAAAGCACAACAAATTCTTTGAGGGTCTGAATTGACTCAAAATATGGTTGTTTCCTTTTTCTCATTGAACTGTAAATCCCAAAATGTTTCAGGTTGAGTGTAATAAAAGGGCAGCAGTGTAAATGGTGAGACTCAGGTCACTACTGGCACTTCAATTGCCTTAGATATCAAAAATTTATCTTGAGAAGACTGATTTGAATCTCCCAGAAACTACAAACTGTGGGATAACTTAGGCTGTATTTCAGTAGCTGGATCTTACCATTCCTATGTTATTTTTTTATAAATAAATGTTTAGTGGGCCTGATAATAGAATTCAGGCATACCAACTCCTTCATGAATGTCTTACTAGCATCTAGTCATTACTAGTGTCATTTTTTTTGGATCCACTGTCTCCATTTGTACTTAAGTATAGATACTTAAGTATAGCTGGGGATGTCAATGATTAATTTAGAGCATCCTCCTTTTGGAACAGCTAACAGCATGATTCTGAGAGCACTTAAGCTCTGTACAGTAAGATGTAGGCTTAAATTTCTCTTCATCAGATGAATGATTTCAAATACCTTATATAAATGTTCTGAATTAAAAGTGAATTATCACCATCATGGTGATACTAATCTCATTAAAAAAAAATCAGTCTGAGCTGTTCACCAGACTGACCTGAATTCATCAATAGTAACGCGTGGACTTGGAGAATGGGAGAAAAAAAATGGTTTTCTAAGCCGTTTACTGTTGACTATTTTTTTCCTAGCTTTGATTTCATAACATGGAACATAACTCCCTTTGAATTCAGTATAAGGAACCTCCAAATCCCTTCACAACTGAAAGAAAAATGTTCCTATACCGCAGTCAGATTTGAATGAAAATAATACATCAAAGTACTGGGTTTGTCTTTGTAACATAATCATTCAGTTAGGAGATTTGCATGCCTGAACTGATAGGCTTGTAAAGGGACTGTCCATGGACAGGAGCATCTGAATATCTAAATTTAGCTGGTTTGTGGAGCCTCGGCTGTAAAGTTTAAAACAACAACAACAAAAGTCAACTTGATAGAATATTAACCCATGATAGGGTAACTTCATATGTGTCTACATACTCCCCACAACCTAAGATACACTTTCAGTATGTACTTCAAAATGTACTATGCGGTACACAGTACATAAAATGTACTGTGACATGAAGAAAAAAGATGACTTCACAATGATTTAAATCTTAGAAAATTTGTAATTTCTCTCCGTGATTGGCAGATGACCTGAAATTAAAATGACCTTTTGGAATAAAATGAAGCAAACTAGGTGGAGCAGAAGAAAGTGAGATTAAAATAAAATACAGAGAATAATTGTTGGATCAGCATCAAAAATGGTGGACACATTAAGCAGAGGAAAGCTTAATAAAGTAATAACATTAATGGAATTAAAGCATTTGGCTACATAATGATCTGCATCTGAAAAGCAAATTCCAAGCCCATAAAGAGGCAGTAGACAGAAATCTGTCTCCTATGTAAGTGGCAAAGCTTGCATGGAAGGAAGGAAGAAGGGCTTTCCAGGCTTAGCTTTATTATTCGAGACTATCAGTGGTGAGGACATGGCTAACGGATTGCAGCAACCACTCTCTGCTGCCCTGTGGAAGGATGAGCCTGCAACGAGCAGGCTCCCCTAGCAACGAGCCTTCCCTCCACGGTGCTGATCACGGTCTCCATGGCATGAAACAGAAAACAAAAAACTCCAGTAAGAAAAAGTGAATGCATGTGTGTGCATACACATAAACAATGTGTTTACATATACATGCACTTAAGATATGTGATTCCATGTGCCTAGGCACACAGATGTGGAGCAGCATTCTTCCTCAGTACACTGTCCAACCATGACAACCTTATAAAGTGTGTACTCCTTGTCTTGTTAACAAAACTAAGACACTAAACAACTTGGTGTTCAAGTTTTTAGCATTTTTTTTTTCATTAAGGATCCACATAAATGGAAGATCAAGCTGCTTAACTTCTTTTGTTTGAAACCTTCAAAGGTGGTTCAGCTGTCAAAGTTGGGTTCTTGTGTTCACAGCAATGTCTTGTTTTTCTCATGACCTCCATCCTCCAAAAAGTGGACTCAGGAGGCATGTAATTGAGCCCTGTATGGGGCTCTGCCTTCTGCTTGGTTATTCTGTTATTATTACTATTATTATTATTATTATTATATTTTATTTATTTTTTTATTTCCTTGCTCTCTCCTACCCTTCTTCCTCCCAGTTGTGCTAAGCTCTCTCATGATGCTTTGCAAATGTGTGGATAGTTTGCAGTACTTCCATTGCAGGTGTTGCAGGTTAGTGACATTCTTATTTGAATTTTTCTAAGCCTTCTTTTTTTTTTGCCTTCTCTGTGTTGTGTTCTTTAGTTGACATCTTAGTTATAGTAATTTAGGCTGGAAGAAAGTTACCTTTTTTGTTACAATGACCTTTGATTAATGTAAACATAATCTATAGGCTGGAAGAAAGTTGCCTTTTTTAATACAATGGCCTTTGATTAATGTAAACATAATCTTAGATTT
Organism: Tinamus guttatus; assembly: GCF_059628265.1. Lineage (NCBI taxonomy): Eukaryota > Metazoa > Chordata > Aves > Tinamiformes > Tinamidae > Tinamus > Tinamus guttatus. Next base: position 621,752 of record NW_028288676.1, read on the forward strand.
ATATCATTTTATATATTCTCTTTGTCTGCTACAGACACATGCAGGTTTTTTGTATGTTCTTTGCTTTTGAAAGTTTTTAATAAAATTGTAAGATATTTTTAGATATTATACCTATCACCTATGAAAGCTGTGTGAACAAGGACTTCTGCTTGATAAGTCTCTAAGGACTCTCTCTGCACGCTCATCTTCCCAGTAGTTTGTAGCTTTTTGTCACGTATGTATTGTCCATGATTTATGACCCAGCTCTCAGTGTTGGCTTTTTGTAATGAAGAATGGTTTGTTGTAGTTTAAAAGTTTCCTTTCAAGAAATCTCACCCACCAGGCTCTGTGAAACTCATTTTATACCTAAAGGCATTGATGATTTTTATCTCTTTCTGGCTTTTTTTTTTCTTTGTCTGTTTTATGTTAATGATATGAGAAAAGGGTAGACTATTTAAGCTTTAGCCATGCTATTTCAGAGTGGCATTATTTTTATTTTCTATATTTTCTGTAAATAAATTGTAAAATCTGATTGCTATATCTTAAATGAAGTGTAATTAAATAATACCAGTGAGGGAGTAGCACTTATGAACTTCAGGACAAATGCATTTTTTTCACTTAGTTTCTCAAAACAAAGGATAAATGTGTTGGAAATTTAATGTACGAATTTAGAACAAATGAATTCTTTATTTGTTTTAAGTGTTGTTAACAGTGAATGTGTAATTTCATATAAGTCTTATGGCATTTCATTTTAAAGCCTTTAGAGATTTAATTAGATTAATATTGAAGGGTTCTTTAAGAGATCAGTTACTTATTGTTAAATAGTTCAAAAATTTATCATTTTTTGAGGGCAGGGTATCAACTCACAGTGAAGTTCGTAGGAATACTTCAACTCTCAACTCTAGCTACTTTTAGGTACTCAACTTCAGGTACTTTTTAGGTACTCTCAACTTTATTTCACATTGTCTTTGAAAAATCTAGTTTCTGACTGTGATAATTAGTCCCTTCTTTGAAGAGAGATACTGAAACATTGTTAAATATTTTTCAACTAATGTCCTGAATATGATGATGCTGTATACATTTATCGCTCTTAGGATCTGATTCCCTCGTTAGGTTGGTACTTACAAGAATAACATTCTTGGCAATATTTCAAGAATGTAGGTAATTTTATCACACAAAATTGGAATTTGCAGATTTCTGAATAGTGATCATCTGAATAAACCCATGATGACAAGTTGTGGTTAAAATATCTTTTATGTAGCAGAAAGTCAATTTACACATGATATTTGCTTAGTACTTGTGAGTCTACTAGTTTCTTCAGTGTATGCAGACATAGTTACCTGTATAAGCCATGATTTGTGAGTTTAAAAATACATTTGCCTCATAAGGAATGAGTAAAATTATTTTTAATTACCTAGGGCACCTGACAAGATTTAAGGTCACAATGAGAAAAGGATTAACTAGAATAATCTGTTTAAGTTTACATGAGTTTTCCTTCAGTAAGGATTTAGGGATTTTGTTATAGCCTTAATTAGATAAGGTAATTCATAGTATCTTAATAAATATTTACATAATTATCACAAAAGTTTTGCGTTTATGCATT